>NW_027141568.1:397500-697500 GCF_036365525.1 Heterodontus francisci
ATATATGAGTCTCAGTGTCTGGGCTGTGGTGTGGGTGTGTGTGTGTGTGTGTGTGTTTGTGTGTGTGTGCATATATATAAGTCTCAGTGTCTGTGCTGTGGTGTGTGTGTGTGTGTGTTTGTATGTGTGTGTGCATATATCTAAGTCTCAGTGTCTGTGGTGTCTGTGTGTGTGTGTGTATGTGTGTGTGTATATGAGCCTGAGAGTGTGGGCTGCGGTGTGTGTGTGTGCATATATATAAGTCTCAGTTTCTGGGCTGTGGTGTGTGTGTGTGTGTGTGTGTGTGTGTGTGTGTGTGTGTGTGTGTGTGTGTGTGTGTGTGTGTGTGTGTGTGTGAGTGTGTGTGTGTGTGTGTGTGTGTGTGTGCATGGAGATAATTCACAGTGCCTGGTCTGTGGCTTGTGTGTGTGCACATATACAAGTCTCAGTGTCTGGGCTGTGGTGTGTGTGTGTGCATATATATGAGTCTCAGTGTCTGGGCTGTGGTGTGTGTGTGTCTGGGTGTGTGTGTGTGTGTGTGTGTGTGCGCATATATACGTCTCAGTGTCTGGGCTGTGGTGTGTGTGCGTATGTGTGCGTGTGCGAATGAATAAGTCTCAGTGTCTGGGCTGTGGTGTGAGTGTGGGTGTCTGTGCGTGTGTGTGTGCATATATATAAGTCTCAGTGTCTTGGCTGTTGTGTGTGTGTGTGTACGAATATATAAGTCTCAGTGTCTGGGCAGTGGTGTATGTGTGTGCGCGTGTGCGAATCTATAAGTCTCAGTGTCTGGGCTGTGGAGAGTGTGTGTGAGTGTGCATATATATAAGTCTCAGTGCCTGGGCTGTGGTGTGGGTGTGTGTGTGTGTGTGTGTTTGTGTGTGTGTGCATATATATAAGTCTCAGTGTCTGTGCTGTGGAGTGTGAGTGTGTGTTTGTATGTGTGTGTGCATATATATGAGTCTCAGTGTCTGGGCTGTGGTGTGTGTGTGCGCGCGTGTGCGAATATATAAGTCTCAGTGTCTGGGCTGTGATGTGTGTGTGTGTGCGCGCATATATATAAGTCTCAGTGTCTGGGCTGTGGTGTGTGTGTGTGCATATATATGAGTCTCAGTGTCTGGGCTGTGGTGTGTGTGTGTGTGTGTGTGTGCGCGTATATATACGTCTCAGTGTCTGGGCTGTGGTGTGTGTGTGTATGTGTGCGTGTGCGAATGAATAAGTCTCAGTGTCTGGGCTGTGGTGTGTGTGTGTGTGTGTGTGTGTGCATATATATAAGTCTCAGTGTCTGAGCTGTAGTGTGTGTGTGTGTGTGTGTGCGAATATATAAGTCTCAGTGTCTGGGCTGTGGTGTTTGTGTGTGTGTGTGTGCATATATATAAGTCTCAGTGTCTGGGCTGTGGTGTGAGTGTGTGTGTGTGCATATATGTAAGTCTCAGTGTCTGGGCTGTGGTGTGTGTGTATGTGTGTGTATGTGTGCACATATAGAAGTCTCAGTGTCTGGGCTGTGGTTTCAGTGTGTGAGCATATATATAAGTTTCAGTGTCTGGGCTGTGGTGTGAGTGTGTGTGCATATATATAAGTCTCAGTGTCTGGGCTGTGGGGTGTGTGTGTGTGTGTGTGTGTGTCTGTGTGCATATATATAAGTCTCAGTGTCTGGGCTGTGGTGTGTGCGTCTGTGTGTGCGTGTGTCTGTGTGCATATATATAAGTCTCAGTGTCTGGGCTGTGTTGTGTGTGTGTGTGTGTATGTGTGTGTGTGTGTGTGTGTGTGTGTCTGTGTGTGTGCATATATATAAGTCTCAGTGTCTGGGCTGTGGTGTGTGTGTGTGTACGAATATATAAGTCTCAGTGTCTGGGCTGTGGTGAGTGTGTGTGAGTGTGCATATATATAAGTCTCAGTGTCTGGGCTGTGGTGTGGGTGTGTGTGTGTGTGTGTGTTTGTGTGTGTGTGCATATATATAAGTCTCAGTGTCTGTGCTGTGGTGTGTGTGTGTGTGTGTGTTTGTATGTGTGTGTGTGCATATATCTAAGTCTCAGTGTCTGTGGTGTCTGTGTGTGTGTGTGTGTGTGTGTATGAGCCTGAGAGTCTGGGCTGCGGTGTGTGTGTGTGCATATATATAAGTCTCAGTGTCTGGGCTGTGGTGTGTGTGTGTGTGTATGTGTGTGTGTGTTTGTGTGTATGTGTGTGCATATATATAATTCACAGTGCCTGGTCTGTGGCTTGTGTGTGTGCACATATACAAGTGTCAGTGTCTGGGCTGTGGTGTGTGTGTGTGCATATATATGAGTCTCAGTGTCTGGGCTGTGGTGTGTGTGTGTGTGTGTGTGTGTGTGTGTGCGTATATATACGTCTCAGTGTCTGGGCTGTGGTGTGTGTGCGTATGTGTGCGTGTGCGAATGAATACGTCTAAGTGTCTGGGCTGTGGTGTGTGTGTGTGAGTGTGTGTGTGTGTGTGTGCATATATATAAGTCTCAGTGTCTGAGCTGTAGTGTGTGTATGTGTGCGTGTGTGCGAATATATAAGTCTCAGTGTCTGGGCTGTGGTGTTTGTGTGTGTGTGTGTGTTCATATATATAAGTCTCAGTGTCTGGTCTGTGGTGTGAGTGTGTGTGTGTGCATATATGTAAGTCACAGTGTCTGGGCTGTGGTGTGTGTGTATGTGTGTGTATGTGTGCATATATAGAAGTCTCAGTGTCTGGGCTGTGGTTTCAGTGTGTGAGCATATATATAAGTTTCAGTGTCTGGGCAGTGATGTGAGTGTGTGTGCATATATATAAGTCTCAGTGTCTGGGCTGAGGGGTGTGTGTGTGTGTGTCTGTGTGTCTGTGTGCATATATATAAGTCTCAGTGTCTGCGCTGTGGTGTGTGCGTCTGTGTGTGCGTGTGTCTGTGTGCATATATATAAGTCTCAGTGTCTGGGCTGTGTTGTGTGTGTGTGTGTGTATGTGTGTGTGTGTGTGTCTGTGTGTCTGTGTGTGTGTGTGCATATATTAGTCTCAGTGTCTTGGCTGTGGTTTGTGTGTCTGTGCATGTGTGTGTCTGTGTGCATATATATAAGTCTCAGTGTCTGGGCTGTGGTGTGTGCGTCTGTGTGTGCGTGTGTCTGTGTGCATATATATAAGTCTCAGTGTCTGGGCTGTGTTGTGTGTGTGTGTGTGTATGTGTGTGTGTGTGTGTCTGTGTGTCTGTGTGTGTGTGTGCATATATAAGTCTCAGTGTCTGGGCTGTGGTGTGAGTGTGGGTGTCTGTGCGTGTGTGTGTGCATATATATAAGTCTCAGTGTCTTGGCTGTTGTGTGTGTGTGTGTACGAATATATAAGTCTCAGTGTCTGGGCAGTGGTGTATGTGTGTGCGCGTGTGCGAATATATAAGTCTCAGTGTCTGGGCTGTGGAGAGTGTGTGTGAGTGTGCATATATATAAGTCTCAGTGCCTGGGCTGTGGTGTGGGTGTGTGTGTGTGTGTGTGTTTGTGTGTCTGTGCATATATATAAGTCTCAGTGTCTGTGCTGTGGAGTGTGAGTGTGTGTTTGTATGTGTGTGTGCATATATCTAAGTCTCAGTGTCTGTGGTGTCTGTGTGTGTGTGTGTATGAGCCTGAGAGTCTGCGCTGCGGTGTGTGTGTGTGCATATATATATGTCTCAGTGTCTGGGCTGTGGTGTGTGTGTGTGTGTTTGTGTGTGTGTGTGTATGTGTGTGTGTGTGTGTGTGCGCATATATATAATTCACAGTGTCTGGGCTGTGGCTTGTGTGTGTGCACATATACAAGTCTCAGTGTCTGGGCTGTGGTGTGTGTGTGTGTGTGTGTGTGTGTGTGTGTGTGTGTGTGTGTGTGTGTGTGTGTGTGTGTGTGTGTGTGTGTGCATATATAAGTCTCAGTGTCTGGGCTGTGGTGTGTGTGTCTGTGTATGTGTGCGTCTGTGTGCATATATGTAAGTCTCAGAGTCTGGGCTGTGGTATGTGTGTGTGTGTGCGTGTGTGTTTGTGTGTGTGTGCATATATATAAGTCACAGTGTCTGGGCTGTGGTGTGTGTGTCTGCATATATATGAGTCTCAGTGTCTGGGCTGTGGTGTGTGTGTGTGTGTCTGTGTGTGTGTGTGCATATATATAAGTCTCAGTGTATGGACTGTGGTGTGTGTGTGTGTGTGTGTGTGTGCGTGTGCGAATGTATAATTCTCAGTGTCTGGGCTGTGGTGTGTGTGCGTGTGTGTGTGAGTTGTGTGTGTGCATATATATAAGTCTCAGTGTCTGGGCTGTGGTGTTTGTGTGTGTGTGTGTGTGTGCATATATATAAGTCTCAGTGTCTGGGCTGTGGTGTGAGTGTGTGTGTGTGTGCATATATGTAAGTTTCAGTGTCTGGGCTGTGGTGTGTGTGTGTGTGTGTGTGTGTGTCTGTGTGCATATATAGAAGTTTCAGTGTCTGGGCTGTGGTTTGAGTGTGTGTGCAAATATATTAGTCTCAGTGTCTGGGCTGTGGTGTGTGTGTGTGTGTGTGTGTGTGTGTGTGTGTGTGTGTGTGTGTGTGTGTGTGTGTGTGTGTGTGTGTGTGTGTGTGTGTGCGCGCATATCTATAACTCTAAATGTCAGGGCTGTGTTGTGTGTGTGTGTGCATATATATAAGTTTCAGTGTCTGGGCTGTGGTGTGTGTGTATGTGTGTGTGTGTGTGTTTGCATCTGTATATGTCTCACTGTCTGGGCTGTGGTGTGTGTGTGTGCATATATATAAGTCTCAGTGTCTGGGTCGTGGTGTGTGTGTGTGTGTGTGTGTTTGCATATATATAAGTCAAAGCGACTGGGCTGTGGTGTGTGTGTGTGTGTGCGCGTGTGCGATTATATCAGTCTCAGTGTCTGGGCCGTGGTGTGTGAGTGTGTGTGTGCATATATATAAGTCTCAGTGTCTCGGCTGTGGTTTGGGTGTGTGTGTGTGTGTGTTTGTGTGTATGTGCATATATATAAGTCTCAGTGTCTGGACTGTGGTGTGTGTGTGTGCATATATATGTCTCTGTGTCTGGACTGTGGTGTGCCTGTGTATATATATATAAGTTTCATGGTCTGGACTGTGGTGCATGTGTGGAAATATATAAGTCTCAGGGTCTGGACTGTGGTGTGTGTGTGTGAAAATATATAAGTCTCAGTGCCTGGACTGCGGTATGTGTGTGTGGAAATACATAAGTCTCAGGGTCTGGACTGTGGTGTGTGTGTTTGTATATACATAAGTCTCAGGGTCTGGACTGTGGTTTGTGTGTGTGTGGAAATATATCAGTCTCAGTGCCTGTAGTGTGGTGTGTGTGTGTATAGATTTAAATCCCAGAATCTGGAATGTGGTGTGTGTGTGTGGAAATATATAGGTCTCAGGGTCTGGACCGTGGTGTGTATGTGTGTGTTAATATATAAGTCTCAGTTCCTGGACTGTGGTGTGTGTGTGGAAATATATAAGTCTCACGGCCTGGACTGTGGGGTGTGTGTGTGGAAATATATAAGTCTCACGGCCTGGAACGCGGTGTGTGTATGTGTGTATATATATAAGTCTCAGGGTATGGACAATGGTGGGTGTGTGTGGAAATATATAAGTCTCACGGTCTGGACTCTGGTGTGTGTGTGTGTATACATATAATTCTCAGGGTCTGGACTGTGGTGTGTGTGTGTGGAAATATATAAGTCTCAGGGTCTGGACTGTGGTGTATGTGTGGGGAAATATATAATCTCAGGGTCTGGAATGTGGTGTGTGTGTGTGGAAATAAATACGTCTCACGGTCTGGGCTGCAGAGTGTGTTTGTGTATATATATAAGTCTCAGAGTCTGGAATATGGTGGGTGTGTGTATATATATATATATGTCTCAGGGTCTGGACTGTGGTGTGTGTGTATATATATTTAAGTCTCAGGTCTGGACTGTGATGTGTGTGTGTGGAAATATATAAGAATCACGGTCTGGACTGTGGTGTGTGTGTGCACATATAAGTCTCAGGGTCTGGACTATGTTGTGTGTGTGTGGAAATATGGAAGTCTCAGGGTCTGGACTGTGGTGTGTGTGTGTGTATATATATTAGTCTCAGGGTCTGGACTGTGCTGTGTGTGTGTGGAAATATGGAAGTCTCAGGGTCTGGACTGTGGTGTGTGTGTGTGTGTATACATATAAGTCTCAGTGTCTGGACTGTGGAGTGTGTGTGCATATATATATGTCTATGGTTCTGGACTGTGGTGTGTGTGTGTAATTATATAAGTCTCAGGGTCTGGACTGTGGTGTGTGTGTGTGGAAATATATTAGGCTCACGGTCTGGACTGTTGTGTGTGTGTGTGGAAATATATAAGTCTCACGGTCTGGACTGTGGCGTGTGTGTGTGTGTATATATAAGTCTCAGGGTCTTGACTATGGTGTGTGTGTGTGTATATATATAAGTCTCAGGGTCTGGACTGTGGTGTGTGTGTGTGGAAAAATATAAGTCTCAGGGTCTGGACTGTGGTGTGTGTGTGTATATATGTATAAGTCTCAAGACCGGGACTGTGGTGTGTGTGTGTGGAAATATATCAGTCTCAGGGTCTGGACTGTGGTGTGTGTGTGTTGAAATGTATAAGTCTCACGGTCTGGACTGTGGTGTGTGCGTGTGGAAATAGAAAAGTCTAGGGTCTGGACTGTGGTGTGTGTGTGTGGAAACATATAAGTCTCAGGGTCAGGACTGTGGTGTGCGTGTGTGGAAATACAAAAGTCTCACGGTCTGGACTGTGGTGTGTGTGTGGAAATATATAAGTCTCAGGGTCTGGACAGTGGTGTGTGTGTGTGTATATGTATAAGTCTCAGGGTCTGGACTGTGGTGGATGTGTGGAAATATATAAGTCTCAGGGTCTGGACTGTGGTGTGTGTGTGTGTTTATGCATAAGTCTCAGGGACTGCACTGTGGTGTGTTTATGTTTAAATCTATAAGTCTCAGGGTCTGGACTGTGGTGTGTGTGTATATATATAAGTCTCAGGGTCTGGACTGTGGTGTGTGTCTGTATGTATATATATATAAGTCTCAGTGTCTGGACTGTGGTGTGTGTGTGTGTATATATATAAGTCTCAGGGTCTGGACTGTGGTGTGTTTCTGTGTGTATAGCAATATAAGTCTCAGAGTCTGGACTGTGGGTGTTTGTGTGTATATATATAAGTCTCAGGGTCTGGACTGTGGTGTGTGTATGTGGAAATATATAATTCTCAGGGTCTGGACTGTGGTGTGTGTCTGTGTGTATATATATATAAATCTCAGTGTCTGGACTGTGGTGTGTGTGTGGAAATATATAAGTCTCAGGGTCTGGAGTGTGGTGTGTGTGTGTTGAAATATATTAGTCTCAGGGTCTGGACTGTGGTGTGTGTGTGTGGAAATATATAATTCTCAGGGTCTGGGCTGTGGTGTTTGTGTGTGTATTTATTTCAGTCTCAGGGTCTGGACTGTGGTGTGTGTGTGGAAATATAGAAGTCTCAGGTCCAGGACTGTGGTGTGTGTGTGTGTTTATATATAAGTCTCAGGGTGTTGACAGTGTTGTGTGTGTGTGTTTATGTATATAAGTCTCAGTGTCTGGACTGTGGCGTGTCTGTGCGGAAGAATATAAGTCTCAGGGTCTGGACTGTGGTGTATGTGTGGGGAAATATATAAGTCTCAGGTCTGGACTGTGGTGTGTGTGTGGAAATATATACTTCTCACGGTCTGGGCTATACTGTGTGTGTGTATATATATATAAGTCTCACAGTCTCAACTATGGTGGGTGTGAGTTTCCATATATATGTCTCAGGGTCTGGACTGTGGTGTGTGTGTGTATATATTTTAAAGTCTCAGGTCTGGACTGTGGTGTGTGTGTGTGGAAATATATAATTAATTCTCAGGTCTGAACTTTGGTGTGTGTGTGTGTGTGGCAATATATAAGTCTCACGATCTGGACTGTGGTGTGTGTGTATATATATATATATAAGTCTCAGGGTATGGACTATGTTGTGTGTGTGTGTCCATATATATATGTCTCAGGGTCTGGACTCTAGTGTGTGTGTGTACATATATGTAACTCTCAGGGACTGGACTGTGGTGTGTTTGTGAGGAAATATATACGTCTCAGGGTCTGGACTGTGGTGTGTGTGTGTGGAAATATATAAGTCTCACGGTCTGGACTGTGGTCTGTGTGTGTGTATATATAAGTCTCTGGGTCTGGTCTATGGTGTGTGTGTGTGTGTGTATATATTAGTCTCAGGGACTGGACTGTGCTGTGTGTGTGTGGAAATATATAAGTCTCAGGGTCTGGACTGTCGTCTGTGTGTGTATATATATAATTCTCAGTGTCTGGACTGTGGAGTGTGTGTGTATATATATAAGTCTCAGGGTCTGGACTGTGGAGTGTGTGCGGAAATATATAAGTCTCACGGTCTGGACTGTTGTCTGTGTGTGTGGAAATATATACGTCTCACGGTCTGGACTGTGGTGTGTGAGTGTGTGAGTGTATATAAGTCTCAGGGTCTTGACTATGGTGTGTGTGTGTGTATATATGTTAGTCTCAGGGTCTGGACTGTGGTGTGTGTGTGTGGAAATATAAACGTCTCAGGGTCTGGACTGTGGTGTGTGTGTGTATATATGTATAAGTCTCAGGGCCTTGACTGTGGTGTGTGTTGGTGGAAATATATAAGTCTCAGGGTCTGGACTGTGGTGTGGGTGTGTGGAAATATATCAGTCTCAGGGTCTGGACTGTGGTGTGTGTGTGTGGAAATATATAATTCTCAGGGTCTGGGCTGTGGTGTTTGTGTGTGTATTTATTTCAGTCTCAGGGTCTGGACTGTGGTGTGTGTGCGGATATATATAAGTCTCAGGGTCTGGACTGTGGTGTGTGTGTGGAAATATATAAGTCTCAGGGTCTGGACTGTGGTGTTTGTTTGGAAATATATACGTCTCAGTGCCTGGACTGTGGTGTGTGTGTGGAAATATAGAAGTCTCAGGTCCAGGACTGTGGTGTGTGTGTGTGTTTATATATAAGTCTCAGGGTGTTGACTGTGTTGTGTGTGTGTGTTTATATATATAAGTCTCAGTGTCTGGACTGTGGTGTGTCTGTGCGGAAGAATATAAGTCTCAGGGTCTGGACTGTGGTGTATGTGTGGGGAAATATGTAAGTCTCAGGTCTGGACTGTGGTGTGTGTGTGTGGAAATATATACGTCTCACGGTCTGGGCTGTAGTGTGTGTGTGCATATATATATAAGTCTCACAGTCTCAACTATGGTGGGTGTGAGTTTCCATATATATGTCTCAGGGTCTGGACTGTGGTGTGTGTGTGTATATATTTTAAAGTCTCAGGTCTGGACTGTGGTGTGTGTGTGTGGAAATATATAATTCTCACGGTCTGGACTGTGGTGTGTGTGTGTGTATATATAATTAATTCTCAGGTCTGAACTTTGGTGTGTGTGTGTGGCAATATATAAGTCTCACGATCTGGACTGTGGTGTGTGTGTATATATATATATATAAGTCTCAGGGTATGGACTATGTTGTGTGTGTGTGTCCATATATATATGTCTCAGGGTCTGGACTCTAGTGTGTGTGTGTACATATATGTAACTCTCAGGGACTGGACTGTGGTGTGTTTGTGAGGAAATATATATGTCTCAGGGTCTGGACTGTGGTGTGTGTGTGTGGAAATATATAAGTCTCACGGTCTGGACTGTGGTCTGTGTGTGTGTATATATAAGTCTCTGGGTCTGGTCTATGGTGTGTGTGTGTGTATATATATTAGTCTCAGGGTCTGGACTGTGCTGTGTGTGTGTGGAAATATATAAGTCTCAGGGACTGGACTGTCGAGTGTGTGTGTGTGTATATATATATAATTCTCAGTGTCTGGACTGTGGAGTGTGTGTGTATATTTATATGCATCAGGGTCTGGACTGTGGTGTGTGTGTGTGGAAATATAAACGTCTCAGGGTCTGGACTGTGGTGTGTGTGTGTGTATATGTATAAGTCTCAGGGTCTGGACTGTGGTGTGTGTGTGTGGAAATATATAAGTCTCAGGGTCTGGAATGTGGTGTGGGTGTGTGGAAATATATCAGTCTCACGGTCTGGACTGTGGATTGTGTGTGTTGAAATGTATAAGTCTCACGGTCTGGACTGTGGTGTGTGCGTGTGGAAATATATAAGTCTCAGGGTCTGAACTGTGGTGTGTGTGTCTGGAAACATATAAGTCTCAGGGTCAGGACTGTGGTGTGCGTGTGTGGAAATATATAAGTCTCAAGGTCTGGCCTGTGGTGTGTGTGTGGAAATATATAAGTCTCAGGGTCTGGACTGTGATGTGTGTGTGTGTATATGTATAAGTCTCAGGGTCTGGACTGTGGTGGATGTGTGGAAATATATAAGTCTCAGGGTCTGGACTGTGGTGTGTGTGTCTATATATCTAAGTATCAGGGTCTGGACTGTGGTGTGTGTGTGTGTATATGTATAAGTCTCAGGGACTGCACTGTGGTGTGTTTATGTGGAAATATATAGGTCTCAGGGTCTGGACTGTGGTGTGTGTGTATATATATAAGTCTCAGGGTCTGGACTGTGGTGTGTGTATGTGGAAATATATAATTCTCAGGGTCTGGACTGTGGTGTGTGTCTGTGTGTATATATATATAAGTCTCAGATTCTGGACTGTGTTGTGTGTATATATATATATATATTTCTCAGGGTCTGGACTGTGGTGTGTGTGTGGAAATATATAAGTCTCAGGGTCTGGACTGTGGTGTGTGTGTGTGTATATATATAAGTCTCAGATTCTGGACTGTGTTGTGTGTATATATATATATATATTTCTCAGGGTCTGGACTGTGGTGTGTGTGTGGAAATATATAAGTCTCAGGGTCTGGACTGTGGTGTGTGTGTGTGGAAATATATAATTCTCAGGGTCTGGGCTGTGGTGTTTGTGTGTGTATTTATTTCTGTCTCATGGTCTGGACTGTGGTGTGTGTGTGGAAATATATAAGTCTCAGGGCCTGGACTGTGGTGTGTGTGTGTGTGTATATATCAGTCTCAGGGTCTGTACAGTGGTGTGTGTTTGTGGAAATATATAAGTCTCAGTGTCTGGACCGTGGTGTGTGTGAGTGAAAATATTTAAGTCTCGGGGTCTGGACTGTGGTGTGTGTGGAAATGTATAAGTCTCAGTGCCTGGTCTGTGGTGTTTGTGTGTGTGTGTACATATCAGTTTCAGGGTCTGGACTGTGGTGTGTGTGTGTGTTTATATATATCAGTCTCAGTCTCTGGACTGTGGTATGTGTGTGTGTATATATATGTCTCTGGGTCTGGACTGTGGTGCGTGTGTATATGTATATAAGTTTCGTGGTCTGGACTGTGATGTGTGTGTGGAAATATATAAGTCTCAGTGCCTGGACTGTGGTGTGTGTGTTTGGAAATATATAAGTCTCAGGGTCTGGACTGTGGTGTGTGTATGTTGAAATATATAAGTCTCACGGTCTGGACTGTGGTGTGTGTGTGTATATATATAAATACTTCTCAGGTCTGGACTGTGGTGTGTGTGTGTGGCAATATATAAGTCTCACGATCCGGACTGTGCTGTGTGTGTGTATATATATATAAGTCTCAGGGTCTGGACTGTCGTGTGTGTGTGTATATATATATAAGTCTCAGTGTCTGGACTGTGGAGTGTGTGTATATATATATATGTCTCAGTTTCTGGACTGTTGTGTGTGTATATATATAATTCTCAGGGTCTGGCCTGTGGTGTGTGTGTGTGGAAATATATAAGTCTCACGGTCTGGACTGTTGTGTATGTGTGTGGAAATATATAAGTCTCATGGTCTGGACTGTGGTGTGTGTGTGTGTGTTTATATAAGTCTCAGGGTCTTGACTATGGTGTGTGTGTGTGTGTGTGTATATATATCAGTCTCAGGGTCTGGACTGTGGTGTGTGTGTGTGGAAATATATAAGTCTCAGGGTCTGTACAGTGGTGTCTGTGTGTGTATATGTATAAGTCTCAGGGTCTTGACTATGGTGTGTGTGTGTGTACATATATCTGTCTCAGGGTCTGGAATGTGGTGTGGGTGTGTGGAAATATATCAGTCTCAGGGTCTGGACTGTGGTGTGTGCGTGTGGAAATCTATAAGTCTCAGGGTCTGGACTGTGGTGTGTGTGTGTGTGGAAACATATAAGTATCAGGGTCAGGACTGTGGTGTGCGTGTGTGGAAATATATAAGTCTCACGGTCTCGACAGTGGTGTGCGTGTGGAAATATATAAGTCTCAGTGTCTGGACTGTCGTGTCTGTTTGTGTATATGTATGTCTCAGGGTCTGGACGGTGGTGGATGTGTGGAAATATATAAGTCTCAGGGTCTGGACTGTGGTGTGTGTTTCTATAGATCTAAGTCTCAGGATCTGGACTGTGGTGTGTGTGTGTGTATATGTATAAGTCTCAGGGTCTGGAATGTGGTGTGGGTGTGTGGAAATATATAAGTCACAGGGTCTTGACTATGGTGTGTGTGTGTATATATATATCAGTCTCAGGGTCTGGACTGTGGTGTGTGTGTGTGGAAATATATCTGTCTCAGAGTCTGGAATGTGGTGTGGGTGTGTGGAAATATATCAGTCTCAGGGTCTGGACTGTGGTGTGTGTGTGTTGAAATGTCTAAGTCTCACGGTCTGGACTGTGGTGTGTGCGTGTGGAAATATGTAAGTCTCAGGGTCTGGACTGTGGTGTGTGTGTGTGGAAACATATAAGTCTCAGGGTCAGGACTGTGGTGTGCGTGTGTGGAAATATATAAGTCTCACAGTCTGGACTGTGGTGTGTGTGTGGAAATATGTAAGTCTCAGGGTCTGGACTGTGGTGTGTGTGTGTGTATATGTATAAGTCTCAGGGTCTGGACTGTGGTGGATGTGTGGAAATATATAAGTCTCAGGGTCTGGACTGTGGTGGGTGTGTCTATATATCTAAGTCTCAGGGTCTGGACTGTGGTGTGTGTGTGTGTATATGTATAAGTCTCAGGGACTGCACTGTGGTGTGTTTAGGTGTAAATATATAAGTCTCAGGGTCTGGACTGTGGTGTGTGTCTGTGTGTATATATATATAAGTCTCAGTGTCTGGACTGTGCCGTGTGTGTGTATATATATAATTCTCAGGGTCTGCACTGTGGTGTGTGTGTGTGGAAATATATAAGTCTCAGTGTCTGGTCTGTGGTGTGTGTGTGTGCGTTCCTGTGTGTTTGTATTCCTGTGTATTTGTACATATATGTCTCAGGGTCTGGTCTGTGGTGTGTGTGTTCCTGTGTTTTTGTATATATATGTCTCAGGGCCTGGTCTGTGGTGTGTGTGTGTGTGTGTGTGTGTGTGTGTGTGTGTGTGTGTGTGTGTGTGTGTGTGTGTGTGTGTGTGTGTGTGTTCCTGTTTGTTTGTATATATGTCTCAGGGTCTGGTCTGTGGTGTGTCTGTTCCTGTGTGTTTGCATATATATATCTCAGGGTCTTGTCTGTGTTGTCTGTGTGTGTGTTTCTGTGTGTGTCTGTTTGTATCTATATGTCTCAGGGCCTGGTCCGTGGTGTGTGTGTGTGTATATATTTATACATCTCAGGGCCTGGACTGCGGTGTTTGTGTGTGTGTGTCTGTGTGTGTATTTATGTATGTCTCAGGGTCTGGACTGTTGTGTTTGTGTGTGTGTGCATTTATTTCAGTCTCAGTGTCTGGGCTGCGGTGTGTCCATGGAGACTGACATTAAGTACAGTCTCTGCTTCTCTCGCCACAGATGTTGCCAGACGTGCCGAGTATTTCCAGCATTTCTTGTTTTTCCATCTGATTTCCAGCTTTCGCGGTATTTTGCTTTTGTTATAACAATTACCCTTTGTTTCCTGCCACTGAGCCAATTTTGTATTTTTGAGTGAACAAGTTTCTCCGCAACTCCCCGCTAATCCTTCTACCAAGCACTTTAAGTCACTGCCCCCTAGTCACTGATCTCTCTGCTAAGGTGAATAGACTCTTCACCTCCACTCTATCCGGGCCCCACAAAATTATGTGCATTTCAATCAGATCTCCCTTCAGCCTTCTCTGTTCCAAGTAGAATAGCCCCAGCCTATCTCATCTTTCTTCAGAGCTGCATTTTTCCAGTCCTTGTAAATCTCCTCAGAAGCCTCTCTCTTACAATTACATCCTTTGTGTAATGAGGTGACCAGAACTACACACAGTACTCAACTTGTGGCCGAACCAATGACTTATACAGTTCCAGTATAACCTCCCTGCTCCTGTATTCTATACCTCAGCTAATAAGGGAAAGGATTCAGTATCCCTTCTTAACCACCTTATCGACCTGACCTGCTACCTTCAGGGATCAGTGGACATTGACTCCAAGGCCCATCACTTCCTCTACACTTCTCAGTATTTTCCGATTGATCGTCTATCCCTTTGCCTTGTCTGACCTCCTCAATTACATCATCTCATACTTAACCAGGTTGAATTCCATTTGACACTTTTCTGCCATCAATATTTTCCAGCAGCCGACAGCTATCCTCCTCGCGATCTACCGCACGGCCAATCTGTGTACCATCTGCAAACATCTTGATCATCCCCCTACATTTACGTTCAAATCGTTAATATACACCACAAAAAGCAGGGGACCCAGTACTGAGCCCTGTGGAACGCCACTGGAAACAGAACTCAAGTCAGTAAATCACCCGTCAACAAACAGCCTTTGTTTCCTGCCACTGAGCCAATTTTGTATCCAGCTTGCTGCAGTTCCCTGGATTCCATGGGATTTTATTTTTTAAACTAGTGTGACACATGGGACCTTGTCAAAAGCCTTGCCAAAATCCATGTAGACCATATCATCAGCACTACCCTCATCTATCATCCTTCCTACGTTGTCGAAAAATTCAATCAAGTTGGTCAAACAATATATTCCCTCATCAAATCCATGCTGACTGTCCTTGATTGACCTGAGCCTTTCTAAGTGACAGTTTATCCTGTCTCACAGAATAGATTCCAATAATTTGCCCACTACTGAGGTTACACTGACTGGTCTGCAATCATTCGGTCTATCCCTTGCTCCATTTTTAAAGAGGTACAATGTTAACAGTTCACCAATCCTCTGGCACTGCACCTGTATCTAGTGAGGATTGGAAAATGATGGTCATATCCTCTGCTATTTGCTCTCTCACTTCTTTTGACAGCCTAGAATACATTTCATCTGGCCCTGGTGATTTACGAACTTTCAAGGATGCTAATCCCATTAATACTTCCTCTCTCCCTATGTATATCACATCCAATTATTCACACTCCTCCTCCTTAAACACAATATCTGCATCGTCCCCTCTTCTGTTAAGACAGATACAAAGTATTCATTGAGAACCACACCAACATCTTCCGCCCCTCCTCATGTATATCCACTTATGGATATAGATTTTCAAAAGGCCTGTGATCAAATGACATTTCATAGACTTGTCATGACATGGATTAATGTGACAGTGATAGTGTGGATATGACACTGACTGAGAGAAAGAAAGCAGAGAGAAGTGGTGAACAGTGATTGTTCAGACTGGAGGTGGAGGGGAGAATACAGTACTGTTTCTCAGGGTTCGATTCACTCTGCGTGATATCAAGAAACGATTGAAGGCATTGGATACTGCAAAGGCTATGGGCCCTGACAATATTCCGGAAATAGTACTGAATACCTGTGCTCCAGAACTTCCGTTCCCCCATCAAACTGTTCCAGTACAGCTGCAACATTGGCCTCTATCCTGCAATGTGGAAAATTGCCCAGGTATGTCCTGTGCACATAAAGCAGGACAAGTCCAACCCGGCCAATTACCGCCCCATCAGCCTATTCTCAATCATCGGTAAAGTGATGGAAGGTGTCAACGACAATGCTACCAAACTGCACTTGCTAAGCAATGACCTGCTCAGTGACGCTCAGTTTGGGTTCCGCCAGGGTCACACAGCTCCTGACCTAATGACAGCCTTGGTGCAAACATGGACAAAGGAGCTGAATTCAATAGGTGAGGTATGAGTGACTGCCCTTGACACCAAGGCAGCATTTGACTCAGTATGGCATCAAGGAGCCCGAGCAAAAATTGAGTCAGTGGGAATCAGGGGGAAAACTCTCTGCTAGTTGGAGTCATACCTAGCATAAAGGAAGATGGTTGTGGTTGTTGCAGGTCAATCAGCTCCTCAGTGTTGTGTCCTAGGCCCAACCATCTTCAGCTGCTTCATCAATGACCTTCCTTGAATGATAAGGTCAGATGTGGGGATGTTCGCTGATGATTGCACAATTTTCAGCACCATTTGTGACTCCTCAAATATTGAAACAGTCCGTGTCGAAATGCAGCAAGACCTGGACAATATCAAGGCTTGGGCTGATAATTGGCAAGTATCGTTCACTCTGCACAAGCGCCAGGCAATGACGGTCTCCGACAAGAGATAATCTAATCTTCCCCCTTGACATTCAATGACATTACCATAGCTGAATCCCCCACAATCGCATCTTAGGGGCTACCATTGACCAGATACTGAACAGGAGTAGCCATATAAATACGATGGCTAAAAGAGCAGGTCATCGGCGAGGAATCCTGAGGCGAGTAACTCACCTCCTGACTCACCAAAGCCAGTCAACCATCTACAAGGCACAAGTCAGGAGTGTGATGGAATATTCCCTGCTTGCCTGGATGGGTGCAGCTCCAAAAACACTCAAGAAGCTCGGCACCATCCAGGACAAAGCAGCACTTGATTGGCACCCCATCCACAACATTCACTATCTTCACCACCAACGCAAAGAGGCAGCAGTGTGTACCATCTACAAGATGCACTGCAGCAACGCACCAAGTCTACTTAGACAGCATCTTCCGAACACACAACCTCTATCACATCGAAGGACAAGGGCAGCAGATGTATGGAAACACCAGCACATGCAAGTTCCCCTCGAAACCAGACATCATCCTGACTTGGCACGATATCACTGTTCCTTCACTGTCACTTTGTCAAAATACTGGAACTCCTTCCCATCAGCACTGTGGGTGTTCCTACCCCACGTGGACTGCAGTGGTTCATGAAGGCAGCTCACCACAACTTTCTCAAGGGCAATTAGGGATGGACAATATGTGCTGGCTTATCCAGCGATGTCCACATCCCATGAATGAATAAAAAAAGATGCCAGAGAACTGGAGGGCTGTAAATGTTACACCCTGTTTAAAAAAGGAGAGGTTGGATAAGCCCTGTAACTATCAGTCCAATGCTGATTCTTGGAAAATTGTTGAGGCCATAACCCAGCACAAAAATATTTCTTGCTTGTAAAATCATGTCTTGTTAAATGGCGAGTAGCACGGATAGCTTCATGGAAAATCATTTCTGATAATCTTGATAGTTTGTTGACGTAATTGTGAGTGTTAGCGAGGATTGCGTGTTTCGTGTGATAGAATCATAGAATCGTAGAAAGTTTAAGGCACAGAAAGAGGCCACTTGGCCCATCGTGTCTGTGCCAGCTGAAAACTTATCCTCCTATTCTAATCCAGCATTTGATCCTTAGCCCTGCAGATTATGACATTTGAGGTGCACATCCAGGCTCTTTTTGAATGAGTAGAGGCTTTCTGCCTCAACCATCCTTTCAGGAAGTGAATTCCAGATCCCCACTAAAATCAGGGGACCCAGTACCGAGCCCCGTGGAAAACCACTGGAAACAGTCCTCCAGTCAATACCAGTCAACAATTACCCTTTGCTTCCTGTCACTGAGGCAATTTTGTATTTCTGGGTGAACATGTTTTTCCTCAACTCCCTTCTGATATTTCTGCCAATCACTTTAAATCTATGTCCCCCAGTCACTGATCTTTCTGCGAATGTGAAAAGACCCTTCAACCCCCACTCTATCCAGGCCCCGCAAAATTTTGTTCATTTCAATCAGATCGCCCCTCAGCCTTCTCTGTTCCATGGAGAACAACCCCAGCCGATCCAATACTTCCTCTTAGTTGCATTTTTACAGTCCTGGCAACATGCTCGTAAATCTCCTGTGTACCCTCTCTAGTGCAATTACATCCTTTCTGTTACCAGAACTGCACACAGTATTCAAGTTGTGGCCTAACCAATGATTTATACAGTTCCAGCATAACCTCCCAGCTCTTCCATTCTATACCTCGGCTAATAAAGGAAAGGATTCCATATGCCTTCTTAACTGCCTTATTGACCTGTCCTGCTATCTTCAGGGATCTGTGGGCATTCGCTCCAAAGTCCCTTACTTCCTCTACACTTCTCAGTATTGTCCCAGTAAGCGTGTATTCCTTTCCTTGTTTGAGCTCCCCAGTTGCATCACCTCAGACTTAACCAGGTCGAATCCCATTTTTCTGCCCATCTGACCAGACCGTCAATATCTTCCTGCAGCCAACAGCTATCCTTCTCGCTATCCACCGCATGGCCAATCTTTGTGTCGTCTGCAAAAGTCTTGATCATACCCACTACATTTACATCTAAATCTTTAATATAGACCTCAACAAGCAGGGGACCCATTACTGAGCCCTGTGGAATGACACTGGAAACAGTCCTCAAGTCGCAAAAATACTTATCAATAATTACCCTTTGTTTCCTGCCACTGAGCCAATTTTGTATCCGCTTTTCTGCATTTCTCTGGACGCCATGGGATTTTATTTTTTGAACCAATCTTTCAGGTGGGAGCTTGTCAGAAGCCTTGCTAATATCCATGTCGACCACATCAACTGCACTACCCTCATCTATATTCCCTGTAACATCTTCAAAAAATTCGATCAATTTGGTCAAACAAGAGCGTCCCTTAACAAATCCATGCTGACTATCCTTGATAAACCTGTGCCTCTCTAAGTGACAGTTTATCCTGTCTCTCAGAATAGATTCCAATAATTTGCCCACTACTGATGTTAGACTGACTGGCCTGTAATTATTCAGACGATCCTTCGCTCCCTTTTTAAACAGAGAGACAACGTTAGCGATTCTCCAATACTCCGGCAGCACAACTGTATCGAGTGAGATTGGAAAATGATGGTGGGAAAACCCTCTGCTATTTCCTCTCTTACTTCTTTGAACAAGCCTGGGGTACATTTCATCCGGCTGTGGTGATTTATCAACTTTCAAGGATGCTAATCCCATTAATACTTCCTCTCTCCCTATGTTTATTATATCCAATAATTCACACTTTTCCTCCTTAACGACAATATCTAAATCCCCCCTCTTTTCTGAAGACATACTCAAAGTGTTCAATAAAGAACCATACCAATATCTTCAACCTTTATACAAAGGTTATCTTTCTGATCTACTATGGGGCCTACTCTCCCCTCAGTTATCCTCTTGCTCTTAATGAATTGAGAATACATCTTTGGATTCACCTTGATTTTGCTTGCCAATATTCTTTCATGCCCTCTCTTTCCTTTCCTAATTTCCTTTTTGATTTTACCCCTTCACTTTCTATACTCCTCTCGGCTTTGTGCAGTATTGAGTTCTCAGTGTCGGACATAAGCTTTGCTTTTCAGCGTCATCCTACCCTGTCGGCTCCTTGACATCCATGGGACTCGAGATTTAGCCGCCTCACCCTTTTTCTTTGTGGGAACATGTTTATCCTGAACCTCTGGAATCTCCCCTTTGAATGCCTCCCACTGCTCTGAGACTGAATTACCTTCAAACAGCTGTTTCCTCAGTTGAACAGCCTGGGGTACAACTTTCACTCCTCACTTTAGTAATATCGGCCTTGCCCCATTGAGAACTCTAACTGCTGATATATCTCTTGTCCTGTCCCATAATGAAGTTAAAACTAACTGAATTATGATCACTCCCACCAAAATACTCCCCCACTGTCACTCCTCCACCTGCCTATCTTCATTTCCTAAAACAATGTCTAAAACCGCACCCTCTCTTGTTGGACTTATTACATCCTGGTCAAAAACGTTCTCCTGAATGCACCTCAAGATTTCTGCTCCCTCAATTCTTTTCATACTAAAATTATCCCAGTTAATATTGGGGTAATGAAAATCCCCTACTATTACTGTCCGATTGTTCTTGCATTTCTCAGAGTCTTGCCTACTTATCCGATCTTCTATCTCCCTCTAACTATTTGGCTGTCGGGATCACACTCCCAGCAGTGTGATTGTCCCTTTCTGGTTCCTTAGCTCAATCCATATGGTCTCATTTGATGAACCTTCCAACATATCATCCCTCCTCACAGCTGCAATAGATTCCTTGACCGAAATTGCCACTTCCCCTCCTTTCTTATCCCCCTCCCTATCGTGTCTGAAAACCCTGTAACCAGGAACGTTGAGCTGCCATTCCTGTCCCTCCTTAAACCATGTTTCTGTAATAGCTATGATATCATACTGCTACCTGTCTATCTGTGCCCTCAGCTCATCTACTTTATTTGCTATACTCCTTGCATTGAAATAGATACCCTTGAGCACTGCCAACCTCTTTGACAAAATAATTCTAACCCTCTTTTCCTCTGTCTCCTGGACTCATCCATTAATTTTCTGCCTTCTATTTACGTTTCAGATTTTGTCCCTACTGATTCTACCCTCAGATCTCCATCCCCCTGCAAAACTAGTTTAAACCCTCCCCGACAGCACTAGCAAAACGTTCTGCAAGTAACCCATTCCCGGCTCCGATCAGGTGCAACCAGTCCGGCCTGTACAGGTCCCATCTAATCCAAAGCTGGTCCCAATGTCCCAGGAATCTGAAGCCCTCCCTCCTGCACCATCTTCCCAGCCACACATTTATCTGTCTTAGTTTTCTATTTCTATACTCAGTTATTCGTGGCATTGGGAGCAATCCAGAAGTTACCACTTTGAGGTCCAGCTGGCCTATTTCTTCCCTAGCTCCATAAATTCTGACTGCAGGACGACATTCCTCTTTCTACCTTTGTCACTGGTTCCGATGTGGACCATGACAGCTGGCTGTTCCCCTTCTCCTTCAAGATGCTCTGCAGTCGCTCAGTGACATCCTTGTCCCTGGAACCAGACAAGCATGACACCATCCTCGATTCACGTCTGTGGCCACATAAACGCCTGCCTGTTCCCCTGACTATCGATCACTATGGCTCTTCCAGTCATCCCTCGACCCCGCACTGCAGCTCAGCCACCCGTGTTGACACAGACTTGGCTCTGGCTGCACTCCCAAGGTGAAGCATCACTTTCCTCAGTATTCTGAACTGAATACCTATTGGAGAGTGAGATGCACTCAAGGGTTTGCAGCACTACCTGCCTGATTCTTTTTGACTGTCTGGGGATCACCCATTCCCTCTCTCCCTGCATAATTGTCAGCTGTTGGGTGACCACATCAAAAACATGCTAAAGCTGAATAAACTGGTGTATTAGAAGGAAGAATGTGCAGCGTAGATGGAAGAAGACAGGGAATGGGATTAGGTGAATTGTTCATTCGGAGAGGCGATGCAGACACGTCGGACTGAATAGTTCCTTTTGTGCTGTAATAACACTGTGATGGGGAGTCTCAGATGGGTGTAATGGTGGAGAATGGGGGATCCGTGGTGGGAAAGGGAAGTTGTCCGATGGGAACCGGAATCTTAGCAGGGACTCTCTGACAGCCTGTCCGGGTCGAAGGCATCCAGGAAGTATCCTCCCTGCGTCCTCCTACTCCTCCTGAGGTAGCCTGCGGATTCCTGGTGCCAATGCCTGTGTCCTCACGATGGTGATGATATGACGGGTGCAGCAGAACACCGTGAACTTGGACACCTGCTCCAGTGTGTACTGGAGGGCTCCCCCCGAGCGGATCAGACGTCAGAAGCGTTGCTTCATCACACCGATGGTCTGTCCCACCATGTTCCTGGTGACTCCATTGCTCACGTTATACACATGTTAATTGTGTGAGGTTGGTTGGTGGTGGGAGGTGGTTTGGGGGTGTAGTTGGGGGTGTAGAGACACGAGCTGTGTCTAGAGGGGGTTTTCTTTGTCTCCGAGGAGTCGCATTCTGGTTCTGCATGGAGACCCGCAGTGTTGGGACCGGCTGACTGCTTCAGAATGAATGTATGGTGGCTGCTGCCAGGATAGAGGACATTCACCAACATGATGGACTGGGCATGCTCAGACACCAACTGTACATTAATGGAGTGAGAGTTCTTTCAGTTCCTGTACCTCTCCCCGTTGACATGGGGGCCCCTCAGAGCCACGGACACCATCAGAATTCCCGCTATCCTGACAAAACCACGGGATCTCTCATCGTGCTTCTCCCTGCTGAGGGAGAAATGATGACAAAGATGGCCACCCTCACCTCCCAGAATTATAAATGGACAATACACAGGCCTCGTAACTACTGGTCAGTTAGTTTAACATCAGTTGTGAGGAAGGTTTTAGAAACAATAATCAGGGAAAAAGGACGACACACACTTGGAGAGGTTTGAGTTAATTAAGGATTGTCAGCACGGATTTCTGAAAGGCAGATTATGCTTGACTGAGCTAATTGAAATAACAAAGAACAAAGAACAAAGAAAATTACAGCACAGGAACAGGCCCTTCGGCCCTCCAAGCCTACGCCGATCCAAATCCTCTATCTAAACCTGTCGCCTATTTTCTAAGTTTCTGTATCTCTTTTCTTCCTGCCCATTTATGTATCTGTCCTGATACATCTTCAAAGACGCTATCATGCCCGCATCTACCACCTCCACTGGCAACGCGTTCCAGGCACCCACCACCCTCTGCGTATAGAACTTTCCACGCATATCCCCCCTGAACTTTCCCCCTGTCACTTTGAACTCGTGTCCCCCAGCAATTGAATTCCCCACTCTGGGAAAAAGCTTCTTGTTATCCAACCTGTCTATACCTCTCATGATTTTGTGCACCTCAATCAGGTCCCCCCTCAACCTCCGTCTTTCTAATGAAAACAATCCTAATCTACTCAACCTCTCTTCATAGCTAGCGCCCTCCATACCAGGCAACATCCTGGTGAACCTCCTCTGCACCCTCTCCAAAGCATCCACATCCTTTTGGTAATGTGGCGTCCAGAAATGCACGCAGTATTCCAAATGTGGCCGAACCAAAGTCTTATGCAACTGTAACATGACCTGCCAACTCTTGTACTCAATACCCCGTCCGATGATGGAAAGCATGCCGTATGCCTTCTTGACCACTCTATTTACCTGCGTTGCCACCTTCAGGGAACAATGGACCTGAACACCCAAATCTCTCTGTGCATCAATTTTCCCCAGGACTTTTCCATTTACTGCATAGTTCACTCTTGAATTAGATCTTCCAAAAGGCATCACCTCGCATTTGCCCTGATTGAACTCCATCTGCCATTTCTCTGCCCAACTCTCCAATCTATCTATATTCTGCTGTATTCTCTGACAGTCCCCTTCACTATCTGCTACTCCACCAATTTTAGTGTCGTCTGCAAACTTGCTGATCAGACCACCTATACTTTCCTCCAAATCAGTTATGTATATCACAAACAATAGTGGTCCCAGCACGGATCCCTGTGGAACACCACTGGTCACACGTCTCCATTTTGATGATCAGAGAAGGTTGATGAAGGAAATGTGGTGGATGTTGTCTACATGGATTTTATGAAAGTATTTGATGGAGAATCAAACAAAAGTTTGGTTAACAAAATTGAAGCTCATGGAATAGCATCCAATTGGATCAAAAATTGTGCAAAGGACAGCAAAAAGAGAAATGTGTTAAATGGTTGTTTTTCAGACTGGAGGATGGTAGAAAGTGATTTTCCCCAAGGGTCAGTGTTAGGACCACATTTTTTCTTTTGCTTTATATATAAGGGACATGGTTCTTGGAATACAGAGTAGAATTTCACAATTTTCTGATGACACAAATCTTGGAGGAGTGGTAAACTGTGAGGATGTTACAAACTGCCTGCAACAGGATATAGATAGGCTAGCAGAATGGACAGAGAAATGGCAGGTGGAATTTAATACAGAGGAGTGTGAGCTGATGCATCTTGTCAGAAGGAATAGGAAGGCAATATAGACTTAATGACACAGTTCTAAAGATTGTGCAGGAACAGAGGGACTTGTGGCTCCAAATGCATTGATCTGTGAAGGTGGCAGGACATATTAGGAGAATGTTTGGCAAAACATATCAGATCTTGGGCTTCATCATGAGAGGCAAAGATACAAAAGCAGGGAAATTATGCTGAAACTTTATAAAGATTTGGTTAGGCCCCAACTAGAGAACGATGTCCAGTTCTGGTCACCACACTCGGAAGGAAGTGAAGGTCCCTGAGAGGGTGCGGAGAAGATTTGCCAGAATGGTTCCAGGGATGGGGGTTTAGTTACAAAGTGAGTTTGGATAAGATGGAGTTGTTCTCCCTGGAGTAAAGGAGTTTGAGAGAGATTTGATAGAGCTGTACAAGATTATGATAGACTAAGATAAGATAGACAAGGAAAAATTGTTAACATTAACTGATGAAACACGAACCAGGGACACACAGATGGAAGGTTTTGGGTAAGAGATGTACGGGAATATGAGGAAGAACTTTTTTACACAGTGGATGTTAATGAGCTGGAACTCACTGCCCATGAGGGTGGTGGAAGCCGAGACAATCAATGATTTCAAAAGGAAACTGAATCAAATTAACTTGCAGGTATATGAGGAATGAGCGGGGAGTGGCACTGACTGGATTGTTCCAGCAAGAGATGGCCTCCTTATGTATTGTGCATGACTCTACGACTCCATTGATTTCTACGAGTCTATGCTGTATGTGTCTACTACTCCTGCCTGGGAAGATCCAGAAAGATAGACTTTCAAAGAAACTGACAGCTCCGTCCTCACCCTGGAGTGAGGCGACAGGTCGTGTTACAGGAGGTGACACAGCTCTGCGACCACCTCCTTATTGAATCAGAGTCACCTCACTCACTGCTCTTGGGTTAATTGTAGGTAGGAAAAGAGCTCTCGGAAAACCCGGGGTGGGTAGGGAAGAGTCCCTCCTCCCTCTTTACCGAGCTTCCGCTCTCTGCAGTCTCTGCTCCATTTGTGGGTCATGTTACAGATCCAGAGACACTGTTACTACAGTCCCCATACCTCGTACAGAGTTGAGTCACCAAATCCTCTGTCCTCCCTGAATGTTTGCAGCAGCTCACAACGCAACCTCTAGAAACCCATCCACAACACCTGCACTGACTTTACAATAGCAGAAGTAAGTCAAAAGCCCCTCACCTGCAGGTTGGATGCCTGGTCCTTTTTAATAACACAAGAGGGGATTCATTGTGATGCTAAATGTATATTCAGCTGACAGTGACTAACACAAGCAGTCAGTGGTCATGCCGAGACCTGACTACAAAGACGTACTCAAAGCTGTCTGGTTGGGACATTTAAGTCACATTCAAAACTATCCTCACATGAGTAACACAAACATAGTATGACTCGCTGGAGCCCTGTCCAGCATGAGGCACTGGCTGACCACACAAGAGCCCTGTCCGGCATTGTGCACTGTGCTGACCACACTAGAGCCCTGACCAGCATGGGGCACTGTGCTGACCACACTAGAGCCCTGACCAGCATGAGGCACTGTGCTGACCATACTAGAGCCCTATCCAGCATGGGGCATTGTGCTGACCATACTGGAGCTCTGTGCAGCAAGGGGCATTGTGCTGACCTTACTAGAGCCCTGTGCAGCAAGGGGCATTGTGCTGACCATACTAGAGCTCTGTCCAGCATGGGGCATTGTGCTGACCATACTAGAGCCCTGTCCAGCATGGGGCATTGAGCTGACCATACTGGAGCCCTGTCCAGCATGGGGCATTGTGCTGACCATACTAGAGCCCTGTCCAGCATGGGGCACTGTGCTGACCACACTAGAGCCCTGTCCAGCATGGGGCACTGTGCTGACCACACTAGAGCCCTGACCAGCATGAGGCACTGTGCTGACCACACGAGAGCCCTGTCCAGCTTGGGGCATTGTGCTGACCATACTAGGGCCCTGTCCAACATGGGGCATTGTGCTAACCATACTAGAGCAATGTCCAGCATCGGGCATTGTGCTGACCAAACTAGAGCCCTGACCAGC
Source organism: Heterodontus francisci (assembly GCF_036365525.1). Taxonomy (NCBI): domain Eukaryota; kingdom Metazoa; phylum Chordata; class Chondrichthyes; order Heterodontiformes; family Heterodontidae; genus Heterodontus; species Heterodontus francisci. Next base: position 423,417 of record NW_027141568.1, read on the forward strand.
ATGAGGCACTGTGATGACCACACTCGAGCCCTATCCAGCATGGGGCATTGTGCTGACCATACTAGAGCCCTGTCCAGCATGGGGCATTGTGCTGACCATACTATACCCTGTCCAGCATGGGGCATTGTGCTGACAATACTAGAGCCCTGTCCAGCATGGGGCACTGTGCTGACCATACTAGAGCATTGTCCAGCATGGGGCACTGTGCTGACCATTCTAGAGCTCTGTCCAGCATGGGGCATTGTGCTGATCATACTAGAGCCCTGTCCAGCATGGGGCACGGTGCTGACCATACTGGAGCTCTGTCCACCATTGGGCACTGTGCTGACCAAACTACAGCTCTGTCCAGCATGGGGCATTGTGCTGACCATGCTAGAGAATTGTCCAGCATGGGGCATTGTGCTGACCATACTAGAGCTCTGTCCACCATTGGGCACTGTGCTGACCACACAAGTGTACTGCCCACCATGGGTCACTGTGCTGACCACACTAGAAGTGGCCGGCTGTGTGGTTCGCATCATTTTATGTGTCCCATCTTCAGTACCCGCAGCACCAGTGGGTCTGTAGAGTTGAAAATAGTGGCTAGGAACAGATACAGAGAGAAAGAAATTCACTTTAAAAAGAGAATTGAGAAAAGATTGAAGGCACATTATTTGCAGAAATATGGGAAATGCACAGGGGAATGGGACTAATGGAGTGGTGAGGCCATGGAGGTATTCAGAATCAAGAATGAGAATATTAAAATTAAGGTGCTGCCAGACCGGGAGCCATTGTAGATCAGTGAGCACAGGGATGATGGGTGATCGGGATTTGGTGCGAGTTAGAATAAAGGCATCAGAGCTCTGGATGGGCCGTGGTTTATGGAGGTTTATAACTGGGAGGGTGACCAGGATAGATTCGGAACTTTGCATCGGTATTCACCGAGGAAAGGGACATGACGGATGTTGAGGTTAGGAACAGATGTTTGATTACTCTAGGTCAAGTCGGCATAAGGAGGGAGGAAGTGTTGGGTATTCTAAAGGGCATTAAGGTGGACAGTTCCCCAGGTCCGGATGGGATCTATCCCAGGTTACTGAGGGAAGCGAGAGAGGAAATAGCTGGGGCCTTAACAGATATCTTTGCAGCATCCTTAAACACGGGTGAGGTCCCGGAGGACTGGAGAATTGCTAATGGTGTCCCCTTGTTTAAGAAGGGTAGCAGGGATAATCCAGGTAATTATAGACCGGTGAGCCTGACGTCAGTGGTCGGGAAGCTGCTGGAGAAGATACTGAGGGATAGGATCTATTCCCATTTGGACGAAAATGGGCTTATCAGTGATAGGCAACATGGTTTTGTGCAGGGAAGGTCACGTCTTACCAACTTAATAGAATTCTTTGAGGAAGTGACAAAGTTGATTGATGAGGGAAGGGCTGTCGATGTCATATACATGGACTTCAGTAAGGCGTTTGATAAGGTTCCCCATGGCAGGCTGATGGAGAAAGGCGCTTGGGGTCCAAGGTGTACTAGCTAGATGGATAAAGAACTGGCTGGGCAACAGGAGACAGAGAGTAGCAGTAGAAGGGAGTTTCTCAAAATGGAGATGTGTGACCAGTGGTGTTCCACAGGGATCCGCGCTGGGACCACTGTTGTTTGTGATATACATTAATGATTTGGAGGAAAGTATAGCTGGACTGATTAGCAAGTTTGCAGACGACACTAAGATTGGTGGAGTAGCAGATAGTGAAAGGGACTGTCAGAGAATACAGCAGAATATAGATAGATTAGAGAGTTGGGCAGAGAAATGCAGATGGAGTTCAATCAGGGAAAATGCGAGGTGATGCATTTTGGAAGATCCAATTCAAGAGTGAACTATACAGTAAATGGAAAAGTCCTGGGGAAAATTGATGTACAGAGAGATTTGGGTGTTCAGGTCCACTGTTGCCTGAAGGTGGCAACGCAGGTAAATAGAGTGGTCAAGAAGGCATACGGCATGCTTTCCTTCATCGGACGGGGTATTGAGTACAAGAGATGGCAGGTCATGTTACAGTTGTATAGGACTTTGGTTCGGCCACATTTGGAATACTGCGTATAGTTCTGGTCGCCACATTATCAAAAGGATGTGGATGATTTGGAGAGGGTGCAGAGGAGGTTCACCAGGATGTTGCCTGGTATGGAGGGCGCTAGCTATGAAGAGAGGTTGAGTAGATTAGGATTATTTTCATTAGAATGACGGAGGTTGAGGGGGGCCCTGATTGAGGTGTACAAAATCATGAGAGGTATAGACAGGGTGGATAGCAAGGGGCTTTTTCCCAGAGTGGGGGATTCAATTACTAGAGGACACGAGTTCAAAGTGAAAGGGGAAATGTTTAGGGGGGATATGCGTGGAAAGTCCTTTACCCAGAGGGTGGTGGGAGCCTGGAACGCGTTGCCAGCGGAGGTGGTAGATGCGGGCACGATGGCGTCTTTTAAGATGTATCTAGACAGATGCATGAATGGGCAGGAAGAAAAGAGGTACAGAACCTTAGAAAATAGGCAACATGTTTAGAGAGAGGATTTGGATCGGCGCAGGCTTGGAGGGCCGAATGGCCTGTTCCTGTGCTGTAATTATCTTTGTTCTTTGTTCTTTGTTCTTTGAATAGTCAATTGCGGATTTAACAAAGGCACATATGAGGGTTTATGCAGCAGATGGGCTGAGGCAGAGGTGGAGACTGGTGGTATTACTCAGGTGGTAGTCGGCAGGGTTGGTGATGGAGAGAATTTGGAGATGAACTCAAGTAAGGTAAAAATAGAACACAGAGGTTGTAAACTGTCTGGTTCAGCCTCAGGATCTGGTATGTGGTTCACAGATAGGGGAAGGAGTTTGTGATGGAGATCAATGGACCAATGTCACTTTCTTCTCTCTTCCCACAATTTACGTTCCAGAACAGTATTTCAGTAAACAGGGTTTACAGATCTCCTAGCTGGAAATAGAGACAGTATCAGCAGCAAAGAGGAGAGAGTAAATTACAAGAACTGAAATACCGTTAGCAGTGGTTTAAACAGCTGATTTCTGGAGATAGAGATTCAGCAGAAATAACAACAGCAGCAAGGAGGGCAGAGAAAATTACAGGAGCAGTAATGCAGTTAAACATGGTTAATCAAGGTAATTACTGGAGATATTCACCGGGATTAACAACAGCAGCATTGAGGGCAGAGTAAATTACAGGAATATAATACAGTTAAACATGGTTTACAGAATAAGTACCTGGAAACAGATACTAACCAGGGACACCAACAAGAACGAGGATGGGATAATATATGTATTGAGCAATCCGAAGTGCGAGGTAGATGCGAAAGTCTAATGAGAACCGATCATAATGTGTAGAAAGATCGTGAAGTTCTGAGGATAAACTCTTGCTCATTGTTGTAACATTCCAATCCATTGTTCTCAGATTCTGACCCATTGATCTCAGATTCTGATCCATCCTCTCCCTCTCTCTGGAGCCGCTGATCCCTGTGAGTGCCGGGCGTGATGCTCCCGCTGACAGTTTGGGATAACACATCGAAAGGAGTCCCATATTAATAGAAGAGGGAAACCCTCCTGTGACACAATTCGGTTCATGGAGACTGACATTAATTACAGTCACTGAACAAACAGTTTCAGTTAACACCTTTCAATCCAACACCTTTTTGTACCACAATAAACTGGAACTCTTACCCAGTCTGAATGGATGTTTTGGGGTTTCTGAGGGAAGGAATGGTGGAAATAGCAGAGGCACTGGCCAGAATCTTCCAATCCTCATTGGATATGGGTGTGATGACAGAGGATTGGAGGATTTTAAATCTTACATCCTGTTTAAAAAAGGAGATATACGATAAATGCTGTAATTACTGACTAGTCAGACTAGTGTCACGACTGGGGACATTTGTGGACATGACAACCCAAGAGAAAAATGCTTGTTGCTTGGAAAAACATTGGATAGTAAATGGTTAGCAACCTGGATATGCTAAAGACTATTGATGTCTGGCAAACAACAACAACAACAACAATTTATATTTAGATATTGCCTTTAATGTTATAAAACATCCCAAGGTGCTTCACAGGAGCATTATGAAGCAAAGTGCGAACTGAGGTACAACAGGAGATATTAGGTCAAAAGACCAACAGCTTAGCCAAAGAGGAAGGTTTCAAGGAATCTCTCAAAGGAGGAAAGTGAGATGGAGAGGTGCAGAGGCGGAGATGTGTAGGGAGGATACTGCAGCTTGGGCCCCGGCAGCTGAAGGCACGGTCGCCAGTGGTGCAGTGATTAAAATAACGGATGTAAAAGAGGCAAGAATTAGAGGAGCACAGATGTCTCGATGAGTTCTGGAGCTGCAGGAGATTACAGAGACAGGGAGGGGAGAGGCCATTGAGAGATATGACAACAAGGATGAGAATTTTAAATTCAAGATATTGCTTGACTGGGAGCCAATGTCGGCCAGTGAGATATAAACGGGACTTGGTGTGAGCTAAGACATGGGCAGCAGAGTTTTGGATGACCTCATGTTTACAGAGAGTGGATGTGGCAGATCAGCCAGGAGTGAGTTTGAATAGTCACATCGAGAGGTGACGATGGCATGAATGAGGTTTCAGCAGCAGATGGGCTGAGACAGGGGTGAAGTCAGGCAATGTTACTGAGGTGGAAATAGGCGGTTGTGATGATACCCTGAAAATGAGGTGAAAGCTCATTTTGTGGTGAAATGTGACACCAAGGATGTAAACATATTGTCTGAATCTCAGACTGTCACCAGGAAGAGGGATGGAATCAACAGCAAGGGAACAGAGTTGGAGTGGGGAGTGAAAACAATGGCTTCAGTCTTCCCAATGTTTAATTGGAGGAAAATTCTGCTCATCCAGTACTGGGTGTCGGATAATCAGTCTGATATTTTAACAACAGTAGAGGAGTGGAGAGAGGTAGTGCTGAAGTGAACTTGATGGAGTTCTTTGATAAAACAATGGAGAGGGTTGATGAGGGTGGTGTGATTGAAGTTATATAATGGACTTCCAAAAGATGTTGGATCAAGTGACATTCAATAGACAGGTTAGGAAAACTGAACACTATGGATTAAAGGTACAGTGACACTGTGGACATAACATTGGCTAAGGAACAGTAAACAGAGAGAAGTGGTGAAAGGTTGTTGTTCAGACTCAATGGGAGTAGACAGTGGTATTCCCCTGGGCTCAATATTAGGACCACTGCTCTTTTTGCTCTTGGAAACCCAGGGTGGGTCGGGCAGAGGCCATTCCTCCTCTTTCTTTCCAGAGCTTTCCCTCTCTCTGCAGCCTCTGCTCCATTTGTTGATCATGTTACAGACCCAGAGAAACTGTAACTACAGTCCCCATTCATCGCACAGAGTTGGGTCACCAAGTCCTCTCTCCTCCCTGAATGTCTGCAGCAGCTCATAACACAACCTCCAGAAAACCATCCACAGCACCTCCACTAACTTTATAATAATAGAAGTAAGTCAAAAGCCCCTCACCTGTTCGTTGGACGCCTGGTCCTTTTAAATAACACTACAGGGGTTTCCTCGTGCTGCTGAATGTATGTTCAGCTAAGAGTGACGAACACAGGTGGTCAGTAGACATGCAAGGACCAAGTTTCAAAGACGTACATCAAAGTTGCTGAAATGGCTAATCGACATCATATTCAGACCCATCCTCACACTACAGACACACACACGTTACACCGACACCAGCACCCCGGCCAGCCTGGGTGTCCTGCACAATGTGCTGGATGTGACCGGCAGTGCAGCTCACACCATTTTATGGATCCAAGCTTCCACAGCATGAGTGCAGCAGGAGAGATGAAATGTGTGGTCAGGAAGACCACAAAGTGGCTGTCTGGATACAAAATTGTCTGGCCCACAGAAGACAGAGGGTGTTAGTAGATGGAAAGTATTCAGCATGGAGCTCGGTGACCAGTGGTGTTCCTCAGGGATCTGTTCTGGGACCTCTGCTCTTTGTGATTTTTATAAATGACTTGGATGAGGAAGTGGAAGGCTGGGTTAGCAAGTTTGCCAATGACACAAAGGTTGCTGGAGATGTGGATAGTGTGGAAGGCTGTTGTCGGTTGCAACTGGACATTGACAGGATGCAGAGCTGGGCTGAGAAGTGGCAGATGGAGTTCAACCTGGAAAAGTGTGAAGTGATTCATTTTGGGAGGTCGAATTTGAATGCAGAATACAGGCTTAAAGACAGGGTTTTTGGTAGTGTGGGGGAACAGAGGGATCTTGGGGTCCACGGCCATAGATCGCTCAAAGTTGCCACCCAAGTTGAAAGTGTTGTGAAGAAGGCGTATGGTGTGTTGGCTTTCATTAACAGGGGGATTGAGTTTAAGAGCTGCGAGGTTATGCTGCAGCTCTATAAGGCCCTGGTTCGACCACACTTGGAATATTGCATTCAGTTCTGGTCACCTCATTATAGGAAGGGTATGGAAGCTTTCGAGAGGGTGCAGAGGAGATTTACCAGGATGCTGCCTGGACTGGAGGGCATGTCTTACGAAGAAAGATTGAGGGAGCTCGGGCTTTTCTCATTGGTTCGAAGAAGGATGAGAGGTGATTTGACGGAGGGGTACAAGATGATGAGAGGCATAGCTCGAGTGGATAGCCAGAGACTTTTTCCCAGGTGGAAAGGGCTATCACCAGTGGGCATAATTTTAAGGTGACTGGAGGAAGGTTTCAGGGAGATGTCAGAGGTAGGTTCTTTACACAGAGAGAGTTGGGTGCGTGGAATGCGCTGCCAGTGGTGGTAGTAGAAGCAGATACATTAGGGAAATTTAAGCGACTGTTGGATCGGTACATGGATGATAGTAGAATGAAGGGTAGGTAGTTAGTTTGATCTTCGAGTATGTTAAAGGTTCGGCACAATATCGTGGGCCGAAGGGCCTGTACTGTGCTGTACTGTTCTATGCTCTATGTTCTATGTTATATGAAGAGAGACAGAGGGAAAGAAACTCACTTTTAAGCGGGAATTGGAAAAAAGATTTTTAAGATGAACAAGTTTCAGGAACATTGGTAATGAACAGGGGATTGGGATAATCAGAGGGGTGAGGACATGGAGGGATTTGATCACATGAGTGAGAATATTAAAATTGAGGTGTTACTGGACCAAGAGCCAATGTAGGTCAGTGAGCGCAGCGATGTTGGGTGAACAGAATTTGGTGCAAATTAGAAGATGGCAGCAGAGTTTTGGATGACCACAGGTTACAGAGAGTAGGATGTGGGAGACCAGCCAGGAGTGTGTTGGAATAGTCAAGTCTCGAGATAAAAAAGGCATGGATGAGGTTTTTAGCAGCAGATGAATTGAGCTCTCTCTCTCTCTCGTTCCTTCTCTCTCTGTCGGCCTCATTTGCTCTGTCCCACACTCAGAATCTTATAAGTTTCAATCAAGTCGCCTCTTACTCTTCTAAACTCCAGCTGACATAAGCCTAGCCTGTCCAGCCTTTCCTCATTAAACAACACCCCCATTCCAGGCATTTGTCTAGTAAACCATCTCTGAACTGCTTCGAATGCATTTCCACCTGTCCGTAAATGAGGAGACCAATACTGTAAACAGTATTCCAGAAGTGGTCTCCCTACATAACTGAAACATAACTTCCCTACATTTGTATTCAATTCCTCCTGCAATAGCCGATAACATTCTATTAGTTTTCCTAATTACTTGCAATACCTACATATTAACCTTTTACAATTCATGCACAAGGACTCTCAGTTCCCCCTGGATGGTAGAGCTCTGAATTCTCTCACCATTGTGATTATATGCTTAATTTTTATTCTTCCTGCCAAAATGGACAATTTCATATTTTCCCACATTATACTCCATTTACCAGATCTTTGCCCAATCACTCAATCTATCTACCCCTTTGTGGTTCACTTGTGTCCGCGACACAACATACTGTCCGACCGACGTTTCTGTCATCAGCAAATTTAGCAAACATACCTTTGGCCCCTTCATCCAATTGATTTATATAAATTGTAAAGAGCTAGGGCACCCGCACTGAACCCTGTGACACACCACTCGTTACATCTTGCCAATCAGAAAATGATCCATTTAAGTCTACTCTCTGTTTCCTGTTAGCTAGCCAATCTTCTATCCATGCCAATAGGTTACCCCCTACACCATGAGCTTTTATATTCCGCAATGAACTTTGATGTGGCACATTATGAAATCCCTTCTGGAAATCTAAGTATAGTACATCCATCAGTTCCCCTTTATCCACAGCACCTGTTACTTCTTCAAAGAACTTCAATAAATTGGTTAAACATGGTTTCCGATTCACAAAAGCATGTTGGCTCTGCCTGATCACTTTGAATTATTCTGTGTGTCCTGCTATAACGTCTTTAATAATAGCTTCTTACATTTGATCCAGAGCCAGAAAGCCTTTCTCACCTGCAACAGGCCGTATGTCCACTATGTCTATTCTGATTTTGTGCTGTATTTGAACTGTTACTCCTCAATAAATTGCTTGTGACCCTTCGACCTCCTTTTGGTTAATCTGTGACCCTGGATCAGATCTTACATTGGTGTAGGAGAGCTAACACAGCTCATGTCAAAGCCCTGCCTCCCTTTTATATGATCCTACATAATGGACAGGGACTACTGGGCAGTAATGTGCTCAAAGGTAATCAGCAGTAATAGATTATCCCTATATTTGTATATTGTAGAACATTAAAACTTACCCCTACTGTGGTGTCCAGTGTAACCTCAATATTCCTGATAAAATATCAGAGGAGTGTGAACCAGACACCTCTGATAACCCTGAGGTACAGGCGATTCTCGAGTCGGTGTCGAGTGTATCCACATCCCATTAAGATGACTGTGCAAGCATGCGCAGACCCGAAGAAATTAACTGACCATTGCATGATCCATGAAGCAGTATTCTTACCGAGCTGAGATTATATCATACATTCCAGACACTATCATGTCATTGTTATACCAGGGTGTAGTTCACGAAGCCATGTTCCCTTCTAACTGCCCGATTTGACTGGTTGGAAAACCGGATGGCAGCTGGTGACTGACTATTGACCACCACAAACTCAATTCGGTCAACCCTGCGTGAACCCGGTTGTCAGATAGACACCCACCCTACTCTCCCGGATTCCCAATGTTAGGTCTGTCTTCTCCACCCTGGATATCTGTAATGGTTATTGTAGTATCCCAGTAAAACTAGAGAAACAAATTAAATTCACATTCACTTCTGAGGACCAGAGATACCCCTGGACATGTCTGTCACAAGGGGTTCCACAATTACCCCACTATTTTCAACAAACGTGCAGCCGGGTCCCTTCTGAGCTTTTCACAGTCTTCCTGCTTGCTGCAATATGTCGATGATCTTCTCATCACCGTGTCCACACATTTAACCCTTTTACAGGAACTACTGCAGTGACTTTGGGAGCTGGACTAAAAGAACATCCACGTAAGGCCCAGCTGGTGCAAGACCGTGTCACCTTACTACGTGCCCAGATCAGATCATCCTGCATCAGCCCACACCAGCTTCAGGTCGAGACCATCCAGTGTCTACCCCTGTTCACCTCAAAGTCCTGCCCTGTGTCCTATCCTCAGGCTGGTGGGGTATCAGTGGACCCTCATCCCTAGATTTGCAGAGACTGTGACTCCTCTTTATGAACTACCTAATGATGGTGATGACCAGATTTAACCCGGTTGGACTGAAGAGAGCATAGAAGCAGTAACACAATTGACGAAATCTGTCGCCCAGGCAACGTGTCTTATCTCACCTATCCCTTACAAGACTTTCAACATGGAGGTGGTGGACACAGTGAAAAGCCTGACTGCTGTCCTATGTAGAGAAAATGAGGAGAAATTACTCCCCATTGTGAATGACTCCAGAATTGTCAGTGGGACTGAACTGATTTATTCTGTTTGTGAAGGACATTTGTTAACCGTGTTCTGGGGCATCAAACATTTCAGTTACATCACGGGTATCAACAGGGTGATACTGCCCAGTCCATTATAAACTTTCCCACTATAGGGCGGCACAGTGGCGCAGTGGTTCGCACCGCAGCCTCACAACTCCAGTGACCCGGGTTCAATTCTGGGTACTGCCTGTGTGGAGTTTGTCAGTTCTCCCTGTGTTTCCGTGGGTTTCCTCAGGGTGTTTCGGTTTCCTCCCACATGCCAAAGACTTGCAGGTTGATCAGTAAATTGGCCATTTGCAACTGCCCGTAGTTTAGGTAGGTGGTAGGGAAACATAGGGACAGGTGCGGATGTGGTAGGAATATGGAATTAGTGTAGGATTAGTATAAACGGGTGGTTGATGGTCCGCACAGACTCGGTGGGCCGAAGGGCCTGTTTCAGTGCTGTATCTCTAAACTAAACTAAAAGTAGTAATAGTATTCCCCTGTCAGAGAGTCGTAGAGTCATAGTCATTTCAACACAGAATTAGGCCATTCTGCTCATCGAGTCCATGCCAGCTCTTTGTAGATAAATCCAGCCAGTCTCATTCCCCAGCTCTGACTCCATATTCCTGCAAGTTTATTTACATCAAGTGTTCATCCAATATCCTTTTGAAATAATTCACCTTCTCTGCTTCCACCACCCTCGTAGGCAATGATTTCCAGGCCATTACCACTCGTTGTGTAAAAATGTTGTTCATCACATCCCCCTTAACTCTTGCCCTCAATCTTAACTCTAGTCCTTGTACCATCAGCTGATGGGAAAATCTTTTCCTCTCTACCTTATCCAAACAGGTCATCATCTTGTATATATGTATCAAATCTCCCCTCAATCTCCTTTACTCCAAGGAAGACAATCCCAGCTTTTACAGACTATATTGTACTTAAAATCCTCCATCTCTAGAACCATTAAAGTAAACCTCCTCTGCACTCTGTCAATGACCCTCACATCCTTCCTAAAGTGTGGTGAACAGAACTGGATGCAGTACTCCAGTTGGGGCCTAACCAGAGCTTCATAAAGTTACAGCATAACTTTCCTTCTTCTGAACTCACCACATCTATCTCTGAAGCCCAAGATCCCATATGCTTTACTGACGACTCTCTCAATATATCCTGCCACCTTCAGGGATCTATGTGCATGAAGCCCATGTCCCTTTGTCTCTGCACACTCTTTCGAACTTTACCATTAAGTGTGTATTGCCTCTCCCTGTTACTTCTGATAAAATGCAGCACTTGACACTTGTCTGTATTAAATTCCATTTGCCTCTGGTCTGCCCATTCTGCTAGCCTATCTATGTCCTCTTACATCGATTGGTATCAACCTCAATGCCTGCCCCGCCTCCAAGATTTGTATCACCTGCAAATTTTGAAATGTTTCTCTGCATGCCATTGTCCAAGTCATTTATACAGTTCAGAATAAAACAGTGTTACTAGCAATAACCCTTGGAGAACACTACTGTCTATTTTTCTCCAGTTTGAATAACAACTATTTACCGCAACTCACTGTTTTCTGTCATTAAGCCAGTTTTATATCCAAGCTGGCACTGACCCTCCTTTTCCATCAGCATCAATTAACTGTCCAATTCTCACAAACTGATTGTGAAATAAAGTACAAATTCAGCTTAAAATTAAGCAAAATGCTAAATGTAAAATTAACAAATTGTTGGAAAGTGATCGACTCTTAGATCACTTAAAATTCAATCACTCGTTAACTTTACTGCATTTAGTACTCTGTCCAAGCAGGACTCCCTAAAACTGGACTCAGTGCAGCTTATTGCATTTAGGGTTTGGGGAGAGAATTCAAAAGCTTAGGGATGAGACCAGAAAGTGCCGGAAATACTCAGCACGTCTGGCAGCATCTGTGTCGAGAGAAACAGAATTAATGTTTCCGGTCTCTGACCCTTCATCAGAACTGGTAAAAGTTAGGAATGTAACAGTCTGTAGTTTAATCTATCCCGTCTCTGTCCCATCACAGTCCTTCCTTCTTGTTCTTCTTCCCCCTTCCCCTCTTTCACTTGCTCAAAGACTGTTACATTTCTAACGTTTACCAGTTCTGATGAAGGGGCACAGATCTGAAACATTAACTCTGTTTCTCTCTGCACAGATGCTGCCAGACCAACTGAGTATTTCCAGTGTTCAGCATCCGCAATATTTTGCTTTTATTTTAGTTTTTAATTCACTGACATTTATCTTCCAGGAATTCCTCCCTGGAAGTTCTGCTCTACTCTTCCAGAGCGTAGGGCCGCGGCAGCTGAAGGCAGGACCACCAATGGTAGAGCAATTAAACTCGTAGATGCTCAAGAGGCCAGAAATAGATGAGTGCAGATATCTCGGAGGGTTGTCGGGCTGGAGGAGATTACAGAGATAAGGAGGAGTGAGATAATGAAGGATTTGAAAAGAAGGCTGAGAGTTTTAAAATTGAGGTGTTGCTGACCAGGAGCCAATGTCGGTCAGTGAGTACAGGGGGTAATGGGTGAACAGGACTTGGTGTGAGTTGGGACATGGGCAGCAGTGCATTGGATCAACTCAGGGTTATTAGATTAGCTTAGAGATACAGCACTGAAACAGGCCCTTCGGCCCACCGTGTCTGTGCCGAACATCAACCACCCATTTATACTCATCCTACACTAATCCCATATTCCTACCAAACATCCCCACCTGTCCCGATATTTCCCTACCACCTCCCTATACACCTACCTATACTAGTGATAATTTATAATGGCCAATTTACCTATCAACCTGCAAGTCTTTTGGCTTGTGGGAGGTAACCGGAGCACCCGGAGAAAATTGTTGGAAAGACGCAGACACAGGGAGAACTTGCAAACTCCACAGGGAGAACGTGCAAACTCCACACAGGCAGTACCCGGAATCGAACCCCAGTCCATGGAGCTGTGAGGCTGCGGTGCTCACCACTGCGCCACTGTGCCGCAACATTCGAAAGTAGCTGGACAGGTTATGGAGGGTAGAAAGTGGGAGACCAGCCAGGAGTGTGTTGGACTAGTCGAGTCTACAGGTAACACAGGCAAGGGGGAGTGTTTCATCAGCAGAAGAGCTGAGAGAGGGGCAAAGTTGGGTGATGATACGGAAGTGTAAGTAGGCTGTTTTAGTAATATTTAGCAGGAAGCTCGTCGCAGCGTCAACAATGAAACCAGGTTGTGACCAGTTTGCTTTCGTCTCAGACAGTTGCCAAGGAGAGAGATCCAGTCTGTAGCTAGGAAACTTTTGACGTGGGGTTTGAAAACAACGGCGGCAGTCTTCCTAATATTTAATTGGCATGGCAGATGTGTGAGGTGATACATTGTCGGAAGATTTGATATATATTATCCGTTCATGGGATGTGGGTGTCGTTGACTAGGCCAGCATTTATTGCCCATCCATAATTGCCCTTGAGAAGGTGATGGTGAGCTGCATGCAGATGAATGACCAGGGATAATACAAGCTGAATGGCAAAATTTTAAAGCTATTGAGAGTAACAGAGAGACCTGAGGTGTTTGTATGCAATCTTCGAAAGTAGCTGGACAGGTTAACAAACAGTTCACAAAGCAAATAGATTCCTAGGCGTGATTAATAGAGACACAGAGTAGACTGGCCAGGATATTGTGTTAACCCGATAGAAAAGACTAGTCCGGCTCCATCTGGAGTGTTGTGTCCAATACTGGAAACCACACTTTAGGAAGGACATGAAACCTTGGAGAGGGGACAGAAGAATTTTACTGGAACTTTTCCAGGGATGAGGGATCACAGTTATGCAGCTGGGATGGTTTTCCTTGGAGCAGGGACATTTGCAAGGTGATCAGATAGGGATATTTAACATCATGAAGGGTTTATATAAATTATATAATGTTTCGAATGTATGAGGGGCCATTAACCCTAGGACATAGATTTATGGTGATTGGAAAAAAGAAGCAGAGTTGACATGGGGATTATTGTAATGCAATTTTTGTTTCGGATTTGCAAATTATTCTGATAGGCTGAAGGATGCAGATTCAAAAGTAGATTCAATAAGTGATTTGGTTAGATATTAAGGGGAAAATATCAAGGATCTGGGAAAGATCCAGGGTGTGGAACTCACTGGAAACTCATCAAAAGAGCCAGCACAGACTTCACAGACCAAATGACCCCCTTCCATGCAATGCTATTATATGTTTCTATGCCTTTTCCTGCCTGTACTTTTAACAATTTTCCTATCGTTTCAAAAGGTGTTTGATAAAGTCCTACATAACAGCCGTGTGACCCAATTAGAAACACATGGGATTAAAGGGCCAAAGTCAGCCGGGGCTCAGTTTGTAGCTCTCTCCCCTTTCAGTCACAAGCTTCCTGGATCAAGTGTCATGAAATGGCTTTTTCACAAGAATCAAGGCTGACACTGCAGCGACAGTACTGAGGGAGTATTGCGCTATCAGATGAGCAGTCTTTCGAATGAAACGTTAAACCAAGGTCGGCACAGACTCGGTGGGCAGAAGGGCCTGTTCCAGTGCTGTATATCTAAATCCAAAAATCTAAAGTTCAGTATTAAGAAGACACAGACTGAGGTAATTGACAAAAAAACAGAGGTGAAATGAGGAGAATTTTCTTCCACAGCGAGTTGTTGGGATCTGGAATTCGCTGGCTGAAAACATGGTGGAAGCAGATTCAATAATATCATTCAAAAGGAAATTTAGCAAATACTTGAAAAGGAAAAGAAAAACAGGAGTCTGGGGAAAGAGGAGGAAAGAGGAACGAATTAGATGGCTCTTTCGAAGAGGCAGCACTGACACAAAGGGCCGAATAGCCTTCTTCTGTGCTGCATCAATCTCTTATTTTACAAGCAAGAGAAAGTGAGTGAAGGGAGAGAGAAAGACAGAGAGTGAGAAAGTGTGAAAGAGAGAACAGCAAATAGAAATAGAGAGTACGTCGTGTTTTTGGGCAGAGGGATCATGATCTGCCCGTGCCCGTTCCTGTTGCGGCAGGTGACAAACGCACTTCCTGCTGCCTCCTCATTTCCATGAATTCTACGTGCCACCCCGGGTTACCCGCGCTGCTGTCTGTCTGGATGCTTAACAGGGCCCTAAAGGTGTGTGAGGCTGACACATGTTTCAGCCAGGTTCAGCTTTTAAACGCAGTCTGCCCCTCTTAAAGAGAAGATGCACTGATTCACTGGAGGCTGCTGCTGCTCACTGTGAATTCTGCAATTGGAGACAAGGTAAATAGCACACTGCAACACAGGGTTCTGCGGTTCACGGATGTGGGGATGGATGTCTTAGTTACGAAGGGTGACAGGAGGAGAGAGGCTCTGTTTCTGTGTGGTGGGGTGGAGACTCTCAAGGAACGTCCTCCGAAGGGAATCGGTGAAGGTGGCCAGGGAGGTCAATGCAAGAATTCTCGCCACGAGAATCTGGCAGCAGAGCCAGAAGAAGTTTAATGAGCTCATACGGGAGGTCAATGTCATTGAATTGATCTCCAAATGGCATCTCTTACCCCCAACATCACCAATCTCTCACACTGCTCAATGCACCACACCCCCATCACTCACCCATCAGCAGTCCCGAACACTCAGGACTCACACCTAACATTCACATACTCCACCTCACCCTCACACACCTTGTACTGATAGCAGCCTCACACCCACCTGTCACTGCCTCCAATTACCTCCAGCTATTCAGCTATGGCAGGCATATCATCAAAACATAGTGTAACACAATCATTAATATTCTGCCTTCTTTCTTGCAGGACAAGGTGACACATAATCACAGGGAGCAGCAAGTGAACCGGCGAGTGACCAGGCATACCTTCATCCCCTGAGCCTGAGGGAGGACATGGTTCTTCACATCATGGGACCGGCTGTGACAGAGCCCGTGGCATCCGGCATCGCCGAGAGCATTCAGGATGATGCTATGTTCCTGCCTTATGCCCCTTCTTAACTCCCACCTCCCCCCGCATCCTGCTGTCTGGGATGATGTACAAGCTGCAGATGGTGGGATCATGGACCCTGCTTTCCAACCCACCCACAATCTCTCATCCCAATACGACCCTTCTGATTTTACACTTCCCAATGGTAACCCAAAACTGCCAGCTTCCCAGTCACAGCAGCTCCAGGAGACAGAGAGAGAGCATCAGCACAGGACTGATGGTGAAGCCCCATCACTTAGGCTGATACTCACAGCCTCCAGCTCAAATACTTCCACTGTGTGTGCCTTAGAGGCTGGTATAGAGTCGGAATCTGCACATGCTGATTCACGGAAAATGCACGAACTGCAGCCAGGGCAGGAGGAAAGGATAGTGCATGTGGCAGCTCCCGGAGAGCGAGGTCACAAACGTGTTATAATACACAGGACTCAGAGCAGAACATTACTGGGCTGCTGCCTATGTCGAGGTGGTACAGTTTGAATCGAAGCCCTCAAGGCCCAGAGCTGCTCGAGGACGTCTTGCAAGGTCATCTGCAGTCTCCCCGAATGAAAGTCAGCAGTCTTCCACCAGCCATACTGCAGTCACTAGGGAAACACTGGGGAGCACGAGGCAAGTCGAGGGGACGCACAAGACAGAGACTAAGGGAATATACAAGGGTGAATAGTTCAATTTTCCTTTTGTATAATTGGATGTGTTGTTGGATAAAGATGTTACTGAAAAGGTTTATGTTGGTGGTTTTTATTACAGGATGGTGACCAAGGGGACACTGTGATGGGGCGTCTCAGATGGGTGAAATGGTGGAGAATGGGTGATCCATGGTGGGAAAGGGAAGTTGTCCTATGGGAAACAAAATCTTAGCAGGGACTCTCCTACAGCCTGTCTAGTTCGAAGGCGTCCAGGAAATATCCTCCCTGCGTCCTCCTCCTCCTCAGGTGTCCTCCGGATTCCTGGTGCCAATGCCTGTGTCCTCATGATGGTGATGATATGAAGGGTGCAGCAGAACACCATGAACTGGGACACCTGCTCCAGTGTGTACTGAAGGGCTCTCCCCGTGCGGTTCAGACATTGGCAGCATTGCTTCATCACACCGATGGTCTGTCCCACCATGTTCCTGGTGACTCCATTGCTCACATTATACACATGTTAATTGTGGGAGGTTGGGTGGTGGTGGTAGGTGGTTTGGGGATGTAGAAACATGAGCTGTGTCTCGACGGTTTTTTTCTTTGCCTCCGTGGAGCCACATTCTGGTTCTGCATGGAAGCCCTAAGTGTTGAGAATGGCTGACTGCTTCAGAATGAAGGTATGGTGGCTGCTGACAGGGTAGTGAACATTCACCAACATGATGTACTGGGCATGCTCACACACCAACTGTACATTAATGGAGTGAGAGTTCTTTCAGTTCCTGTACCTCTCCCCATTGACATGGGGCGCCCGCAGAGACACCTACACCATCAGGATTCCCGCTATCCTGACAAAGTCACGGGATCTCTCATTCTGCTTCTCCCTGCTGAGCAAAAAAACGATGACATAGATGGTCACCCTCACCTCCCAGAATTATCAATGGGAATGGACAACACACAGGCCTCGCAACTACTGGTCAGTTAGTTTAACATCAGTGATGAGTAAGGTTTTAGAAACTAAATCAGCGGGAAAAAAATCAACACACACGATGAGATGTTTGAGTTAATTAAGGGTTGTCCGCACGGATTTTTAAAAAGCAGATCATGCTTTCATGAACTAATTGAATTTATTTTGATGAAGTAAGAGAGCAGGTTGATGAAAAGAATGTGGTGGATGGTCTACATGGATTTTAAGAAAGCGTTTGATGAAGTACCACACAAAAGGATGTGGAAGCTTTAGAGAGGGTGAAGAGGAGTTTTACCAGGATGCTGCCTGGACTGGAGGGCATGTCTTCCGAAGAAAGGTTGAGGGTGCTCGGTCTTTTCTCGTTGGAACGAAGAAGGATGAGAGGTAACTTGACAGAGGGGTACAAGATGATGAGAGGCATGGATAGATTGGATAGCCAGAGACATTTTCCCAGGGCAGAGAGGGCTATCACCAGGGGGCATAATTTTAAGATGATTGGTGGAAGGTTTCGGGGAGATGTCAGAGGTAGGTTCTTTATACAGAGAGTGGTGGGTGCGTGGAACGCACTGCCAGCGGCGGTAGTAGAAGCAGATACATTAGGGACATTTAAGCGACTCCTCGATAGGTACATGGATGATAGTCGAATGAAGGGTGTGTAGGTAGTTTTGACTGAGAGCAAGTTAAAGATTCGGCACTACATCGTGGGCCGAAGGGCCTGTACTGTGCTGCACTGTTCTATGTTCTATGTTCTAAAATGTTGGATAACAAAATTGAATCACATGGATTAGCATCCAATTGGATCAAATATTGATTGATGGAAAGAAAAGGGTGAGTAGTGTTAAATGGTTGTTTTTCAGACTGGAGGATGGTAGGCAGTGATGTTCCGCAAGGGTCAGTGCTAAGCCCACTTTTTTTTTGCTATATATAAATGGCTTGGATCTTGGAATACAGAGCAGACTTTCAAGGCTTGCCAATGACACCGAACTTGGAAGCGTGCCAAACACTGAGGATGACACAAACTGCCTGCAACAGGATATCGACAATCCAGCAGAACTAACAGAGAAATGGCAGGTGGAATTTTGTACAGAGGAGTGTGAGGTGATGCCTTATGCCAGAAGGAATATGAAGGCAATATAGACTTAATGACACAATTCTGAACATTGTGCAGGAGCAGAGGGACCTGGGGCTCCATATGCATTTATCATTGCAGGTGGCAGGACATATTAGGAGAGTGTTTCGCGAAATATATCAGATCTTGGAGGCAAGGATACAAAAGCAGCGAAACATAGAAACATAGAAAATAGGAGCAGAAGTAGGCCATTCGTTCCTTCGAGCCTGCTGCGCCATTCGTTATGATCATCGCTGATCATCCAACTCAGTAATCTTTCCCCCCATATCTTTTGATCCCTTTAGAACCAAGAGCTATATCTAACTCCTTCTGAAAAACATACAATGTTTTGGCCTCGACTGCACCCTGTGGTAGCCAATTCCACAGGCTCACCACTCTCTGGGTGAAGAAATTTCTCCTCATCTCAGTCCTGAAAGGTTTACTCCTTATCCTTAGACTGTTGTCCCTGGTTCTGGACACCCCAACATCGGGAACATCCTTCCTGCATCTAGTCAGTCCAGACTGATTAAAATTCTGCAGGTTTCTATGAGATCCCTCCCTCACTCTTCTGAACTCCATCAACCTCTACTACTCTGTACTGGATATGTCTCCTGCTCATGCCTGGAAATATCCAAATACATAGACTTTCAATGAAACTGCGATCTTAACGTCCACTGACAGCTCCGTCCTCACTCTGGTGTGAGGCTCCATGTGTTGCAGGAGGTGACACAGCTCTGTGACTAACTCCTTTTTGAATCAGAGTCACCTCACACACTGCTCCTGGGGCAGGTAAGGTAGGAAAAGTGCTCTCATACCTCGACCAGTCTTGGGTCACCAAATCCTCTGTCCTCCCTGAATGTCTGCAGCAGCTCACAACACAACCTCCAGAAAAACATCGACAGCACCTCCACTAACTTTACAATAGCAAAAGTAAGTCAAAAGCCCCTCACCTGTAAGTTGGACGTCTGGTCCTTTTAAATAACACTAGAGGGGCTCCTCGTGCTGCTGAATATATGTTCAGCTGAGAATGACTACCACAGGCGGTCAGTGGACATGCACAGGCCAAGTTTCAAAGACAAATATCAAAGCTGCTGCAATGGCTGATTGGCACCATATTCAGACCCTTCCTCACACTACCAGCACATGCTTGATAAACCCAGGCTAAATCCCTGTCCAGCGCTAAATCCCTGTCCAGCATGTAGCACTGGAAGTGACCGGCAGCTCAGCTCATACCATTTTATGGATCCAAGAGTCCATGACGTTGGGCCCTGTGGAGCTGTGGAGCTGAAAATCGTGGTCAGTGGTAGAATAAACAGGGGGTGAAGTTTATTTTTAAAGCGAATTGAAGAAAATACGAGAGGGCCAAAAGGAATATTGGAACGGTCAGGGGAATGGGACTAACTGGAGGGGTGAGGCCATGGAGGGATTCAAACAGATGAATGAGAATAATAAAATTAAGGTGCTGCCAGACTGGGAGTCAATGTAAATCAGTGAGCACAAGGGTGATGGGTGATCGGGATTGGTGTGAGTTAGAATACAGGCAGCAGAGTTCTGGATGGGCTGTTGTTTATGGAGGTTTATAAATGGGAGGGTGACCAGGATAGAATTGGAATAGTCAAGTGTGTATTTAACAAACGCACAGATGAATGTTTATGCAGCAGATAGGCTGAGGCAGAGGTGGATATGTGTGTTAGTACAGAGGTGATAGTAGGCAGGGTTGGTGAGAATATGGAGATGAACTCAGCTCAGATTTAAATAGAACACAGAGGTTGCAAACTGTCTGGTTCAGCCTCAGATATTTGGCAATGAGGAGATCGTGGTTCATGGATAGTGGATGGAATTTCTTATGGAAACCAATGACAACTGCACTCTTCCCAAATTTAAATAGCAAGAACATTATTTCAGTGAAACACATTTTACAGATCTCATGGCAGGCAATAGAGACTTACCAGGGACAGAAACAGCAGCAAAGATGGGAGAGTAAATTTCAAGCACTCTAATGCACACAGCAATGGTTTATAGAGCTGATATCTGGGGACAGAAATTTGCCAGGAATAACAACAGCAGCAAGGAGGGCAGCAGAAATGACAAGAATGGTAATGCAGTTAAACATGGTCTATGGAATTAATAGCTAGGTACAGAGACTTACTAGGGACACCAATAATAGCCAGGAAGGGGTAGTAAATGTATTGAATATTCCTCAGTGCGTAATAGATCCGACTGTTTAATGAGAACTGATCATAATCTGCAGAAAGAAAGTTAAACTCCCAGATGAAACTTCTGCTCATTGTTGTAACATTCCAATCTATTGTACTCTGATTCTGATCTTTCCTCTCCCTCTCTCCAGAGCCGCTGATCCCTGTTAGTGCCGGGAGTGATGTGATACTCCCACTGACACGATGTGATAACACATTGAAAGGAGCCCATTACCAATAGAAGAGGGAAATCTTCCAGCGACACAATTAGGGTCCATGGAGACTGACATTAATTGCAGTCACTGAACAAACAGGTTCAGTTAATCCCTTTCAATCCAACACTTTTTGTATCACAATAAACTCGAACATTTACCCGGTCTGGATGGGAATTCTGAGGGTTGGTGAGAGAAAGAATGGTGCAAATGGAAGAAGCACTGCACAGAATCTGCCAATTCTCTTTGGATATAGGAGTGTGACAGAGCACTGGATGGCTGCAAATTATACACCTAGTTTACAAAAAGGAGGGATGTGGTAAACCCTGTACTGCCCAAACAATCTGACGTCAGTGGTGGTGAAATTTCACAACCCAGGACAGAAATATTATTTGCTTGGAAAAGCATAGCATAGTAAATTTCAAGCCGCATGGATATGCTAATGACAATTCATGTCTGGCAAACTTCAGCAAGAACTTATCCCAAGGTACTTCACAGCAGCATTATGATACAAAGTCGAACACTGAATCACCAAGGGAGATATAAGGTTAGGTGACCAAATGCTTGGTCAAAGAGGCAAATTTTAAAGGAGTGTCATAAAGGATAAAAGCGAGGTGGAGAGATTGCGAGATGGAGCTGTGCAGGGCGCGTATTCGAGAGCTTTGGGCCGAGGCAACTGAAGGTGTGGCCACAATGGTGGAGTACTTAAAATCAGGGATGCTCAAGAGGCCAGAATTAGAGGAGCAGAGATATCTCAGAGGTTTGTGGGGCTGGAGGGGATTCCAGAGTTAGTGAGGGGTGAGGCAATGGAGGGATTGGAAAACAAGAATGAGAATTTTAAAATCAAGACATTGCTTAACTGTGAGCTGATGTAGGTCAGTGATCGGGGAATGAGACTTGCTGTGAGTTAAGGCACAGGCAGCAGAGTTTTAGATGACCTCAAGGTTACAGATTGTAGAATGTGGGAGAATGAGTTCGAATAGTCCAGTCTACAGGTAATGAAAGCATGACTGAGAGCTTCAGCAGCGGATGAGTTAAGACAGGGGTGAAATCAGGCGATGTTATTGAAGTGGAAATAGGTGGTGATAGTGATGGCACGAATATAACGGTGGAAGCTCATTTTGTGGTCAACTGTCACAGAATCACAGAATTGTTACTGGCGGCCATTCAGTCCATCGTGTCTGCACTGGCTGTCCAAAAGAACAATTCATCTAGTGTCACTCCCCTGCCTTCTCCCTGTAACTCTGTACAAACTTCCTTTTCAGACAGCTATCCAACTTCCTCCGGTTTACCTCGATTGAATCTGCCTCCACCACACTCTCAGGCAGCACATTCCAGATCTTAAGCACTCGCTGTGTGAAAAAGTTTTCTTCATGTCACTTCTGCTTCTTTTACCAATTACTTTTATTCTTTGCCCTCTCGTTTGAGAACCTTTCAGGAGTGGGGACAGTTTTTCCCTATCCACTCTGTCCAGACACCTCATAATTGTGAATACCTTTTTTTCAAATCTCCTCTCAGCATTCTCTTCTCTAAGGAAAATGTTCCCAGTTCTCCAGTCTCTCTTCATTACTGATATTCTTCATCTCTGGAACCATTCTTGCGAATGTTTATGTACACTCCCCAATGTCTTCACGTTACCTAAAGTGTGGTGCCCAGAACTGGACGTAATGCTGCAACTGAGGCCGAACTCGTGTCTCATACAAGTTCAAAATAACCTCTTTGCTTTTGCATTCCATGCTGCCGTGAATAAAGCGCAGGATACTGTCTGGTTTATTAACCACTCTCAACTTCTCCTGCCAACTTCAATGACCCATGCACATAAACACCCAGGTCCCTCTGCTCCTGCACACCCTTTAGAGTTGTACAATTTATTCTATATTGCCTCTCCATGTTCTTCCTATCGAAATGAATCACATCACATTTCTCCACATTGAATTTCATCTGCCACCTGTCTGTCCATTCCACCAACTTGTCTATGTCCGTTTTAATTTCTACACTATCCTCCTCACAGTTCACAATGCTCCCAAGCTTTGCATCATCTGCAAACTTTGAAATTGTGCCCTGTGCACCAAGGTCCATGTCATTAATATTTGTCAGGAAGAGAAACGATCCCAACATTGATCCCTGGGGAACTCCACTCCAAGTCTAAAATGAAAACAAAAAGTGCTGGAAAGACTCAGCAGGTCTGGAAGCATCTGTGGAGAGTGAGGCAGAGGTAACGCTTCAGGCCTGAGACCTTTCATCAGAATTGGCAAAGGTTAGAAAGGTCAGGTTTTAAGGAAATGAAGCAAGGGTGGGGCAAAAGAGAAAAAAGAGGTGTTGAAAGGACAGAGGGTCATAGAGATTAACTGACAAGGAGGTCTTGGGGCAAAGGCAAAGAGAGTGTGCTTGTGGTGTGGTGAAAGACAAAGCGTTAGTGCAGCAAAGGTCTTAAATGACAAAATAATGAACAGCCCAAGCCAAAAGCAGCAACATAAAAAAATCCAGTTTAAGGACAGGACATGGCAAAAAAAAATGATAAAGCAAAATAATTAAAAGAGCCAGTCTTGATCTGAAATTATTGAACTCAATGTTCAGTCTGGAAGTCTGTAGAATGCCTAATCGGACAATGAGGTTTTGTTCCTCGAGCTGACGTTGATGTTCACTGAGACACCGCCGCAGGCTGGGCTGTGGTTTATGGAGGTTTATAACTGGGAAGGTGACCGTGATAGAACTGGAATAGTCACGTGTAGATTTAACAAAGGCACAGATGAGAGTTTATGCAGCAGATGGGCTGAGGCCGAGGTGGAGACAGCAGTTATTGCAGAGGTGGTAGTAGGCATGTTTGTTGATGGAGGGAATATGGAGATGAAATCAGCTCAGGTTTAAATTACGACAGAGGTTGGAGACTGTCTTGTTCAGTCTCAGACACTGGCCAGTGAAAGGTAAGTGGTTCACAAATAGGGTTTGAAGTTTCTTATGGAGACCAATGACACTAGCTTCAGTCTTCAAAAAAATAAATAAATTCCAAATCAGTATTTCAGTGAAGCAAGGTTTACATATCTCATGGCTGGAACTAAAGTCTTACCAGGGCAACAACAGAAGCAAAGATGAGAGATTAAATTACACAAACCATAATGCGGTTAGCAATGGTTATATAAAGATAATAGCTGGAGGGATACCAAAATCAGCAAGGGCAGAGTAAATGAGAAGTACAGTAATGCAGTTTAACATGGTTTATAGAATGAAGAGCTGGATATAGAGACTTACCAGGAACACCAACATTAGCAAGGTTAGATAGTAAATGTATTGAATAATCTTCACTGCGTTCTAGATGCTAGATGCTAATGGTAGCCGATCATAATATGCAGAAAGAGTGTCAAGATCCCAGGATAACCCTCTGCCCATTTTTGTAACATTACAATCTATTGTTCTCAGATTCTGACCCATTGTTGTCAGATTCCAATCTATTGTCCTCAGATTCTGATTTATCCTCCCCCTCTCTCTGGAGACGCTGGTCCCTATTAGTGTCAGGGATGATGCTCCCACTCACACTATGTGAAAACACATTGAAAAGAGTCCCTTACTATTAGAAGATGGAGCACCTCCAGTGAAATAATTAGGGTCCATAGAGACTGACATTAATTACAGTCACTGAGCAAATAGATTCTGTTAACCTCTTTCATTCCGACACCTTGCATACCACAATAAAGCAGAAAATTTACTCTGGACAGGATGCGTGAGGGTTACTGAGGGAAGGATTGGTGAAAATAGTAGAGGCACTGGCCAGAATCTTTCAATCCTCCTTGGATATGGGAGAGATGACAGAGGACTGGAGCACTGTAATTGTTACACCCTGTTTAGAAAAGGAGAGATAGAGTAAACCCTGTAATTACTGAGCAGTCAGACACGCATCACGACTGGAGAAATTTCATGGGGTCACAACCCAGGAGAAATATATTCGTTTCTTTGAAAAACATACGATAACAAACAAGAAGCAGCAGGGGTCTGGTAATAACAAATCATGTTTGGCAAACTTCAACAACAATTTATATTTATATAGCGCCTTTAACATAATGAAATGTCCCAAGGTTCTTCCCGAAAATGAGATAGTAGTTTAAAGCTTGGTCAAAGAAGTAGGTTTCAACGGGCGTGTTAAAGGATGAAAGCGAGGTGGAGAAGCGGAGAGGTGAAGGGAGGGTATTCTAGAACTTGGAGCCTCATTAGCTGAAGGTGCAGATAATAGTGGTGGAATGATGAAAATCAGGGATGCACAAGAGGTCAGAATTAGAGATGCACAGATATCTTGGCGGATTGTGGAGCTGAAGGATATTACAGAGATAGGGAGCATATATAAGGAGCAAGAGGGTAACTAGAGAAAGGAGTGGCCCACTCAAGGACAAAGGAGGAAAGTTATGCGTGGAGTCAGAGAAAATGGGTGAGATTTTAAACGAGTACTTTGTATCGGTATTCACCGAGGAGAGGGACATGACGGATGTTCAGGTTAGGGACAGATGTTTGATTACTCTAGGTCAAGTCGGCATAAGGAGGGAGGAAGTGTTGGGTATTCTAAAAGGCATTAAGGTGGACAAGTCCCCAGGTCCGGATGGGATCTATCCCAGGTTACTGAGGGAAGCGAGAGAGGAAATAGCTGGGGCCTTAACAGATATCTTTGCAGCATCCTTAAACACGGGTGAGGTCCCGGAAGACTGGAGAATTGCTAATGTTGTCCCCTTGTTTAAGAAGGGTAGCAGGGATAATCCAGGTAATTATAGACCGGTGAGCCTGACGTCAGTGGTAGGGAAGTTGCTGGAGAAGGTACTGATGGATAGGATCTATTCCCATTTGGAAGAAAATGGGCTTATCAGTGATAGGGAACATGGTTTTGTGCAGGGAAGGTCATGTCTTGCCAACTTAATAGAATTCTTTGAGGAAGTGACAAAGTTGATTGATGAGGGAAGGGCTGTAGATGTCATATACATGGACTTCAGTAAGGCGTTTGATAAGGTTCCCCATGGTAGGCTGATGGAGAAAGTGAAGGCGCATGGGGTCCAGGGTGTACTAGCTAGATGGATAAAGAACTGGCTGGGCAACAGGAGACAGTGAGTAGCAGTGGAAGGGAGTTTCTGAATTGGAGACGTGTGACCAGTGGTGTTCCACAGGGATCCGTGCTGGGACCACTGTTGTTTGTGATATACATAAATGATTTGGAGGAAAGTATAGGTGGTCTGATTAGCAGACGACACTAAGATTGGAGGAGTAGCAGATAGTGAAGGGGACTGTCAGAGAATACAGCAGAATATAGATAGATTGGAGAGTTGGGCAGAGAAATGGCAGATGGAGTTCAATCAGGGCTAATGCGAGGTGATGCATTTTGGAAGATCCAATTCAAGAGTGATCTTTTCAGTGAATGGAAAAGTCCTGGGGAAAACGGATGTACAGCGAGATTTGTGTGTTCAGGTCCATTGTTCCCTGAAGGTGGCAACGCAGGTCAATAGAGTGGTCAAGAAGGCATATGGCATGCTTTCCTTCTTCGGACGGGGTATTGAGTACAAGGGTTGGCAGGTCATGTTACAGTTGTATAAGACTTTGGTTCGGCCACATTTAGAATACTGCGTGCAGTTCTGGTCGCCACATTACCAAAAGGAAGTAGATGCTTTGGAGAGGGTGCAGAGGAGGTTCACCAGGATGTTGCTTGGTATGGAGGGCGCTAGCTATGAAGAGAGGTTGAGCAGATTAGGATTATTCTCATTAGAAAGACGGAGGTTTAGGGGGGACCTGATTGAGGTGTACAAAATCATGAGAGGTATAGACAGGGTGGATAGCAAGAAGCTTTTTTCCCAGATTGGGGGATTCAATTACTAGGGGTCACGAGTTCAAATGAGAGGGGAAAAGTTTAGGGGGGATATGCGTGGAACGTTCTTCACGTAGAGGGTGGTGGGTGCATGGAATGCGTTGCCAGTGGAAGTGGTAGACTCGGGCACGATAGCATCTTTTAAGATGTATCTAGACAGATACATGAATGGGCAGGAAGTAAAGAGATACAGACCCTTCGAAAATAGGCGACATGTTTAGAAAGAGGATCTGGATCGGCGCAGGCCTGGAGGGCCGAAGGGCCTGTTCCTGTGCTGTAATTATCTTTGTTCTTTGTTCTATGGAGGTATTGAAAACGAGGATGAGAATTTTAAAATCAAGACATTGCTTTACTGGGAGCCATGTCGGTCAGTGATAGAGGAAGAAAACTTGGTGTGAGCTAGGACATGGGCAGCAGAGTTTTGGATGACCTCAAGTTTACAGAGAGAAGAATGTGGGAGATCAGCCAGGAGTGAGTTGGAATAGTTATGCACAGAGGTAACAAAGGCATGAATCAGGGAATCACATAATTGTTACAGCACAGAAGGAGGCTATTTAGTGTATCATGTACACATCGGCTCTTTGAAAGAGCAATTAACCTCGTGCCATTCCCCGCCTTCTCCCCATAACCCTGCACATTCTTCCTTTTCACATTACAGTCTAATTGCATTTTGAATGCTTCAATTGAACCTGTCTCCACCACATTCTCAGGCAGTACATTCCAGTCCTTAGCCATTCCTTGCGCGAAAAAGTATTGCCTCATGTCACTTCTGCCTCTTTTACCCATTACTTTCAATCTGTGCCCTCTCGTTCTTGATTCATTTCACGAGTGGAAACAGTTTCTCTCTATCTCCTCTGTCCAGACCCCTCATGGCTTTGAACAACTCTATCAAATCAACTCACTTCTCAGCCTTCTCTTCTCCAAGGAAAATGATCCTAACTTCTCCTGTCTATCTTCATAACTGAAATTCCTTATGCCTGGAAGCATTCTCATGGATCTTTTCTGCACTCTCTCCAATGCCCTCACAATCTTCCTAAAGTGTTCTGCCCAGAATTGGACAGAATACTTCAGCTGAGGCTGAATCAGTGTTTTATATAAGTTCAACATAACTTCCTTGCTCTTGTACTGAATGTCCCTGTTCATAAAGCTCAGGATACTGTTTGCTATATTAAATGCTCTCTCAACCTCTCCTGCCAACATCAGTGACTTATGTACATATACACCTCGGTCCCTCTGCTCCTTTAGAATGGTGCCCTTCATTTTACATTATCTCAATATTCTTCCTACCAAAATGAATCACTTCATATTTCTCTGCATTGAAATTCGTCTGCCACCTGCCTGCCCATTCCACCAAGTTGTCTAAGTACTTTTGAAATTCAACACCATCCTCCTCACAGTTCACAATGTTTCCACGTTTCGTATCATCTGCAAAATCTGAAATTGTGCCCTGAACACCATGGTCTTGGTCAGTTACCTTCTTTGGCCTCCTTGTCTCGAGAGAAAATGTGTAAGCGCCTGGAGGTGGTCAGTGGTTTGTGGAGCCGCACCTGGAGTGGCTCTAAAGGCCAATTCTAGAGTGAATTGGCTCTTCCAAAGGCGCTGCAGATAAAATTGGTTGTCGAGGCTATTTCATGGTTGGCTCTCTCCTTGTGCTTCTGTCTTTTTTCCTGCCAACTGTTAAGTCTCTTCGACTCGCCATTCTTCAGACCCGCCTTTATGGCTATCTGCTCGCACGAGAGATCACTGGCAATTGACTCCCACAACTTGTGGTCAATGTCACAGGACTTCATTTCGCGTTTGCAGATGTCTTTAAAGCAGCGACACGGACGGCCGGTGGGTCTGATACCAGTGACAATCTCGCTGTACAATGCGTCATTGGGGATCCTACCATCTTCCATGTGGCTCACATGGCCAAGCCATTTCAAGCGCTGCTGACTCAGTAGGGTGTATATGCTGGGGATATTGGGCGCCTCGAGGACTTCCACGTTGGAGATATGGTCCTGCCACCTGATGCCAAGGATTCTCCGGAGGCAGAAAAGATGGAATGAATTGAGACGTCGCTCTTGTAATATATATCAGGAAAATCAAGGGTGCCAACACTGACCCCTGGGGACCTCCATCCTTTCCTCCAGCCCCCAAAGAACATCCACAAACTACAATTCCTTCTTTCCTGCCACTCAGCCAAAGCCGTATCCATGTTGTTACCGTCCCTTTTCATTCATGAACTATACGTTTTCTCACAAGTCTGTTATGTGGCACAGTATCAAATGCCTTTTGTAAATACAATACACCACATCAACAGCATTGCCCTCGTCAACCCTCTCTGTTACCTTCTCAAAATCTCCAGGCTGTTAGTTAAATAGTATTTGCCCTTCAGGAATCCATGCTGTTTTCCTTACTTAACCCGAATTTGTCCATGTGACTATTAATTTGTCCCGAATTATTATTAGTAGAAGTTTCCCCACCACTGCAGTTAAATTGACTGGCTTGGAGTTCTTGGGATTATCTTCACACCCATTTTTGAACAAGGATGTAATACTTGCAATTCTCCAGTCCTCCGGCATCACCCCTAGTCTAAGGAAGATTGAGAATTTATGGCCATAGCCTCTGCGATTTCCACCCTCACTTCCCTCATACTCCTTGGATGCACCTCATTGGCCCTGGTGCTTTATTCACTTTACCTCTAGACAGCCTATCTAATATGTCCACTTTATCAATTTTAAACCCTTCTTGTTTCTTAATTACCTGCTCTTTTACCATTGCCTGTGTTGTACCTTCTTCCTTGTGTTATGACGCGAGGCGAGAGGTGTGCACTGTTAATTCAGTCCTGCTTCTCCACAGGTCACAACATTTTTTTCTCATTTTCCCACTTGCTGAAACAGTCCATCAGATACACTATTCTCATCACAATTGAACACACTTTACTGAACTAAACAATTAACAGTTTATCATAAATGAAGCAGGTGTAAGACCAGGAATCCTGCAGCGAGTAACTCACCTCCTGACTCCCCAAAGCCTATCCACCATCTATAAGGCACAAGTCAAGAGTGTGATGGAAGACTCTGCACTCGCCTGGATGGCTGCAGCTCCAACAACACTCAAGAAGCTCGACATCATCCAGGACAAAGCAGCCTATTTGATTGGCACACCATCCACAAATATTGACTCCCTCCATCACCGACGCACAGTGGCAGCAGTGTGTACCATCTACAAGATGCACTGCAGCAATGCACCAAGGCACCTTAGACAGCACCTTCCAAACCCGCGACCACTACCATCTAGGACAAGGGGAGCAAATGCATGGGAACATCACCACCTGCAAGTTCCCCTCCAAGTCATACTCCATTCTGACTTGGAACTATATCGCCATTCCTTCACTGTCGCTGGGTCAAAATCCTGGAAGTCCATTCCTAACACAATTGTGAGTGAACCTACCTCCCATGGACTGCAGCGATTCAAGAAGGCAGTTCACCACCACCTTCTCAAGGGTTATGGAGAGATGGGTAATAAATGCTGGCCTAGCCAGTGATGCCTACATCCCAGGATCGAATAAAACAGTCTCAACTAGAAATGACATAAAACAATATCACACAGATCAAATTTTTAAAAATCCAACAATTAATTTTTAACTTCCCCTTCCCACCTTAACCAAACTTCAAAGTCCCTTTTAACCAGAACCAAATTTTAAAGTTACTTTTTTTTACCTTCGTCCCTTAAAACTCAAACACAGACATATACACTGGTTAACCGAAAACAAGATCTAAAAAAAAAGATTTTTCGATCAGAGCTCTGTTACAAACAAAAAGCATTTGAGTTAACTAGTTGCCCATTTTGAAGGAAACAGCAGATGAGTTATGTTGTTCCAAACCAGCATGCAGTCTAACTTCTGAGCACACACATCCAGGTTACCAGACAACAGTTCTCTTCAGGCGGCATTGAGAATTGTTTTTAGCAGGCTTTCTTCAAACAGGAAACAAGATGACTTAACTCCATGGACTTCACAAGGTCTGTTCTGGACTTTCTGGAAAATGAGCTGGGTTGTGGTCCTCTCCGCTTTCTTGACTTTTTCTTCAGACTTGACGTTATCTCCTTCCAGAAGGTAAAACACACACACTGACCGACAACCAGAAAGCTTGTCAGTTTTTCTATCCATCCCAGGTGTTTTCTGCGACAACGGGGCTTGTCTAATCAAAGGAGAACTTATCACTTTTCTGCCCGCTACCAGGGTTTCGGCTTCATCTCCAACCCGAGCCTTGTGATAACCAGTAACTCTGTTGCCAGTCCAGCTCCCTCTCAGTGACCTCTTGGTGGTTCAATTTTTAATTTAAAAAAAACGGTCTAACATTTATTCAGCTGAACCAAAAATGCCTTTAAAAATATATTTTTTTTACCAGAAAAGAATCACTTTTGTTACACTTGGTAAAGACAGATGCAACGTATTCATTTAATACCTCAACTATGACCTCTGCATGCATGTGCAAATCCTCTGTGTCGCCCCGAATTGGTGCAACTCCTCCTTTAGCTACCTGTATATCCGTCTAAAGAAAACTTAGGAACTCCATTTAATGCTAGCCGCCAGACTCTTCTCATATTCTATTTTACTTCTCTTACTTGCTTTTCTGCTTCCACTCTGCCTGGTTCTGAGTAGGATTGTCTACCTGGCGTCTGTCATAAGCACACTTTTTCTTCTTCATCTTAATCTCTGCGTCACTCACCTCTTTTGGAATTCAGGGCGCTCTGGATTTGTATACACTACCGTTCCCCTTCGAAGGAATATACCTTGACTGAGCCCAAACTATCTCTTCTTTGAAGGTAGCCCATTGTTCAGCTATTGTTTTCCTGCCAATCGTTGACTCAAATTTATTTTCCCCAGCTGCATTCTTACCCCGCTGAAGTTTGCCTTCCCTCAGTTAATTATTCTTACCCTTTGTCCTTTTATGTCGTCAGCCTGAACCTTATGATGTAATGACCACTGTCCTTTAAGTGCTTCCCTACTGGTACTTGATCCACTTGGCCCACCTCATTCCCAAGTACCAGATCCAGCAGCGCCTCTTTTCTTGAATGAGGGTTTCAGCAGCAGATGAGCTGAGGCAGGGATTTAGTCAGGTGATGTTACAGAAGTGGAAATAGGCGATTGTGATGATGGGAGCAGTATGAGGTTAGAAGCCTATTTTGTGGTCCAATGTGACACCAAGGTTGTGAACAGACTATAGTAATCCCAGACAGTTACTAGGAAGAAGGAAGGAATTGCTAGCTGGGGAAGGGAGATTGGAGCGGGAAGCAAAAACAAGGGGCTGAATTTTATTCTCCCCAGCGGAGTGCGAAACATTGGTGGCCCATATGTGCAGTCTGTGTCTGCTGTGTCACTGTGATGTAGCAGGCGACGGCTCATTTTAATACAGTGAACGGGCCGCCCACTCCACCCCCAATCACGTAACAGGGATGGCCTCAGCGACAACAGTAGTGCTGTCAGCTGTCTCTGTACAGACACTGGTGCCATTTTTAAAGGGCAACCAGACCTGCCACAAAAAGTGCAAAGTTTAACCCCGTACACACACCCCCGAAAGTGCACTGCAAATAAAATGTTGCCCATTTCCCCCAAAAAACTTACATTGTATAGTTGCCTTCCCACCAGCCCCTCCAAAGACTTAAACTGCCGAGTACCCTCGCAACCCAACAACTGTCCAAAGTGTAGAGTTTGCCCCTTCTTCCCCTACACTATTAATGCAGAGTTGACCACGCCCGCCACAAGCACCAGCCACCACCCCCCACCCCATCAGTACTCTAAACATCGTACTTTCCCCCCTTCCCCACCTCTGTGGCGTTGGCTTTCCCTGGACGGGAAAGCGACGGTGTGTGAGAAGAAGGGTCACTGACCCGAAACGTTAACTCTGCCTCTCTTTCCACAGATGCTGCCAGACCTGCTGAGTGGTTCCAGCATTTCTGGATTGTATTTCAGATTTCCAGCATCTGCAGTATTTTGCTTTTATTATGAAGGTGTGTGAGTGTCAGCCGCTGCATGGAAGATCCCGGGCTGTCAGTAAGATCACAGGGAATTGGACTGAAATGTATACATTACGTTTATTGAAATATTTAAGTAGGGTACCGCTGCCGAGCGGTTGGGGGGAGGGGGCGGGGAGCCACGAGCCTCTGCACAGCTGGAAAGATCAGGCCCAGCAATCCCGATGTGTGGCTCCATGGAGACCTACATCAGGCGCCCAATAGAGTCCAGCCCAATGGTTTCCGTCTTCCCAATATTTTATTGGAGGAAATTTCTGCTCATCGAGTACTGGATGTTGCATTAGCAGTCAGATAATTTAACAACAGTGGAGGTGTGGAGAGAGGTGGTGGTGAGGTAAACTTGATGGAGTTCTTTGATAAAACAATGGAGAGGGCTGATGAGGGTGGTGTGATTGAAGTTATATATATGGATGTTCAAAAGGTGGTTGATCAAATGTCATTCAATAGACAGGTTAGGAAAACTGAACCCTATGGATTAAAGGGACAGTGATATTGTGGATATAACATTGGCTAATGAAAAGTAAACAGAGAGAAATGGTGAAAGGTTGTTGGTCAGACTCCAGGTGAGTATACAGTGGTGTTCCCCAGGGCTCGATATTAGGACCACTGCTCTGTTTGCTCTTGGAGAACCCGGGGTGGGTAGGGCAGAGCCCCCTCCGCCTCCCACTTTACAGAGTTTCCCCTCTCTAGCCTCTGCTCCATTTGTAGGTCATGTAACTACAGTCCCCATAACTCGTCCAGAGTTCGGTTAGCAAATCCTCTGTCCTCCATGAATGTCTGCAGAAGCTCACAACGCAACCTCCAGTAAACCATCCACAGCACCTCCACTAACTTTGCAATAACAGAAGCAAGCCAAAAGCACCTCACATGTAAGCTGAGTAAAAAATACACGCATATGAACCAGGAGCAGACGTAGGCCATTCGGCCCCTCGTGTCTGCACCACCATTCAATCAGATCATAGCTGATCGGTTTGTGTTTCGAATTCCACACTCCCATCTAACCTTGATAACCTTTCATTCCCTGGCCTGATAAGAATCTATCTATCTCCACCTTAAAAATATTCAATGACCCCGTCTCCACCACCTTCTGTGGCTGAGAATTCCAAAGTCACACAACCCTCTAGAGAAAAATGTTCTCCTCGTCTCTGTCCGAAAGCGGTGACCCCTAATTTCGAAACAGTGCCCCCCAGTACTGGACTCACCCACAAGAGGAAACATCCTTTCCTCATTCACCATGTCAAGGCCTTTCAGGTTCTTATAAACTTCAGTCAAATCTCCCCTCACTATTCTAAATTCCAGTGAAAACAAGACCGTCCGTCCAACCTGTACTCAGAACACAACCTGCTCATTCCTAGTATCAATCTAGTAAACCACATCTGAACCGCCTCCAAAGCATTCACATCCTCCATTAAATAAGGAGACCAAAACTACAGACAGTATTCGAGATGTGGTCTCACCAATGCCCTGTATAACTGAAGCATCACATGCTGACTTTTATTTTCAATTCCTCTTGTAATAAAGGAGAGCATTCCATTAGCCTTCTTTGTTACTTGCTGTACCTACCTACTAACTGTTTGTGACTCATGCACTACAGAACCTAGATCCCTCAGCACCTCGGAATTTTGCAGTCCTCCTGCCTAAGTGAAAAACTTCACATTTTCCCACATTATACTCCATCTGTCAGATTTTTTTCCCCACTCACTCAACCTATCTAAATTGGACTACAACCTCCTTATGTACTCTTCACAACATACTTTCCTACCTATCTTTGAGTCATCTGCAAATTTAGCTAACATGCCATCGCTTCCCTCATCTAAGTCTTTCATATAAATTGTAAAATGTTGAGGCCCCAGCACAGACCCATGATGGACTCAACTTGTCACATCCTGCCAATCTGAAAAGGACCCATTCATGCATACTCCCTCTTTTCGGCAACCGGCCAATAAAACTTTGATCCAAGCTAATATGTTACCCACTACACCATGAGCTCCTACTTTGCACAATAACCTTTTATGTGGCATCTTGTCTAATGCATTCTGGAAATGCAAGCGCAGTATGTCAAAGGGCTCCCCTTTACCCATATCGCATGTTACTCCTTCAAAGAACTCCAATAAATTGGTTAAAGATGACTTCCCTTTCACAAAACAATGCTGTCTATTCGCGATTACCTGGAGTTTTTCTAAGTGCCCAGCGAAAGCCTCCTTAATGATCGATTCAAACATCTTCCCCACGACAGATGTCAAGCTAACTGGCCTATAGTTACCTGCTTTCTGCATCCCCCTCTTCTTGAATAGAGGGGTTATATTTATTACTTTCCAGTCTGATGGAACCTTTCCAAAATTAGTGAACTTTGAAAAATTAACAACAACACGACTACTACCTCATTAGCCACCTCTTTTAAGACTCTGGGATGAAGCCCATCAGGACCCGGGGACTTTTCAGCCCGCAACTCCATAAGTTTGCTCAGTGAAGCTTCCCTGGCAATTGTATTTTCACCAAGTTACTCTCTTCCTTCCACCTCCTGATTTACAGCTACTACTGGAATGTTTCTTGTATCCTCTATAGTGAAGACAGAAACAAAATATTTGTTCATTGCATCCGCTGTTAACTTTTTATCCACTATTAACTCCACATTCTCACTGTCCAGAGGACCAACGCTCTTTTTACTTACTCTTCTCCTTTTTAAATACGCGGAGAAACTCTTGTCATCCATTTTTACTTTTCTAGCTAGCTTCCTATCATACTCGAATGTCTTTCTCCTGATTAACCCGTTAGCCATTGTCTGCTGTTCTTTATATTCTGACCAATTATCTGAACTGCCACTCATCTTTGCACAATTATCTGCCTTTTCCTTAAGTGTGATGTTTTCCGTAATTTCTTACTAAACCGCTGGTGGGTCCTCCACCTTATAGTAGGAATATACTTATTATGGAGTTTCCTGAAATATCCCCTTAAATGTCTACCACTGCTTCTCTATTGATCTATCTCCAAGACAAGTAACCCAGTTCACTTCAGCGAGCTAAACTTTCATGCCCAAATAGTTGCCCTTATTCACGTTTAAAATACTGATCTTAGATCCACTCTTCTCTCTTTCAAACTGGGTGTAAAATTCAGTCATAATGTGGTCGCTGCGACCTAGAGGTGCCTTTACTCTGAGGTCATTAATTAATCCTGTCACATTACATTATACGAAGTCTAATATAACCTTATCTCTGGTTGTTTCCAGAACGTGCTGCTCCAAGAAACTACCTCGAAAACATTCTATGAACTCTTCATCCGGGCAACTGTTCCCAATCTGATTTTTCCAGTTTATATGTAGATTAAAATCAGCCATGATTATTGCCGTACGTCTATCACAAGTAAACAATATTTCTTCTTGTATACGATGTCCTACATTGTGATTATTGTTAGGAGGTCTGTAGACCACACCTGCTAGGGACTTCTTTCTCCTGGTATTCCTCACCTCCACCCAAATCGATTCTACATTTCGATCTCCTGAACCAAGGTCATCTCGAACTAATGCCCCAACACCATCCTTGATTAACAGTGCCACCCCTCCACATTTACCTAGCTTCCTATTCTTCTTGAATGTCAAATATCCCTCAATATTCAGGACCAGGAAGCCTGGTCCTTTTAAAAATACTGGAGGGGATTCCTGGTGCTGCTAAATGTATGCTAAGTTGTGAGTGACTAACACACGTGATCAGTGAACACGCACGGACCCAGTTGCAAAGACGTCCATATTAGCTGCTAGAAAGGAACATTGACGATACTCCAAACCCCTCCTCCGACGAACAGCAAATGCACAGTACACCCAGGCTAGTTCCCGACACAGAATGGGGGACTGTGCTGGCCACACTAGAAGTGGTTGGCTGTTCCATTCACATCGTTTTTATAGATCCAGGTTTTTGTTACATTGGCATCAGTGGCACATTAGTGTAAAAATCACAGCCGGAGGTGCTAGGGAGGGGAAAGAAACTCACTTTCAAAAGGGAATTTAAAAAAGTTTCAAAGGCATAAGATTTACAAGAATATGTGAAATCGAGAGGGGTATAGGGCTAATTGGAGTGGTCAGGCCATGGAGAGATCCAAAGACAAGAATGAGAATATTAAAATTAAGGTGTTGCCAGACCGGAAGACAATGTAGATCAGTGAGCACAGGGGTGATGGGTGATCGGTATTTGGTGTGAGTTAGAACACAGGCAGCAGATTTCTGGATGGGCTGTGGTTTATGGAGGTTAATAACTGGGAGGGTGACCAGGATAGAATTGGAAGGTGACCAGGATAGAATTGTAATAGTCAAGTGTGGATTTAACAAAGGCACAGATGAGGGTTTATGCAGTAGATGGGCTGAGGCAGAGGTGGAGACGGGACAAATTACAGAGGTGGTGATAGGCAGGGTTGGTGATGGAGAGAATATGGAGAAGAACTCAGCTCAGTGTCAACTGGATGCAGAGGTCGCAAACAGTCTGTTTCAGCCCCAGACATTTGGCAGCGAGAGGAATGCAGACAGTGGATAGGGAATGGAGTTTGTGGCAGTGACTGAAGACAATGGCTTCAGACTTCCCAAGATTGACATGACAAGAACATTAAATCTGTAGAATATGTTTATAATTCTAAACGTTGGATACAGAGACTCACCAGGGACACCAATAATAGCGAGGATGGGATAATAAATCGTTTGAATCATCTTCAGTGCATAATAGATCCGATCATCAAATGTTAGCCAAAAATAATCTGCAGTAACTAGGCCAAGCCAATCGGGGAAACTCCTGCTTCCCATTGTAGTAACATCCCAAGCTATTTTTCTCATGTTCTGACCCATTGTTGTAACATTCCAATCTATTGTTCTCAGATTCTGACCCATTGTTGTAACATTCCAATCTATTGTTCTCAGATTCTGACCCATTGTTGTTACATTCCAATCTATTGTTCTCAGATTCTGACCCATTGTTGTAACATTCCAATCTATTGTTCTCAGATTCTTGTCTATCCTCTCTCTCGCTGGGGCTGCTGATCCTTGATAGCGCCGGAATGATGCTGTTGTTGACACTATGGGATAACACACTGAAAGGAGTCCTGTATTAATAGAAGAGGGAAACCCTCCAGCGACACAATTAGGGTCCATGATGACTGACATTAATTACAATCACTGAACAAACAGGTTCAGTTAACCCCTTTCAATCCAACTCTTCTTGTGCCACAATAAAGTAGACCATTTACCCTGTCTGAATGGGATGTGTGGAGGATGCTGAGGGAAGGAATGTTGAAAATAGCAGAGGCAGTGACAGAATGTTCCAATCCTCCTTGGATATGGGCTTGATGCCAGAGATGGGAGGGTTGTAAATGTTACACTCGGTTTAAAAAAGGAGAGGTGGAGCAAACGGTGTAATTACTGACCAGTCAGTCTAACGTCGCTGGTGGGAAATTTCTAGACTTCACAGCCCAGGACAAAAACATTCGTTGCTTGGAAAAAAACACGGGACAATAAATGGACGGCAGCAGGGATATGGTAATGTCAAATCATATCTGGCAAAGCCCAACAACAACAACTTACATTTCTTGGTCAAAGCAGGAGGTATTAAGTAGTGTCTTAAGGGAAGAAAGTGAGGCATAGAGGCAGTGACAGTGGTATAGCGGTAATGTCACTGAACTAGAAAACCAGAGGTTCAGGCTAATGCCATGGGTTCAATTCCCACATGGCAGTTGGTGGGAATTAAAATTCAATCAATTAATAATTTCAATTCATTAATAAAAGTCTGGAAATGAAATTTCGTCTCAGTCATGGTGCCATGAATCTATCATCGATTGTTGTAAAAACCGATCTGATTTACTCATGTCCTTTCGGGAAGGAAATCTGCTGTCCTTACGTGATCTGGCCTCCATGTGACTCCAGACCCTCAACAATGTGGTTAACTCTTAACTGCCTTGTGAACTGTCCGAGCAAGTCACTCATTTGTCAAGGGCAATTAGGGATGGGAACAAATGCTGGCCTTGCCAGCGATGCACATATCCCACACACGAATAACATAAAAGAGGTGTAGTTAGGGAATTCCAGAGCTTTGAGTCTAGGCAGCTGAAGAACTGGCTGGCAGTGGAGCAATGATGAAAATCAAGCATACACAAGTGACCAGGATTGGAGGAGTGCAGATGTCTTGGAGCGTTGTGGGGCTGGTGAATAATACATAGATAAGGAGGGGTGAGGACATCGAGGGAGTTACAAACAGGGTTGAGAGTTTTAAAATCAAGACATTGCTTAACTGGCAGCCGATGTATGTCAGTTATCGGGGAACAGGACTTGGTGTGAGTTTACACAAGAGCAGCAGAGTTTGGATGACCTCAAGTTTACAGAGAGTAGAATGTGTGAGACAAGCCAGGAGTGTGTTAAAATCTGGAATAGAAAGCTAGTCTCAGTCATGGAGCCATGAAACCATCATCGTTTTTTGTTAAACACCATCTGATTCACTAATGTCCTTTCGGGAAAGAAATCTGGCTTCCTTTCCTGGTCTAGCCCACATATGACTCTAGACTCTAGACTCACAGCAATGTTATTGACTCTGTAAAGGCCTAGCAAGCAACTCTGTTGAAGCATTTGAAAAGAAGGCTGTGAGTTTTTAAATTGATGTGTTGCTGACCAGGATCCAATGTCGGTCAGTGAGTTCAGGGGGTGATGGTTGAACAGGACTTGGTGTGAGTTAGGAGCAGCAGTGTTTTTCATCACCTCAAGTTTATGGCGGGTAAATGTGGGAGGCCAGCCAGGATTGTGTTGGAATACTCAAGTCTACAGGTAACACACGCAAGGGGGAGTGTTTCATCAGCAGAGGAACTGAGACAGGGATGAAGTCGTACTATGTTAAGGGGGTGGAAATAGGCAGTTTTATTGATAGCGTGAATATTTGGTAGGAAGCTCATCGCAGGAGCAACTATGACATCAGGTTGTAAACACTTTGCTTTAGTCTCAGACAGATGCCAAGGAAGGGATGGAGTCTGTAGCTAAGAAATGTCTG
Source organism: Heterodontus francisci (assembly GCF_036365525.1). NCBI lineage: Eukaryota > Metazoa > Chordata > Chondrichthyes > Heterodontiformes > Heterodontidae > Heterodontus > Heterodontus francisci. The sequence goes on from NW_027141568.1 coordinate 463,175, forward strand.
ATGTGGGGTTTGAAAACACTAGCTTTAGTTACCCTAATATTTAATTGGCCTGGCAGATGTGTGAAGTGATACATTGTGGAAAGATTTTTTAGTATTATTTATTCATGGATTGTGGGTGTCGCTGGCTGGGCCAGCAGTTATCACCCACCCCTAATAGCCTTTGAGAAGGTGATAGCGAACTGCAGGTGGATGAATGAGGCGAGATAACACAACTTTAAAGGTGGTGAGATTAACAGAGAGACCTGGGGTGTTTGTGTGCAATCTTTGAAGTGAGCTGGACAGGTTAACAAACAGTTAACAAAGAAAATAGATTCCTGGGTTTTATTAATAGAGACACAGAGTCGAATAGTCAGGATGTTATGTTACACCTATAGAAAAGACTAGATCGGCTCCACTTGGAGCATTGTGTCCAATACAGGGAACCACATTTTAGGAAGGACATGAGCCCATTGGAGAGGGGATAAAAGTGTTTTACTGGAATTTTTCCAGGGATGAGGGATTCCAGTAATGTAGCTGGGATGGTTCAACTTAGAGCAGGGAAATGTAAAAGCAGAACTGATCGAGATGCGAAGCAGAAAGCAGAGAGTAGTGGAGAATATTTATTGTTCAGTCTGGAGGGAAGTACACAGTGGCGTTCCCCTGTTCCGAAGAAGGGTCACTGACCTGAAATATTAACTCTACTTCTCTCTCCACAGATGCTCCCAGACCTACCGTGTATTTCCAGCATTCCTTGTACTTATTTCAGATTTCCATCATCCTCAGTATTTTGCTTTTATTATCCCGAGCGTCACTGTCGGGATCACTGTTGCAATATGTTAATACAATGGGCTTGTGTACAGAGGGGATAATGTCAAGGTTTTGTGATGGGTGGAAACTCAGAAATGTTAATAAACAGTGAGAAGGATAGTAACAAACTTCAGGAGGACAGAGACTGACTGGTGAAATGGACAGGAATATGGCAGATGTAATTTAACACAGTGAAGTGTGAAGTGAGACATGGGTAGGCAGTATGAGGAGAAACAATATAAAATAAATGATACCATTAGAAAGCGGGTGCAGGATTAGAGAGACCTGCGGCGTACACACACATATCTTTGACGGTAACATGTAGTGTCCTTGGTGTCAGAGAGAGAGGCACAGAGTAGTAAAACTCATGAGGAAATGCTGATGTTTGTACATCATTGGTTAGGTCCCAGCTGGAGAATTATGTCCAATTCTGGTCACCACACTTTGATAAGGATGTCAAGGACTTAGTGAAGATACTGAGGTGATTTACTAGAATGGTACCAGGGATCTGGGAATTCAGTTACGTGGAGAGATTGGAAAAGCTGGGATTGTTCTCCTTGGAGCAATGAAGGGTAAGGGGTGATTTAATATATAATTCAAAATCATTAAGGGTTTTGATAGGGTAATTAATGTGAAACTGTTTCCAGTGTCAGGAAGTTCAGTATTAAGAGGACACAGATTGAAGGTAATCGACAAAGAACCAGAGGTGAAATGAGGAGAATTTTCTTACACAGCGAGTTGTTGGGATGTGGGATTCACTGCCTGAAAACATGGTGGAAGCAGATCCAATAATATCTTTCAAAAGGGAATTTAGCAAATACTTGAATAGGAAAAAAAAGAGACTGCGGAAAGTTGAGGGGGGTGGGTGTTGGTGGTGGAATTCATTAAGTAGCTCATTCCAAGAGACAGCACTGAAACAATGGGCCGAATAGCCTCCTTTTGTACTGCATCAGTCTCTGATGCTATGAGAAGCAGACAGAGAGTGTAGAGAACCAGTGAGGACATGCGTAAGTGGGAAAGGAAGATAGAAATAGCGAGAAAATCGGGTTTGCTTCGCTTTTCTGGTGTAGGGATTGTAATTCGTGATCCGCCCTTGCCTATTCATGTTGAGGCACATGACACACAAACTTCCTGCTGCCTTCTCATTTCCACGAATTCTATGTACCGCCTAGGGTGACACGCGGTGCTGTCTGTCTGCTGGGGCCTAAGGTTGTGTGAGGCTGGCTCGTGTTTCATCCAGGATTCAACTCTTCAAGACAGTCTGTTCCTCTTAAAGGGAAGTTGCACTGAATCACAGGAGGCTGCTGCTGACTGTGAAATGCCGCAATTTGAGACATTGTAAATGGAGTACTAGGACAGAGAGCGGGTTCTGCGGTTCACGGATGTGGTGCTGGAGGCCTTTGTCATAGAGGGTGACAGGAGCAGACAGGCCATGTCCCATGGGGTGGGGTGCCGACCCACAAGAAATGCACTTCGAAGTGAATAGGAGCAGGTGGCCAGGGAGGTCAGTGCAAGAAGTCCGGCCCCGAGGACCTGGCAGAAGAACCAGAAGAAGTTAAATGAAATCACACGGGTGGTCAATGTCAGTGAATTCATCTCCACATGACATCTCCTGCCCTCAACACCAGTAACCTCTCACACTGCTCAATGAACCAAACCCCAATCACTCACCCATCAGCTGTCCCTAACACTCAGGACCCACACCTAACATTCACATACTCCATCTCACCCTCACACACCTTCCACTGATACCAGCCTCACATCCACCTCTCCCTGCCTCCACATGCCTCCAGCTCTTCAGCTATGGCAGGAACAACACCCAAACACAGTGCTACACCACAAGTGACATTCTGCCCTCTCTCTTGCAGGACAAGGTGGCTCATAAACACAGGGAGCAGCAGTGATCCGGTGGGGACCAGGCATACCTTCATCCCCTGAGCCTGAGGGAGGAGATGATTCTCCACATCATGGGGCCAGCTGTGACAGAGCCCGTGGCATCCGGCATCACCGAGAGCATTCAGGATGATGTTATGTTGCTGCCTTATGTTCCCTCTTAACTCCCACCTCCCACTCATCCTACTGTCTGGGAAGATGTACAAGCTGCAGATGGTGGGACCATGGACCTCCTGCTTTCCATCCCATTCCCAATCCCTCACCACAACCCTCCCCTTCTGATTTTATACTTTCCAATGATAACCCAAAACTGCCAGCTTCCCAGTCACAGCAGCTCCAGGTGACAGAGAGAGAGAGAAGCAGCACAGCACTGATGATGAAGTCCCATCACTTGGTCTGAAACTCACAGTCACCAGATCAAATACTTTCGCATTGTGTACCTTAGAGGTTGGTATAGAGTCGGAATCTGCACGTGGTGAGTCACCGAGCACGAGTGAGCTGCAGCCAGGCCAGGGGGAAAGGATAGTTCATGTGCCAGATCACCGGAGGGCGAGGTAACAAACGAGTTATAAGACACAGGGCACAGATGTGAACATTGCTGGAACAGCAGACAGGAGAATGCTGATCGACATGTACAGTGAGGTACTTTGTCCATTGACAGTCTGTTGTCACTGTCAAAGAACATGGAGGAGTCCGACTCCAACATGGCACAGGACATTACACAGTGTTTGAAGCACATTATTTCCCCTGTGGAAGTGGTCACTAACTCCATGACAGCACTAGCGGACCCAGCTGTGATACAATTGTTGGTGACCATTGTCTCAGCTTCCACTGCAGCACAGATGGCAGGCACCCAACGTCTCAGTGCTGCAGTGGAAACTCAGACTCAGATTGCTTGCTGCCATGCAGGATCAGACTGCTGTTATCATGGCTGTGGATCTCAGTGTTCAAAGGATTTTGCAGGCTCTCACAGCAGTCCAGCAATCTGTGATCCAGTAGATTACTAGGATTGCTGAGGTGTCGCCCCGTGGCAGTGACAGTGTCTCCGTGGAGCATGAACCTGCTGTCCTCTCTCAAGATGACAGTATTTGTTCTCCCTTCACTGTCACTCCACCAGTGTCCTTGCTGTTACCCATCAGCCAGCCCAGGCTGCTGCTGCCCATGTCGAGGTGGTGCAGTCCGAATCCGAGCCCTCAAAGCCCAGAGCTACTCGATGACGTCCTGCAAGGCCATATGCAGTCTCCCCAGTGAAAGTCAGCAGCGTTCCATCAGCCATGCTGCAGACACTGGGGAAATACTGTGTAGGATCCCAGGCAAAGTCGAGGGAACCCACAAGACAGTCACTAAGGGAATCCACAAGGGTGAAAAGTTGCGTTGTGTTTGCATAATTGGATGTGTTGTTGGATAAAGATGTTCATGAACAGGTTTTTATTGCAGGATGATGACCAAGCGGATGCTGTGATGGGGCATCTCAGATGGGGGAAATGGTGGAGAATGGGGAATCCGTGGTGGGAAAGTGAAGTTGTCCTATGGCAACCGGAATCTTAGCAGGCAATCGCCGGCAGCCTGTCCGGGTGGAAGGCATCCAGGAAATATTCTGGAAATATCCTGGTTGGTTGGCGATGGATGGTGGGTTTTGAATTCCTTGGGGGTGAATCATGAGCCATGTAAAGACAGGGTAGTGATTCTCTCCGAGGCGCTACATTCTGATTCTCCACAGAGTTCTGAAGTTCGTGGGAACAGAGGAGGAGGTGTCGGGCGTCTTGCAAAGCATTAAGGTAAATAAGTCCCCAGGGCCTGATGGGAACTAACGCAGAATACTGAGGGAGGCTAGGCAAGAAATTGCTGGGGCCTTTACAGAAATCTTTGCATCATCATTGGCTGCAGGTGATGTCCCAGAGGACTGGAGAATAGCAAATGTTGTTCCTTTGTTTAAGAAGGATCGCAAGGATAATCCAGGAAATTACAGGCCGGTGAGCCTTTGGTCAGTGGTAGGGAAATTATTAGAGAGGATTCTTCGGGGCAGGATTTACTTCCATTTGGAAACAAACGAACTTATTAGTAGCGAGAGGCAGCATGGTTTTGTGAGGGGGAGGTCGTGTGTCACTAACTTGATTGAGTTTTTTGAGGAAGTGAAGAAGATGGTTGATAAAGGAAGGGCAGTGGATGTTGTACATATGGACTTCAGTAAAGCCTTTGACAAGGTCCCTCATGGCAGACTGGTGCAACAGGTGAAGTCACACGGGATCAGAGGTGAGCTGGCAAGATGGATACAGAACTGGCTCGGTCATGGAAGACAGAGGGTATCAGTGGAAGGGTGCTTTTCTGAATGGAGGGCTGTGAATAGTGGTGTTCCGCAGGGATCAGTGCTGGGACTTTTGCTGTTTGTAGTATATATAAACGATTTGGAGGAAAATGTAGCTGGTCTGATTAGTAAGTTTGTGGACAACACAAAACTTGGTGGAGTTGCGGATAATGATGAGGATTGTCAAAGGATACAGCAGGATACGGATCAGTTGGAGACTATGGCGGAGAAATGGCAGATGGAGTTTTATCCAGACTCTCGGTGGCACGAGAGTGTCAATATAAATTTGTGTTTACATTCCCGGACAACTGTACACCTGGATGTGTCTCCCCCAGGGATTACATGATAGTCCGTCAACATTCCACCTGTGGTTGGCCATAGATCCGGTGTTACAGGTGCCGGACCCACCCCTACCCTTTGCCCTCGATGTCGCTACCACAGATACCACCTTATCAGCGGTATTCCTTCAGAAGAAACATGGCCGATTCTGCAGAGTGGAATACGCATCTCACTTGTTAACGTCAGTCGAAAGGGTCTTTACAATGAGTGAAAAAGATTTGCTGGCCGTCTTCTGGGTGATTCAAAATGTTACTTATATTGTCAGCCTCAGCCCCGTTACTATCCTAACTGAACACACGCCCTTCCAGTTGTTACTGGATGGACGGTTGAAGGACGGTAATGTTATATTGTCAGCCTCAGCCTTGTTACTATCCTCACTGAACACACGCCCTTCCAGTTGTTACGGGATGAATGACTGAAGGACGGTAATGTTATATTGTCAGCCTCAGCCTTGTTACTATCCTAACTGAACACACACCCTTCCAGTTGTTACTGGATGGATGACTGAAGGACGGTAATGTCATATTGTCAGCCTCAGCCCTGTGCTATCCTAACTGAACACACACCCTTCCAGTTGTTACTGGATAGACGGTTGAAGGACGGTAATGTTATTTTGTCAGCCACAGCCCCGTTACTATCCTAACTGAACACACACCCTTCCAGTTGTTACTGGATGGACGGTTGAAGGACTGTAATGTTATATTGTCAGCCTCAGCCTTGTTACTATCCTAACTGAACACACACCCTTCCAGTTGTTACTGGATGGACGGTTGAAGGACGGTAATGTTATGTTGTCAGCCTCAGCCTTGTTACTATCCTAACTGAACACACACCCTTCCAGTTGTTACTGGATGGATGGACGGTTGAAGGACGGTAATGTTATATTGTCAGCCTCAGCCCTGTTACTATCCTAACTGAACACACACCCTTCCATTGTTTCGGGATGGATGACTGAAGGACGGTAATGTTAGTCAGAATCTTATTGCTCGGTGGATTTTGTTCTTGCAAGGTAGAGACATTTCAGCAAAAAAGGAAAATACTTTGACATGCTTGGCATACAATTTAATCTACCAAGCTGCATCCCATGAGTGTCAGGTTTTGACAGAAAAGGCCCTCAAGGGATATTTTGTGTAAAAATCAGTGCGGGGCGGGGGCGTACAAAGGAAGAAAACAGAAATCAAACCAGCACTCAACATTTTTGTTGACGGTTCCTCTTCAGTGGAGGATGGGATTAGGCAGGCAAAGTGCGGATTACATATACAGGATCATAATGGAAAACCTATTAAAGACATTGCCTTACAGTTGCTGGCGAGTTTGAGTGTGCAGCGTGCCGAACTAGCTGCATTCACTTTGTGCTGACACAACCACACATGTTTCCCCCACTGCTTGATATAAATTCTGACAGTATGTACGTGTGTAACAGTTTGACCGAGTACCTACCTCTGTGGGAAGCGAGATGTTTTGTGTCAGCAGATGGCAAACCTTTTCCATCTGTCCTATTACTGCAGAGAATAGTAGATGCAGCGAGGAAAGGGGAAACGTTTATAGAAAATACTATGATATATTGACCTATGTTGTGAAAATTGGAGAGGAGATAATTGGGACAACCTTGTCTAAGTGTAGTCTGGAAATCCAGGTGGTCATATGTCCTTACCACATGCATACATATAAAACAGCAGAATAAAAATGTGGATTTTATACCACTGTAGGAAACTAGGAAGGCATTGCCAGGGTTAACCCATGTGCCCTATTAGGGAAAGGTGAGATATTGCTTAACCACCACAATGAAGGAGTACCAGTATGGACATAACCGGATTTGTCTGGTGAGCAACAGAACCTTTCTTTTCAACCCACAAATACTAACTAGAATAGAGAAGATGGAGTTGGTCGACATACATGAAAGAAAGACAGAAACGATAACTGTGACAGACAGTGTTAAGGACGACTTGATAAATTACCTTCGGGAACATGAATATGCTATTCATCCATTGCCCACACGTTTGGGTCAAGAGAGGCAGAAACTAGAAACCATTGGTGTAGTGTACTGCAATCTGGAACAACAGTGGAAGATGATACAAGATGAGATTCATGAGAGAAGCGATTCTACCTGGTGGGAGGACTTATGGAACGGGGGGTCAAACCCCTGGATTACAATTATCCCCTATGTCCTGATCGTTGTTTTGGGTATCATGGTGATATATGTGACATACTTAATTTGGAAACTTAAGAAATTGATTAAGGAATGTGCAAGGATGTATGAATGCAGGTTGGACAGCTACCTGAAAGGCAATCAGTATTCGAACTTGTTCTCTAAAAAGATAGACAATTAAGTATGTAACACGACGATAGTTGCATAACTATTGGTACATACTTAAAATGAATTAATGAATGACAAATTTATTCTACAAATTCAATTGCGACTGTATTATGATCACACAAGTGATTAATTATGTAACAATGATGCTTAAAGTGTGCTTTCTTTTACACTACACTGCTTATGATATTGTGTTAACAATGAAATTGTAATTGCACAAGTGTGCTATCTAAGGGATGAGAGAGTGTGATCCCTTGGGTGTAGCCCTGCAGGATCAAAGAGGGGGGTGGGGTTCGGGTGGCTGTAGACTCAGTAAAAACACATAAGAACTTAGTTAAAACAAAGGGGCTCGTCACACAACAATACACAACATTTTGAAACATGGGGGTGCTGGGTAGAAAGGAGCACAGCAAACAGATGGCCAAGAAATTGTGGACAGTCCAGAAAAAACAGGCTGAAACAAAAGAGAGATTCTACCGGACAGTATCTTTGCACAAACCAGATAAAGGAATTCCTATGGACATGAGGTATGATTAGACTCACAGTAGACAATGGCTGAAACTGGTGATGGCACGAGAACCCCGGGGAAGAACACTCAAGAAAGTTCCCTGAGTCAAGGACTCAGAGAATAGAAGGGCAGCTGCCATTCTGGGACTGATCACCTCGTGTCTTGACGGGTAGTATAACGTGCAAGGAGTGAGTGCTTGTACCTGATGATTTAATGTGTGAATAAACATTGATATACCTTCCACCAGTCCGCTTTTCAGAATTCTTTAAGAGTAAGTGCAGATTAGGCACAACAACGATCTGATAGCTCTATACAGGGACTTACCAGGAACATCAAAAGAAGCAACGCCAAGAGAGAAAATAATTAAATGACCCGTAACAAAATTATCAATGCTTCATAGAGTTTACAGCCTGTATCAAAGACTCACCTGGAGTAACAACAGCAAAGCTGGATGGGAAAATGACAAGAGCAGTAAGGCAGTTAAATAGGGTTTATAGAATTAATAGCTGGATAAAGAATCTTACCAGGAACACCAACAATAGCGAGGATGGGATAGTAAATATATTGAATAATCTGAAGAGCAAAATAGATACGATTGTCTAATGAGTACCAGTCAAAATATGTAGAAAGAGTGTCAAATTGCCAGATTAAACTCCTGTCCATTTTTGTAACATTCCAATCCAGCGTTCTATGATTCTGATCTATCCTCTCACTCTGTCTGGAGCTGTTGATCCCTCTTACTGCCAGGGTTGATGTGATACTCCCGCTGACACTGTGTGATAATACATTGAAAGGAGTCCCTTATTTATAGACGATGGAAACCCTCCAGTGAAATAATTAGGGTCCGTGGAGACTGACATTAATTCCAGTCACTGAACAAACAGGTTCAGTTAACCCCTTTCAGTCCAGCACTTTTTGTACCACAATAAAGTAGAACATTTATCCGGTCTGGATGGGATGTATGAGAGATGCTGAGGGAAGGAAAGGTGGGAATAGCGGAGGCACTGGACAGAATCATTCAATCCTCCTTGGATATGGGAGTTGTGACAGAGGGCTGGAGGGTTGTAAATGTTACACCCTATTTGAAAAAAGGGAGAGATGGAGTAGACAATGTATTTACTGACCAGACAGTTTAATGTCACTGATGGGGAAATTTCATAACCCAGGACAAATATATTCATTGCTTTGAAAAACATGGAATAATAAATGGGCAGCAGGAGGGATATGGTGATGACAAAGCATGTCTGGCAAACCTCAACAACAACTTATATTTATATAGTGCTTTTAATGTTATAAAACATCCCAAGGTACTTCACAGGATCATTATGAAGCAAAGTATGACACTGAGACACAACAGGAGATATTAGATCAGATGGCCAACAGCTTGAAGAAAGAGATAGGTTTTAAGGAGTACCTAAAATGAGGAAAGTGAGACGGAAAGGCGGTGACCGTAGCGTAGTGGTAATATTACCAAAATTGTCATGCCGAGGCTCAGGCTGATTCTCTGAGGACATGGGTTCAAATCCCACCGTGGCAGCTGTTGCAATTTAAAATTCAATAAGTTATAAAATTCAATTAATTAATACAAATCTGCATTTGAAAGCTATTCTCAGCAATGGTGCCATGATGCTATCATTGATCATCGGAACAAAAAAAACACAGCCTGGCTTACTGATGTTCCACAGCAATGGAAATCTGCCATCCTTATACGGTCTGGCCTCCATGTGACTCAAGACCCACAAGAATGTGGTTGATTCTAAACTGATTTCTGATATGTCCTAGCAAGTCACTCAGTTATCAATGGAAATTAGGGATGGGCAACAAATGCTGGCCTTGTCAGTGACACCCACATCCCATGAACGAATGAAAAAAGAAAACGGTGCAGTGAGGATATTCCAGAACTTTCGGCCCAGGCAGCTGAAAGCCCGGACGCCAGTGGTGCAGTGATTAAAATCAGGGCTGCACACGAGGCTGAAATTAGAGGAGCACATATATCGCAGTGGGTTGTGGAGGTGGAGGAGATTACAGATATATGGGGGGGAGGAGAGGCCATGGAGGTATCTGAAAACGAGGATGAGAATTTTAAAATCAAGACATTGCTTGACTGGGAGACAATGTCGGTCAGTGAGATATGAACGGGACTTGGTGTGAGCTAAGCCATGGGCAGCATAGTTTTGGATGACCTCAAGTTTACAAAGAGTAGAATGTGGGAGATCAGCCAGGAGTGAGTTGGAATAATCACATCTAGAGGTGACGAATTCATCAATGCGGTTTCAGCAGTAAATGGACTGATACAGGGGTGAAGTCGGGCGATGTTATTGAGGTGGAAATAGGCGGTTGTAATGATATGCTGAAAATGAGGTTCAAGCTGGGATTGGGATAATCAGAGGGGTGAGGACATGGAGGGATTTGATCACATGAGTGAGAACATTAAAATTGAGGTGATACTGGACCAAGAGCCAATGTAGGTCAGTGAGCACAGGGATGTTGGGTGAACAAAATTTAATGTAAATTAGAAGATGGCAGCAGAGTTTTGGATGATGAGAAGGTTACAGATAGTCGAATGTGGGACACCAGCCAGGAGTGTGTTAGAATACTCCAGTTTCGAGATGAGAAAGGCATGGATGAGGGCTTCAGCAGCAGATGCGTTGATATCTCTCTCTCTCTCTCTCTCTCTTTGAGCCTTTGCTCAAGTGAAAGAGGGGAAGGGGGAAGAAGAACAAGATGGAAGGACAGTTATGGGACGGAGAGGGGAGAGATTAAATGACAGACTGTTACATTTCTAACGTTTTCCAGTTTTGATGAAGGGTCACAGATCTGAAACATTAGCTCTGTTTCTCTCCACACAGATGCAACAGACCTGCTGAGTATTTCTGGCACTTTCTGTTCTTATTTCAGAGTGACAGCAACCGCAGTATTTTGCTTTTATTTTAGTATTTAAATCACTGTCACTTCTCTTCTTGGAATGCTAACCTTGAAGAAGTTCTACTCTTCTCTTGCAGATCTTAGGGCCTCGGCAGCTGAAGGTACGGACGCCAATGGCACAGTAATTAAACTCGGGATGTTCAAGAGACCAGAATTATATGACGTCTCAGTGCTGCAGTGGAAGCTCAGACTGAGGTCATGAGATCCATGCTTGCTGCCATGCAGGATCAGACTGCTGTCATCATGGCTGTGGATCTCAGTGTTCAAAGGGGTTTACAGGCTCTCACAGCAGTCCAGCAATCTGTGATCCAGTAGATTACTTGGATTACTGAGGTGTCGCCCAGTGGCAGTGACAGTGTCTCTCTGGGGCATGAACCTGCTGTCCTCTCTCAAGAGGACAGTGTTTTTTCTCCCTTCACTGTCACTCCACCAGTGTCCTTGCTGTTATCCATCAGACAGCCCTGGCTGCTGCTGCCCATGTCGAGGTAGTGGAGTCCGAATCCAAGCCCTCAAGTCCCAGAGCTGCTCGAGGATGTCCTGCAAGGCCATCTGCAGTCTCCCCCAGTGAAAGTCAGCAGCCTTCAACCAGCCATGCTGCAGTCTCTGGGGAAACACTGTGTAGGAGCATTAGGCAAGTCGAGGGAACCCACAAGACAGGAACTAAGGCAATACACAAGGGTGAATATTTCAGTTTTGTTTGTATAATTGGATGCGTTGTTGGATAAAGATGTTAATGAAAAGGTTTTTGTTGGTGTTTTTCATTGCAGGATGGTGACCAAGGGGACACTGTGATGGGGCGTCTCAGATGGGTGTAATGGTGGAGAATGGGGGATCCATGCTGGGAAAGGGAAGTTGGCCTATGGGAAACAGAATATTAGCAGGGACTCTCCGATGGTCTTTCTGGGTCGAAGGCATCCAGGAAATATCCTCCCGGTCTCCTCCTCCTCCTCCTCCTGAGGTGTCCTCCGGATTCCTGGTGCCAATGCATGTGTCCTCATGATGGTGATGATATGAAGGGTGCAGCAGTACACCATGAACTTGGACACCTGCTTCAGTGTGTACTGGAGGGCTCCTCTCGGGCGGTTCGGACAGTGGAAGCATTGCTTCATCACACCCGATGGTCTGTTCCACCATGTTTCTGGTGACTTCATTGTTCACGTTATACACATAATAATTGTGTGAAGTTGGTTGGCGGTGGGAGAAGGTTTGGGGATGTAGAAACATAAGCTGTGTCTGGAGCGGGGGTGGGTGTGGGGGGTTACATTTGTCTCCAAGGAGCCACATTCTGGTTCTGCATGTGGGCCCGATGTGTTGGGAACGGCTGACAGCTTCAGAATTAAGGTATGGTGGCTGCTGACAGGATGTGGACATTCACCAACATGATGTACTGGGCATGCTCACACACCAACTGTACATTCATGGAGAGAGAGTTCTTTCAGTTCCTGTACCTCTACCCGTTGACAGAGGGGCACCATGGAGACACATCGACCATCAGGAATGCGGCTATCCTGACAAAGCCAGGGATACCCTTATCCTGCTTCCCCCCGCTGAGGGAGAAAATTATGTGTTAACTTCACCTGACATAGATGGCCTCTCTCACCTAGCGGATATATCAATGGACAACACACAGTCCTCACAACGACAGGCCAGTGAGTCCAACATCAGTGGTGGAAAAGGTTTTGGAACAATAATTAGTGGATAAAACAGCAGGCATTTGGAGAGGTTTGAGTTAATTCAGGATAGCCAGCATAGATTTACAAAAGGAAAGTCATGCTTGACTAATCTAATTGCACTTTTGATGATGTAACAGAGAAGGTTGATGAAGGGAATGTGATGGATGTTGTCTAGATTGGTTTGAAGAATGTGTTTGATAAAGTACCACAAAAAAGGTTAATTACCAACATTGAGTCAAATGGAATGGGAGGGTCAGTGTCCAATTGGATAAAAACAAACGTTTACATAGAGACAAGAGTGTATCATAGTAAATGACAGTTTTTCAGACTGGAAGATGTTAGGCAGTGAGTGTTCCCCCAGGGTCAGTGCTCGGGCCACTGTTTAATTTTGCTGTGTATAAATGACTTGGATCTTGGAATACAGAGTAGAATTTCAAAATCCGCCTCTGATACCAAACTTGGAGCTGTGACAAACAGTGAGGATGTTCAGACCAACTGTGACAGGACATAGATACTGAGTAGAATGAGCAGACGAGTGGCAGATGAAAGTGTGAGACAAGTGTGAGGTGAGGCATTTTGACAGAGAGGATAGGATGGCAATATAGACTTAATAACACAGTTCTAAACAGTGTGCAGGAACAGAGAGACCTGTGGGTGCATGTGTATCCATCTTTAAAGGTGGCTGGACATATTGAGAGATTGGATAGTAAAACACATATAATCTTATATTTCATAAAGAGAGGTATTGAGTTCAAAAGCAGAGAAGTTATGATGAGCATTTAAAAATCTCTGGTTAGGTCTCAGCTGGACGAGTTTGTCCAATTCTGGTCACTACACTTCAGAAAGATTGTGAATGTCCTTGAAATGGTGCTGAAGAGATGTAACAGGATGGTTCCAGGGATGGAGGATTTTAGTTCCAAGGTTAGGTTACAAGATCATGACAGGTTTGGATAATTTAGACAATGAAAAGGTGTTCCCATTAACTGATGGAAGAAAGACTAGGGGCACGGATTGAATGTTTTGGACAACAGATGCAGGGGGAATGTGAGTAAGAACATTTTTCTTTATGCAGCGGGTGTTAATGATCTGGAACTCACTGCCCACAAGTGTGTTGGAAGCAGAGATAATCAGTGATTTCAAATGAAAGCTGGTGGGGACCTGAAGGAAATGAATTTGCTCCAGGGATTGAGCGGCGGAGTGGGATTGACAGGATTGCTCCATGGAGAGACAGCATGGACATGATGGTATGACTGGCCTCCTTCTATGTCGTAAATGACGCTATCAGTATCTGTAACTCGATGTTGGATACGTCTCCTGCTCTTGTCTGGAAAGATCCAGATACAAAGAATTTCAATGAAACTGTGACCTTAACAGCCACTGACAGCTCCGTCCTCACCCTGGTGTGAGGCTCCAGGTCGTGTTACAGGAGGTGACACAGCTCTGTGACCACCTCCTTATTGAATCAGAGTCACCTCACACACTGCTCCTGGGTTGGGTGTAGGTAGCAAAAGTGTTCTTGGGAAACCCGTGGTGGGTAGGGCAGAGCCCCCTCCTCCGCGCTGTTTACAGAGCTTCCCCTCTCTGCAGCCTCTGCTCCATTTGTTGGTCATTTTACAGACCCAGAGACACTGTAACTGCAGTCCCCATACCTTGTCAAATGTTGGGTCACCAAATCCTCCATCCTCCCTGAATGTCTGCAGCAGCTCACAACACGACCTCCAGAAAGTCATCCACACCGCCTCCACTAACTTGACAAAAGCAGAAGTAAGTCAAAAACCCCTCACCTGTAAGTTAGATGCCTGGTCCTTTTAACTAACACTAGAGGGGCTTCCTTGTGCTGCTGAATATATGTCCAGCTGAGAATGACTAACACAGGCGTTCCGTGGACAGTCCAAGTTTCAACGACGTACATCAAAGCTGCTGGAATGGCTGATAGACGCCATATTCAGACCCCTCCTCCACGCTACCAGTACATGCTTGGTGAACGGGGGCGAGAGCCCTGTCCAGCATGGAACACTTGAAGTGACCGGCAGCTCAGATCGTATTATTTTATGGATCCAAACTTACATGGTGTTGGGTCCAGTGACGCTGTGGAGCCGAAAATCATTGCCAGAGTAGATAAACAGAGAGAACGACCATACGATCATATGAATTAGGAGCAGAATTCCGTCAAGGCTGCTCCAGCATTTAGTAAGATCATGGATGATCTGTTTGTGTTTCGAATTCCACACCCCCATCTACCCCCGATAAACTTGGATTCACTTGCCTAACAAAAATCTATCTATGGGGCGGCGATGGCGCAGCAGTTTGCATCGCAGCCTCACAGCTCCAGGGACTCAGGTTTGATTCTGGGTACTGTTGGTGTGGAGTTTGAATGCTCTCCCTGTGACCGCGTGAGTTTTCGACGGGTGCTCTGGTTTCATCCCACAGCCAAAGACTTGCAGGTGATAGGTAAATTGGCCATTGCAAATTCCACCCAGTGTAGGTAGGTGGTAGTGAATATGGGATTACTGTCGGGTGAGTATAAATGGGTGGTTGTTGGTCGGCATGGATTCGCTGGGCCGAATGACCTGTTCCAGTGCTGTATCTCTAAACAAATAAAATAAAATACCTCAGCGTTAAAAATATACAATGACTCCCCCGCCGCCACATTCTAAGGCAGATGTTTCCAAAATCACACAACCATCTGAGGAAAAAAAAAGTCTCCTCATCTCTGTCCTAAAAGGGCAACCCCTAATTTTCAAACAGAGACATCTCAAGCAGTTACTTCTAAAAGGGAATTGAAGAAAAGACTTTCAGACAAAAGAGTTGCAGTAATATGGGAATGGAGAGGGGAATGGGATTAATTGGAGGGGTGAGGCCATGGAGAGATTCAAACACAAGAATGAGAATATTAAAATTAGGGTGCTGCCAGACCTGGAGCTAATGTAGATCAGTGAGCACAGGGGTGATGGGTGATCGGGATTTGGTGTGAGTTAGAATAGAGGCAGAAGAGTTCTGGATGGGCTGTGTTTTATGGAGGTTTATAACTGGGAGGCTAACAAGGATAGAATTGAAATAGTAAAGTGTGCATTTAACAAAGGCCCAGATGAGTATTTGTGCAGCAGATAGGCTGAGGCAGAGGTGCAGACGTGTGTTAGTACAGAGGTGGTAGGAGGCAGGGTTGGTGAGAATATGGAGATGAAGTCAGCTCAGATTTAAATAGAACACAGAGGTTGCAAACTGTCTGGTTCAGCCTCAGATATTTGGCAATGAGGAGATCGTGGTTCATGGATAGTGGATGGAATTTCTTATGGAGACCAATGACAAAATTCCCAAAATTTAAATAGCAAGAACATTATTTCAGTGAAACAAACTTTACAGATCTCATAGCGGGCAATAGAGACTTAGCAGGGACAGCAAAAGCAGCAAAGATGTGAGAGTAAATCACAGGCACTCTAATGCACATAGCAATGGATTATAGAGTTAATATCCGGAGACAGATATTTGCCAGGAATAACAGCAGCAAGGAGGGCAGAGGAAATGACAAGAATGGGAATGCAGTTAAACATGGTTTATGGAACAAGTAGTTAGATACAGAGACTCACTAGGGACACCAATAATAGCCAGGAAGGGGTAGTAAATGTATTGAATATTCCTCAGTGCGTAATAGATCCGACTGTTTAATGAGAACTGATCATAATCTGCAGAAAGAAAGTTAAACTCCCAGATGAAACTCCTACTCATTGTTGTAACATTCCAATCTATTGCACTCTGATTCTGATCTTTCCTCTCCCTCTCTCCAGAGCCGCTGATCCCTGTTAGTGACGGGAGTGATGTGAAACTTCCACTGACACGATGTGATAACACATTGAATGCAGCCCCTTATTAATAGAAGAGGGAAATCTTCCAGTGACACAATTAGGGTCCATGGAGACTGACATTAATTGCAGTCACTGAACAAACAGGTTCAGTTAACCCCTTTCAATCCAACACTTTTTGTATCACAATAAACTAGAACATTTACCCGGTCTGGATGGGAATTCTGAGGGTTGGTGAGAGAAGGAATGGTGCAAATGGAAGAAGCACTGCACAGAATCTGCCAATTCTCTTTGGATATAGGAGTGATGACAGAGCACTGGAGGGCTGCAAATTATACACCTAGTTTACAAAAAGGAGAGATGTGGTGAACCCTGTACTGTCCAGTCAATCTGACGTCAGTGGTGGTGAAATTTCACAACCCAGGACAGAAATATTCGTTGCTTGGAAAAGCATAGCATAATAAATTTCAAGCCGCATGGATATGCTAATGACAATTCATGTCTGGCAAAGCTCAGCAAGAACTTATCCCAAGGTACTTCACAGCAGCATTATGAAACAAGGTATAACACTGAACCACCAAGGGAGATATTAGGTTAGGTGACCAAATGCTTGGTCAAAGAGGCAAATTTTAAATGAGTGTCTTAAAGGAGAAAAGCGAGGTGGAGAGGTGGAGAGATGGAGCTGTGTAGGGAGCGTATTCCGGAGCTTTCGGCCGAGGCAACTGAAGGTGTGGCCAACAATGGTGGAGTAATTAAAATCAGGGATGCACAAGAGGCCAGAATTAGAGGAGCAGAGCTATCTCAGAAGTTTGTGGGGCTGGAGGAGATTACAGAGATAGTGAGGGGTGAGGCAATGGAGGGATTGGAAAACAAGAATGAGATTTTTAAAATCAAGACATTGCTTAACTGTGAGCTGATGTAGGTCAGTGATCGGGGAATGAGACTTGCTGTGAGTTAAGGCACAGGCAGCAGAGTTTTAGATGACCTCAAGTTTACAGACTGTAGAATGTGGGAGAATGAGTTCGAATAGTCCAGCCTACAGGTAATGAAAGCATGACTGAGAGCTTCAGCAGCGGATGAGTTAAGACAGGGGTGAAGTCAGGCGATGTTATTGAAGTGGAAATAGGTGGTGATAGTGATAGCACGAATATAACGGCAGAAGCTCATTTTGTGGTCAACTGTCACAGAATCACAGAATTGTTACAGGCGACCATTCAGTCCATCGTATCTGCACTGGCTGTCCAAAAGAGCAATTCATCGAGTGTCAGTCCCCTGCCTTCTCCCTGTAACTCTGTACAAACTTCCTTTTCAGACAGCTATCCTACTTCCTCCTGTTTGCCTCGATTGAATCTACCTCCACCACACTCTCAGGCAGCACATTCCAGATCTTAAGCACTCGTTGTGTGAAAAAGTTTTCCTCATGTCAACATCTGCTTCTTTTACCAATTACTTTAATTCTTTGCCCTCTCGTTTCAGAACCTTTCAGGACTGGGAACAGTTTTTCCCTATCCACTCTGTCCAGACACATCAAATTTGTGAATACCTTTTTTTCAAATCTCCTCTCAGCCTTCTCTGAGTTGTACCATTTATTCTATATTGCCTCTCCATGTTCTTCCTAGCGAAATGAATCACATCACATTTCTCCACATTGAATTTCATCTGCCACCTGTCTGTCCATTCCACCAACTTGTCTATGTCCATTTGAATTTCTACACTATCCTCCTCACAGTTCACAATGCTTCCAAGTTTTGCATCATCTGCAAACTTTGAAATTGTGCCCTGTGCACCAATGTCTATGTCATTAATATTTGTCAGGAAGAGAAACGATCCCAACATTGATCCCTGGGGAACTCCACTACAAGTCTTAAATGAAGACAAGAAGTGCTGTAAAGACTCAGCAGGTCTGGAAGCATCTGTGGAGTGTGAAGCAGAGTTAACGCTTCAGGCCTGTGACCTTTCATCAGAATTGGCAAAGGTTAGAAAGGTCAGGTTTTAAGGAAATAAAGCAAGTGTGGGGCAAAAGAGGAAAAAGGAGGTGTTGATAAGACAGAGGGTCAGAGAGAATAACTGACAAGGAGGTCATGGTGCAAAGGCAAAGAGAATGTGCTTGTGGTGTGGTGAAAGACAAAACGTTAGTGCAGAGAGGGTGTTAAATGACAAAATAATGAACAGCCCTCGCCAAAAGCAGCAACAAAAAAAAATTCAGTTTAAGGCCAGGAAATGGCAAAAAAAAATGATAAAGCTAAATAATTAAAAGAACCAGTCTTGATCAGAAATTATTGAACTCAATGTTCAGTCTGGAAGTCTGAAGAGTGCCTATTCGGACAATGACGTGCTGTTCCTCGAGCTGACGTTGCTGTTCACTGGAACACCGCCGCAGGTAAAAGGCAGATTGGGTGTCCACATTGTGGAGCACCTCCATTCAGTCCAAAACCATGACACCGAGCTTCCAGTCGCTTGTTATTTCAACACCCTCCACCCGCCACTCCCGCTCTACTTTTCACATTTCTGTCCTTGTGTTTTCCCCAATACCTCCACTTTATTTGCTTAAAACCTATTACATTTCTAACCTTTGCCACGTCTGATGTAAGATCTCACACCTGGAACATTAACACTTCTTCTCTCTCCACAGATGCTGCCAGACGTGCTGAGTATTTCCCTCACTTTCTGTTTTAATTTCACATTTCCAGCATTTGCAGTATTTTGTTTGATTCTACGACAAACCTTTCTCCAGCCCGAAAAGCATCCATTAATCACTACACTCTGTTTCCTGTCACTCAACCAATTTAGTTTCATGTTGGTACTGTCCTTTTTATTCGATGAGCGACAACTTTGCTCACAGGTCTGTTGTGTGTCACTTTATCAAATGCCTTTTGGAATTCCATTTACACCAGATCAACAGCATTGCCGTCATCAATCTTCCATTTCACCTCTTCAGAAACTCCAGCAAGTTAGTAAAACGCCATTTTCCCTTAACAAATCCGTGCTGGTCTTCCATAATTATCCCACATTTGTGCGTGTGCCTTTTCATGTTGTCCCGAATGTGACACCGAGGTTTGAAACAGACTGCCTCAATCTCAGAGAGTTACCAAGGAGAGGGATGGAATCAATAGCAAGGAACAGAGTTGGCGTGAGGAGTGAAAACAATGACTTCTGTCTTCCCAATATTTAATTGGAGGAAATTTCTGCTCATCCGGAACTGGATTTAGGATAGCCAGTTTGATAAGTTAACAACAGTGGAGGAGTGGAGAGAGGTGGTGGTGAGGTAAACATGATGGCGTTCTTTGAGAAAACAATGGAGAGGGTTGATGAGGGTGGTGTGATTGAAGTTATATATATGGACTTTCAAAAGGTGTTTGATCAAGTGACATTCAATAGACAGGTTAGGAAAACTGAACCCTATGGTTTAAAGGGACAGTGACAGTGTGGATATAACATTGACTATGGAACAGTAAACAGAGAGAAGTGGTGAAAGGTTGTTGTTCGGACTCGATGGGAGTATGCAGTGGTGTTCCCCGGGACTTGGCATTCGGACCACTGCTGTTTTTGCTCCTGGAAAACAAGAGGTATGTAGGGCAGAGCCCCCACCTCCTCCCACTTTACAGAGCTTCCCCTCTCTGCAGCCTCTGCTCCATTTGTTGATCATGTTACAGACACAGAGACACTGTAACTACAGTCCCCATACCTCGTCCAGTGTTGGGTTGTCAAATCCTCTGTCGTCCCTGAATGTCTGCACAGCTCAAAACACAACCTCCAGAAAACCATCCACAGCAACTCCACTAACTTTTCAATAGCTGAAGGAAGTCAAAAGCCCGTCACCTGTAGGTTAACTGCCTATAAATTTTCAATGGCATTAGATGAAGTTCCTCGTGCTGCTGAATGTATGTTTAGCTGAAAGTGACCAACACAGGCGGTCAGTTAACATGCACAGTCCACGTTTCAAAGATGTACATCAAAGCTGCTGGAATCCTTAAAATGTGACATTCCACAACTCCTCATGCTACTCGTACACACAATGTACACCCGGGCACAGCACGACGCAGTGTGCAGGCTACACCAGAAGTGCCTTTAGCTCATCTCACACCCTTTTGTGGATCCAGACTTCCATTGTGTGGGCAACAGTGGTGCTACAGAGCCGAAATTCAACACCAGGGAGAGATAGAGAGGGAATGAAATTCACTTTAAAGGGGGACCTGGAAATGGATTTGAAGGCAAAGGTTTTTTTGTAATATAGGTATGAAGAGGGGAATTGATCTAATTGGAGGGGTGAGGCTATGGAGGGATTCTAACAGAAGAATGGGAATATTAAAGTGAAGGTGCAGCCAGACTGGGAGCCGTTGTAGATCAGTGAGCACAGGGGTGATGGGTGATCGGGATTTGGTGAGAGTTAGGATACAGGCAGCAGAGGTATGGATGGGCTGTGATTTATGGTGGGTTCATAACTGGGAGGATGACCAGGATAGAAATGCAATAGTCAAGTGTGGATTTAACAAAGGCACAGATGAGGGTTTATGCAGCAGATCGGCTGAGGCAGAGGTGAAGATGGGCGATATTGCAGAGGTGGTAGTAGGCAGGGTTTGTGATGAGGAGAATATGGAGATGAACACAGCTCAGGTTTAAATAGAACACAGAGGTTGCAAACAGTCGGGTTCAGCCTCAAACATTGGACTTGGAGTATGTCGTTCACAGATCTGGGACAGAATTTCTTATGGAGACCAATAACATTGGCTTCGGGCTTCAGAGAAAAAAACAGAATTACTTGAACAGTATTTCAGTGAATCAGGGTTTACAGATCTTATATGTGGAAATAAAGACTTCGCAGGGCAGTATAACAGGAAAGATGAGAATAAATTACGAGAACTATAATATCATTAGCTAAGATTGTTGAGCTAATAGCTGGAGACAGAGATTCACCAGGAATAACAACAGCAATAAGGAGGGCAGAGTGAATTCCAGTAACAGTAACGCAGTTAAAAATGGTTTGTAAAATTGACAAACTTCCCAGGGACACCAACAATAGCAAGGATGGGATAGGAAATGTGTTGTATTATCAACAGTGTGTAATAGATCTGGGATGTTAAAGACAGCGAATCATACGTAGAAAGTATGTAAAGAGGCCATGATAATCCTCTGCCCACTTTTGTAACATTCCAATCCACTGTTCTCAGATTCTGACCCATTTTTGTAACATTCCAATCTATTGTTCACAGGTTCTGATCTATCCTCTCCCTCTCTCTGGTGCTGCTGATGCCTGTAAGTGGTGAAGCTGATAATCCACTGTCACAATGGTATTAAACCTTGAAAGGAATCCCTTATTAATCGAAGATGGAAAACCTCCAGTGACACAATTAGGGTCCATGGAGACTGTCATTAACGACAGTCACAGATCAAACAGGTTCTGTTAACCACTTCCCATCCAACACTTTTTGTACCTCAAAAAAGTCGAACATTTACTCGATCTGTATGGCATGTATGAGGGTTACTGAGGAAAGGAAATGTGGAAGTAGCATACGCCCTGGACAGAGTCTTCTGATCCTGTTGGATATGGGAGTGATAACAGAGGACTGGAGGGTTGTACATGTTGCACCATGTTTAAAAAAGGAGAGATTTGGTAAAACCTGTATTTACTGACCAGTCAATCTAATGTCGTTGTTTAGAAATTTCTAAAGGTCACAACCAGGAGATAAGTATGCCCTGCTCAAAAAGGGATAATAACTGAGAAGCAGCATGCAAATGTGAATTCCAAATCATTTCTGGCAAACGACAACAACAACAACGTATTTTATATAGTGCCTTTAATGTAATAAAACATCCCAAGATGCTTCATTATAAAACAAAACATGATATCGAGAGATATAAGAAATTATTAGGTCAGAGGACCAAAAGCGTGGTCAAAGAGATAGGTTTTAATGGGTGTCTTAAAAGAGGAAAGGGTGGTGGAGAGGTGGCGGGACGGAGAGGCGGAGAGGTGCAAGGAGGGTATTCGAGAGCTTGGAGCCTAGGCAACTGAAGGTGTGGTCACCAATGGTGGAACAGTTAATATCAGGGATGCACAAGAGGCTGGAATTAGAGGAGCACAGATATATTGAAGGGTTGTGGGGACGGATCTTACAGATACGGGACGGGGGCGAGGTCATGGAGGATAAATAAGTTGAGAATTTAAATAAAGACAATACTTGATCAGGAGTCAAAGTCGGTCAGTGACATGTGCATCGGACTTGGCACGATTTAGGACCTTGCAGCAGAGTTCTGGAGGACATTAAGTTAACAGAGAGCAGCAGGAGGGAAATCAGAGAGGAGTGTGTTGGAGTAGTCATGTCTTGGGGTAAGGAAAGCATGAATGAGTTTCAGCAGCAGATAGGCTGAGACAGGGGTGAAGTCGGGTGCTCATACTGAGGTGGAAATAGGCGGTTGTATTGATATCCTGGAAATGAGGTTAAAGCTCATTTTGTGATTAAATGTGACACCAAGGCTGCAAAACAAATTGTCTGAATCTTCGACTGATACAGGGAGAGGGATGGAATCAATAGCAAGGGAACAGAGTTGGAGTGGGGCGTGAAAACAATGGCTTCAGTCTTCCCAATATTTAATTGGAGGAAATTTCTGCTCATCCAGTACTGGATGTCGGATAAGCAGTCTGATAATTTAACAACAGTGGAGGAGTGGAGAGAGGTGGTGCTGAGGTAAACTTGGTGGAGTTCTTTCGTGAAACAATGGAGAGAGTTGATGAGGGTGGTGTGATTGAATTTATATATATGATCTTTCAAAAGGTGTTTGATCAAGTGACATTCAACAGACAGGTTAGAAAAGCTGAACCCCATGGATTAAAGGGACAGTGACAGTGTGGATTTAACATTGGCTAATGAACAGTAAACAGAGAGAAGTGGTGAAAGGTTGTTGTTCAGACTCGATGTGAGTATACAGTGGTGTTCCCCAGGGCTCGGTATTAGGACCATTGCTCTTTTCGCTCTTGGAAAACCGGGATGGGTAGGGCAGAGCCCCCTCACCCTGTTCTTTGCAGAGCTTTCCCTCGATTCAGCCTCTGCTCCATTTGTTGGTCATGTTACGGACCCAGAAACACTGTAACTACAGTCCACATACATCGTCCGGAGCTGGGTCACCAAATCCTCTGTCCTCCCTGAATGTCTGCAGCAGCTGACAACACAACCTCTAGAAAACCATTCCCAGCACCTCCACTAACATTGCAATAGCAGAAGCAAGTCGAAAGCCCTTCACCTGTAAGTTGGATGCCCGGTCCTTTTAAATAACACTAGAGGGGCTTCCTGGTGCTGCTGAATGTATGTTGATCTGAGAGTGTATAACACAGGCAGTCAGTGGACATGCACAGACCAAGTCTCGAGGTAACAGTGAAGTCTTCCAGCCAAAATGGACAGTTTGACCTTTTCCCACATTATACTCCATTTGCCAGTTCTTTGACCACTCATTTAGCTTATCTATATCCCTTTGTAGCCTCCTTATGTCGTCTTCAGCACTTACCTTCTTACCAATCTTGGAGTCACTAGCAAATTTGGCAAGCATACCTTCGGTCCATTCATCAAAATCATTTATATAAATTGTAAAAGTTGAGGCCCCAGCACTGATCGCGGTGGCACACCAATCGTCGCAGCTTGCCAACCAGAAAATAACCCATTTATGCCCACTCTGTTTTCTGTTAGCTAGCCAATCCTCTGTCCATGCCAATTATGTTACCCCCTAAATGATGAGCTTTTATTTTCCACAATGACGTTTGATGTGGCACGTTATCAAATGCCTTCTGGAAATCGAAGTACTGTAGATCCACCAGTTCCCCTTTATCCACAGTACATGTTACTTCTTCAAAGAACTCCAATATATTGGTTAAACATGATTTCCCTTTCACAAAACCATGTTGTCTCTCCCTGATCACCTTGATTTTTTCTACATGCCCTGCTATAACGTCTTTAATAATAGCTTCTAACATCTGATCCATAGCTGAAAGCCATTCTCACCTGCCACAGGTTGTATGTACACTATGTCTCTTCTTATGTTATGCTCTATTTGAACTGTTACTCCTCAAAGAGTCACAGAATTGTAGAGATATACAGCACAGAAACAGGACCTTCAGCCCATTCTGTCTGTGCTGGCCATCAAGCTCCAAACTATTCTAATCTCAGTTCCCAGCACTTGGCCTGTAGCCTTGTATGCTATGGCGTTTCAAGTGCTCATCGAAATACTTCTGAAATGTTGTGAGTGTTCCTGCCCAGACCCTCTCTTAAGGCAGTGCCTTCCAGATTCCAACCACCCTCTGGGAGAAAATTATTTTCCTCAAATGCCTTTGTAAATCTCCTGCCCCTTACCTTAAATCAATTCCCCCTGGTTATTGACCCCTCCGCTAAGGGAAAATAGATTCTTCATATCGAACCTATCAATGCCCCTCGCAATTTTGTATCCCACAATCATGACACCCCTCATCCTTCTCTGCTCTGAGGAAAACAACCCTAGCCTTTCCTGTCGCTCTTCATAGCTGAAATGCTCCAGCCCAGGCAACATCCTGGTGAATCTATTCTGCACCCTCTCCATTGCCATCACATCCTTCCTGTAGTGTGGCAACCAGAAATATACACAGTACTCCAGTTGTGGCCGAACTGGAGTTTAATACCATTCCATCATAACCTCCCTGCTCTTATATTCTACGCCTTGGCTAATAAAGGCAGGTGTCCCATACGTCTTCCTGACCACATTGTCTACCTGTGCTGCTGCCTTCAGTGATCAATGGACAAGTACAACAAGGTCCTGTAATCTGAGGCTTTCCTCCTCACTATTTACAAAACAAGCAATTTTCGTGTCAGCTGCGAACTTACTGATCTGACCTTCTATATTCACGTCTAAATTATTAATGTACACTACAAACAGCAAGGGTCCCAACACCGATCCCTGCAGTACACCACTGGTCACAGGCTTCCACTTGCAAAAACAGCCCTTGACCATCACTCTCTGCCTCCTGCCGCTAAGCCAATTTTGGATCCAATTTGCCAAATTGCCCTGTATCCCATGGGCTCTTACCTTCTTAACAAATCTCCCATGCGATACCCTATCAAATGCCTGACTGACGTCCTTGTAGACTACTGCTTTACCCTTATTAACACCCCTAGTCACCACCTCGAAAATAATCAATCAATTTAGTTAGACACGAACTCCCCTTGACAAAGCTATACTGACTATCCCTGATTAATCCCTGCCTCTCCACGTGGAGATTAATCCGGTCCCTCCAATTTTTTTCCAATGGTTTCCCTGCAATAAATTGCTTGTGACCCTTCGATCTCCTTTCGGTTAATCTGTGACCCGAGATCAGATGTTACAGTGGTGTAGGAGTGGCAACAGAGTTCATGTCAAAGTCCTACCTCCCTTTTATATGATCCTACATAATGGACAGGGACTACTGGGCAGTAATGTGCTCAAAGGTTATCAACAGTAATTGATTATCCCTATATTTGTATACTGTAGAACATTAGACCATACCCAACTCTGGTGTCCAGTGCACCTTCAATATTCCTGATTAAAATATCAGAGGAGTGTGAACCAGACACCTCTGATGACCCTGAGGTACAGGCGATTCTCGAATCGGTGCTGAGTGTATTCACAGCTCATTAAGATGACTGTGGAAACAAGAGCAGACCGGAAGATATTAACTGACCATTGCATGCTCCATGAAGCAGTATTCTTACCGAGCTGAGATTATATCATATATTCCAGACACTATCAGGTCATTGTTATACCAGGGTGTAGTTCACAAAGACACATTCATTACTAACTGCCCCATTTGGCCGGTTAGAAAACCGTATGGCAGCTGGTGACTGACTGTTGACCATCACAAACTGAACTCAGTCATCCCTGTGTGATCCTGGATGTCTGAAAGACACCGATCCTACTCTCCCGGATTCCCAGTGGCAGGGCTGTCTTCACCACCCTGGATATCTCTAATCGTTATTGGAGTATCCCAGTAAAGCTCGAGGAACAATTTAAATTCACATTCACTTCTGAGGACCAGAGGTACCCTGGACATGTCTGTCACAAGGGGATCCATGATAACTCCACTATTTCCCACTAACGTACGGCCGGGCCCTAATGAGCTTTTCACAGTTTTTCTGCTTGCTGCAATGTGTCGATGGTCTCCTCCTCATCACCACAGACCGTGTCCACACATTTAACCCTTTTACAGGAACTGCTGCAATAACTTTGGGAGCTGGACTGAAAGACCATGCATGTCAGGCCCAGCTGTGCAAGATCGTGTCAAATTTACAAGTGTCCAGGTTGGATCATCCTGCACCAGCCCAGACGAACATCAGGTGGAGACCATCCAGTGACTACCCCTGTCCACCTCAAAGACTGCCCTGTGTCCTATCCTCAGGCTGGTGGGCTATCAATGGACCCTCATACAGTGTTTATCCTTGTCCACCACAAAGACTGCCCTGTGTCCTATCCTCAGGCTGGTGGGGTATCAGTGGACGCTCATCCAGTGTCCACCCCTGTCCACCTCAAAGACTGCCCTGTGTCCTATCCTCAGGCTGGTGGGCTATCAATGGACCCTCATCCAGTGTTTATCCTTGTCCACCACAAAGACTGCCCTGTGTCCTATCCTTAGGCTGGTGGGTTGTAGTGAAACCTCATCCAGTGTCTACCACTGTCCACCTCAAAGACTGCCCTGTGTCCTATCCTCAGGGTCGAGGTATCATTAGTCCCTCATCCAGTGTCTACCCCTGCCCACATCAAAGACTGCCCTGTGTTCTATCCTTAGGCTGGTGGTGTATCAGTGGACGCTCATCCAGTGTCCACCCCTGTCCACCTCAAAGACTGCCCTGTGTCCTATCCTCAGGCTTGTGGGCTATCAGTGGACCCTCATCCCTCGATTTGCAGAGATTGTGACTCCTCTTTATGAACTACCTAATGTTGATGATGACCAGGTTTGACCCGGTTGGATTGAAGCAGTAACACGAATGAAGACAGCTTTCGCCCAGGCAACGTGTCTTATCTCACTTAACTCTGACAAGACTTCATTCGTCTGACATGGCGATGGGGGACACAGTGAAAAGCCTGGTTGCTGTCCTATGTAGAGAAAGCCAGGAGAAACTACTTCCCATTGTGAATGACTCCAGAATTGTGAATGGGTCTGAACTGGTTTACTCCGTTTGTGAAGAACATGTGTTAACCATGTTCTGGGGCATCAAGCATTTCACTTAGATCACGGGGTTCAACAGGGTGATACTGCCCAGTCCATTAGAAACTTGCCCAGTATAGGAAATCAGTAGTAATAGTATTCCCCTGTCAGAGAGTCGTCGAGTCATAGTCATTTCAGCACAGAATGAGGCCATTTGTCCCATCGAGTCTATGCCTGTTCTTTGTAGATAAATCCAGACAGTTCCATTACCCAGCTGTCTCCACATTCCTGCAAGTTTATTTCCCTCAAGTATCCATCCAATATCTTTTTGAAATCATTCACCATCACTGCGTCCACCACCCTCGTAGGCAGTGATTTCCAGGCCATTCCCACTCACTCAATTCCCGCACCAACAGGTTCTTAAACATGATTTCCTATTCATACATCCATGTTGACTATGCCAATCAGGTCATTATTATCCAAGTGCCCATTGATCACATCCTTTCGAATAGATTCTAGCATTTTCCCAACGATTAACGTAATGTTAACAGATCTGTAATTCCCTGTTTTCTCTCTCCCTCCTTTCTTAAATAGTGGGGTGACATTTGCTACCTTCCAATCTCCAGGAACCCGAATCTATAGAATGTTGTAAGATGATCACCAATGCATCCACTATCTGCATAGCTAGCTCTTTCAACACTCTGGGATGTAGGATATCAGGTCCTGGGGACTTATCAACCTTCAGCTCCATTAATTTCACAAACACAAGATCCTGACTAATATTAATTTCCTTCAATTCCTCTTTCCCCCAACATCTTGGATCTCTAATTCTGGGAGATTTATTACATATTCCTCAGTGAAGACAGACACAAAATAATCATTTAGCTTCTCTGCCATTTCTCCATTCCCCATTATAAATTCTCCTGACTCTGCCTGTAATGGACCCACATTTATCTTCGCCAAACGTTTCCTTTCTACGTACCTGCAGACGTTTTTACAGCACGCTTTTATATTTTTGCTAGCTAACATTCATATTCTATTCTCCATTTCTTTATCAGTTTCTTCATCCTCCTTTGTTATATTCTGAAATCCTCCCAATCCTCAGGTTTTCTACTATTTATGGCAACTTTAAAGGCATTTTCTTTTAATCTTGTGCAGTCCTTAACTTCTGTTGTTATCCACTGTTGACTGCCTTTACCTTTGGGGTCTATGTGCCTTGATAGAATGTATAGCCTCTGTAAATTATGCAATATTTCTTTAAAGACTATCCATTACCTATGCACTGTCATACCTTTCAATGAATGTTTACATTCCACCTCGGCCAATTTGCCCCTCATACCTTCATAATTTACTTTGTTCAAATTTAACACCCTGGCTTAAGATTGCACGTTCAAATATCATGTCAAATTCTATTATGGTCATTCATCCCTAACTGTTATTTTACAATAACATTAGTTAACCCTGTCGCATTACATTATACTAGATCTAAAACAGACTGTTTTCTAATCGGTTCCTCAACTTATGCTCTAGAAAATCATCCCGAACACACTCCAGAAACTTGTCATCCCGAGCAGAAGTTCTCATTAGGTTTACCCAATCTATATGAAGATTGAAGTCACCCGTGAATACTGTATTACCCATGCTACATGATGCTCTAATCTCCTGATTAATGCCATCCCCCACACTGCCACTACTCTTTGGTGGTCCACAAAAAAACTCCTAACAATGTTTACTGCCCCTTGCTGTTGCTTAGCTCCACCCAAACAGATTCCACATTTTGTTCTTGAGCCCTGAGATCCTCCCTTACTAATGTACTGATCCCATCCCATATTATCATCACAACAGCACTGCCTTTTGCTTTTTGCCTATCCTTCATATATGTCGAACATACTTGTATATTTAGTTCTCAGGCTTGGTCACCCTGTAGCCACATTTCCGTCATGACAATTGGATCAGACATAATTACCTCCATTTCGGCCTTTAAATCATCAATCTTGTTGGGAATACTGCGTGCATTCAGGTAGAGCGCCCTTAACCTTGCCATCTTGACATTCAGCATTCTAAGACAAGTTGATGCTCACTTTTGTGTTGCCTGCTTCTAATGTCACTTTCTACTTTTCTACCTCCTGTTGCCAGCTTTACTTCCTTCCAATTTGATCCTTCATTCCAATTTCAAAAGGAAACTGGATGGGTACTTGAAGGAAGAGAACATGCAGGGCTATGGGGATCAAGTGTGGGAGCAAGACTGAGTGAATTGCTCAACAGAGAACGGGCACCATCTCAATAGGCAGAATTGACTCCCTCTGTGCCATAAGTGATTCCATTAATCTATGATGGGTGTGTCAGCTGCTTCTGCATGGAAAGGTCGAGATACATCGAAGTTCAATGAAACTGCGACGTTAACGGCCACTGACAGCTCCGTCCTCACCCTGGTGTGAGGCTCCAGGTCATGTTACAGGAGCTAACACAGCACTGTGACCACCTCTTTATTAAATCAGAGTCACCTCACACACTGCTCCTGGGTTAGGTGTAGGTAGAAAAAGTGCTCTTGGCAAACCCGGGGTGGGTAGGACCGAGTCCCCTCCTCCTCTCTCTTTCCAGAGCTTCCCCTCTCTGCAGCCTCTACTCCATTTGTTAGTCATGTTACAGACCCAGAGACACTGTAACTACAGTCGCCATACCTCGTCCAGAGTTGGGTCAACAAATCCTCTGTCCTCCCTGAATGTCTGCAGCAGCTCGCAACGCAAACTATAGAAAACCACCCACAGCACCTCCATTGACTTTACAACAGCAGAATTAAGTCAAAAGCCCGTCACCTGTAGGTTGCATGTCTGATACATTTAAATAACACGAGAGGGGGTTCCTCGTGCTGCTGAATGTTTGTTCAGCTGACAGTGACTAACACAGGCGGTCAATGGACATGCACAGACAAAGTTTCAAAGAAGTACATCAAAGTACTGGAATAGCAGTTTGATGTGACATTCCATAACTCCTCATTGTACGAGTGCACACAATGTTCACCCGGGATCGAATGCTGCACAGCGTGGGACGGTGTGCACACCATGCCAGAAGTGGCTGGTAGCTCAGCTCACACCTTTTGTGGATCCAGGCTTCCATAGTGTAGGAAAGAGTGGTGTTGCAGAACCGAAAATGATCACCACGCAGATCGAGATGGAAGGAAATTCACATTAAAAGGAAATTCACTTTAAAAGGAAACATGGAAATAGATTTGAAGGCAAAGGTTTTTCTGGGATATGGGAATGAACACAATGAGACTAATGGGAGGGGTGAGGCCAGGGAGGGATTCAAACACAAGAATAAGATTATTAAAATTAAGGTGCTGCCAGACCGGGATCCAATGTATACAATCCAGTGAGTACAGGGGTGATGGGTGATCGGGATTTGGTGTGAGTTAGGATACAGGCAGCAGGATTCTGGATGGACTGTGGTTTATGGAAGTGTATAACTGGGATGGTGACCAGGATAAAATTGGAACAGTCAAGTGTGGATTCAACAGTGACCCAGAGATACTGTAAATGCAGTCCCCATATCTCGTCCAGAGTTGGGTCACCAAATTATCTGTCCCCCCTGAATGTATACAGCAGCTCACAACACAACCTCCAGAAAACCATCCACAGCACCGCCACTTTTTCAAAATAACAGAAGTAAGTCAAAAGCCCCTCACCTGTAAGTTGGATGTCTGGTCCTTTTGAATAACATTAGAGGGGCTTCCTCGTGCTGCTGAATGTGTGTTCAGCTGAGAATGACTACACAGGTGGTCAATGGACATGCAGAGATAAAGTGTCAAGGAAGTACATCAAAGCTGTCGGAATGACTTATTGACGTCAATTCAAACCCTTCCTCACACTAACAGCATATGTCTATATGGTATACCCAGGCTAGATCCCTGCCCAGCACGGGACACAGTGCTGGCCACACTAGAAGTGGCCGGCTGTGCCGTTCACATCATTTTCTGGATCTAGGTTTCCATAGCGTTGGCACCAGTGCCGACAGAGAGTGAAAATCACAGCAGGGGAAGATATCGAGTGAAAGCAACTCACTTCAAAACGGTAATTGGATAAAGACTTGAAGGCATAAGATTTTCAATAATATGTGAAATGTACAGGGGAAAAGGACTAATTGGAGGGGTGTGGCCAGGGAGGGATTCTAACACAAGAATGAGAAAATTAAAAGTAAGGTGCTGCCAGACCGGTAGCCAATGCAGATCAGTGAACACAGGGGTGATGGGTGATCGGGATTTGGTGTGAGTTAGGATACAGGCAGCAGAGTTCTGGACGGGCTTTGGTTTATGGAGATTTATAACTGGGAGGACGACCAGGATAGAATTGGAATAGTCAAGTGTGGATTTAACAAAGGCACAGATGAGGGTTTATGCAGCAGATGGGCTGAGGCAGATGTGATGACGGGTGATATAACAGAGGTGGTAGTAGGTAGAGCTGGTGTTGAGGGAAATATGGGAATGAACTCAGCTCATGTATAAATAGAACACAGAGGTTCAAAACAGTCTGTTTCAGCCTCAGACATTGGGTAGGGATGTGAATGCAAATAGTGGATGCAGAGTGGAATTTGTGACAGAGACTGAAGACAGTGGCTTAATTCTTCCCAAATTTAATTCACAAAAACACCATATCAGGGAAATATGGTTTATGGATGTAATAGTTGGATACAGAGACTTACCAGGGCCACCAATAATAGCGAGGATGGGGAAGTAAACCGTTTGAATCATCTTCAGATCATAATAGATCCGCAATTTTAATGTCATCCAAACATACTCAGCAGTAATCCCCATGGTAGGCTGATGGAGAAAGTGAAGTCGCATGGGATCCAGGGTGTACGAGCAAGATGGATAAAGAACTGGCTGGGCAACAGGAGACAGAGAGTAGCAGTGGAAGGGAGTTTCTCAAAATGGAGACGTGTGACCAGTAGTGTTCCACAGGGATCCGTGCTGGGACCACTGTTGTTTGTGATATACATAAATGATTTGGAGGAAAGTATAGGTGGTCTGATTAGCAAGTTTGCAGCCGACACTAAGATTGGTGGAGTAGCAGATAGTGAAGGGGACTGTCAGAGAATACAGCAGAATATATAGAGATTGGAGAGTTGGGCAGAGAAATGGCAGATGCAGTTCAATCAGGGCAAGTGCGAGGTGATGCATTTTGGAGGGCCCAATTCAGGAGTGAACTACACAGTAAATGGAAAGGTCCTGGGGAAAATTGATGTACAGAGAGATTTGGGTGTTCAGGTCCATTGTTCCCTGAAGGTGGCAACGCAGGTCAATAGAGTGGTCAAGAAGGCATACGGCATGCTTTCCTTCATCGGACGGGGTATTGAGTACAAGAGTTGGCAGGTCATGTTACAGTTGTATAGGACATTGGTTCGGCCTCATTTGGAATACTGCGTGCAGTTCTGGTCGCCACATTACCAAAAGGATGTGGATGCTTTGGAGAGGGTGCAGAGGAGGTTCACCAGGACGTTGCCTGGCATGGGGGACGCTAGCTATGAAGAGAGGTTGAGTAGATTAGGATTATTTTCATTAGAAAGACGGAGGTTGAGGGGGGACCTGATTGAGGTGTACAAAATCATGAGAGGTATAGACAGGGTGGATAGCAAGAAGCTTTTTCCCAGAGTGGGGGATTCAAATACTAGGGGTCACGAGTTCAAAGTGAGAGGGGAAAGGTTTAGTGGGGATATGCGTGGAAAGTTCTTCACGTAGAGGGTGGTGGGTGCCTGGAACGCGTTGCCAGCGGAGGTGGTAGACTCGGGTACGATAGCGTCTTTTAAGATGTATCTAGACAGATACATGAATAGGCAGGAAGCAAAGAGATACAGACCCTTAGAAAATAGGTGACATGTTTAGCTAGAGGATCTGGATCGGCGCTGGCTTAGAGGGCCGAAGGGACTGTTCCTGTGCTGTAATTTTCTTTGTTCTTTGTTCTTTGTATACAGTGCTGTTTCGCAGGTGTCATTATTAGCATCAGTGCTCTTCCTGACATGTAGATAGATATACAAGTAATAGAGACTTATATGTAAAACAACATAATTTCAAAGCTTGCAGATGACATGAAACTCATAAATAAGGGTGGCAAAGGCGCAGACCACAGAATTATCCAACCTCAGAGACTTTGCTTATTTTTAATTTATTTTGGACTCCAATCCAAATACAAATTTATTTCTCACTGTATAATTTATTTGTGTGATTTGCCTGTGAGTTTGTGCATGTATGAGTACCGTATATTTTTATTATTTTATTTAGATTAATTTTAGATTTCAATGTCCAATAAACTCACTTTTTGTTTAAACTTATGAAAACCTGTCTGATTGGTTCTTTCACGATCACAATAAAGGTAAAAGGTAAAATACTCACTGAGGTGGTCAACACGCCCACTGCTAAAATGGAATAAATCCTTTTGTGATCAAAT
Source organism: Heterodontus francisci (assembly GCF_036365525.1). Lineage (NCBI taxonomy): Eukaryota > Metazoa > Chordata > Chondrichthyes > Heterodontiformes > Heterodontidae > Heterodontus > Heterodontus francisci. The sequence continues at coordinate 497,292 of NW_027141568.1, forward strand.
AAAAGATAGGTCAAGAGGGGAGCCTGGGACCTCTCCTCACCTGACTGTATCAGAAATATGGAGGTTCTAGTGATAGTAACGCAATGACAAACGAGAAAGTGGAAGTGTCATAGAGTCACAGAGTTATACAGCAAAGAAACAGGCCCTTCGGCCCACTGTGTCTGTGCCGGCCTAAATGCCTATCCATTCTAATCCCATTTTCCAGCACCTGGCCCGTAACCTTGTAATCTATGGCGTTTCAAGTGCTCATCTAAATAATTCGTAAATGTTGTGAGGGTTCCTGCCTCTGCAGCCACTTCAGGCAGTGTGTTCCGTATTCAAACTACCCTCTGGGTGATTTTTCATCCCCTCAAATCCCCTCTCAACCTCCTGCCCCATAATTTAAATCAATACCCCCTGGTTATTGATACCTTCGCTAAGGAAAACGTTTTTTCCTATCTACCCTGTCTATGCCCCTCATAATCTTGCGTGCTTTCTGTCTCTCTCCCTTTTTTAAATAAAGGAGTTACATTCAGAGTGAAGTAACTCGGGACAGGTTAAAACCCCTCTTTGTTGAAAAGTTGTGTAATGTAGCTGGACAGTTAGGGATTATTCTCCATCCAAAAGATTGGAAACCCCCAAATCCTAAGACTTGTGGCCAATCATCTTTTATTTGAAGCTGACAATTCAAACAGGGTTAGAATCACTAACAGATTGAGTAATGCTAGCTAAGGTAAAACTGGAACAAAAGAGAATAGAATTAGAAATCCAGAGAGAGCGAGAAAGAGCAGAGTGTCAAGAAAGGGAAAAAGTAAGAGTGTTCCAGAAGGAGAAAGAGGAAAGGGAGTTCAGGTGGCTCAAACAACTAGAGGAAGTCCCAGTACACCCAGTGAAGGCACAGCTCGTGAAGGAGCTACCCATCGTTCAGGGCCATGCGCTGAGCTCTTAACGTTCTCCCAGTTTATTCCAAAGTTCAATGAGGAGGATGTGTCAGAATTTTTCATCAGTTTTGAAAAGCTTGCAAAGCATCTGAAATGACTGACAGAGAGCTGGACACTGTTTTTACAAAGTAGAATAACAGGAAGAGTCAATGAGGTTTATTCACTGTTGCCAGATGAAAGTTAATCACATCATGAGATGGCTAAAAATGCTATCCTGGGTGCATATGAGATAGTATTGGAAGTGTACTGTAAAACATTCTGAAATCTCGGAAAGCAGCCTGACTAAACTGACCTCGAGTTTAAAAGAGTTAAGCAGCTTAGGAATGTAGGAACATAGGAGCTGAAGTAAGTCATTCAGCCCATCGAGCCTGCTCTGCCATCCAATATGATCATGCCTGATCATCCACTTCAATGCCTTTTCCTCCACACTATCCTCATATCCCTTTTTGTCAGTGGTATTTAGAAAACTGTCAATCTCTACTTTAAACATACTCAATGACTGAGCTTCCACAGCTCTCTGGGGTAGAGAATTTCAAAGATTCAGAACACTCTGAGTAAAGAAATTTTTCCTCATCTCTGTCCTAGGTGACTTCTCTCTTATTTTGAAATTATGTCTGCTCGTTCTAGACTCCCCAACCAGGGGAAACATCTTAGCTGCATCAACCCTGTCTATCCCTTTAAGTATTTTGTAGGTTTCAATGAGATCACCTCTCATTCTTCGAAACTCTGGAGAATACAGGCCCAGTTTCCCCAATCTCTCTTCATAGGACAGTCCCACCATCCCGGGAACAAGTCTGGTGAACCTTCTTTGCACTCCCTCTGTGGCCATAATATCCTTCCTCAGGTAAGGGGATCAGAACTCCGCCCAGAACTCCATCTGCGGTCTAACAAATTTTCTATACAATTGCAGAAAGACTTCTCTACTCAAATCAACTTATGATAAATGCTAACATACCATTTTCCTTCCTAATTGCTTGCTGCACCTGCATGTTAGCTTTCAACGACTTATTGATGAGGATACCCAGGTACGCTTGTACATCTACACTTCCTAATCTCTTACCAATTAGAATACTCTGCACATCTATTCATCCTACACAAGTGGCCCACCTCACATTTTTCCACATTATATTCCAACTGCCCTGTTCTCGCCCAAACACTAAGTCTGTCCAAATTTCCTTGAAGCCACTTTGCATCTTCCTCACAACACACATTTCCACCGAGTTTTGTGTCATCTGCGAACTTGAAAATATTACTTTGGTCCCAATATCCAAATCATTGATGGATATTGTGAACAGCTGAGGCCCAAGCACTAATCCCTGTGGTACTCCACTAGTCACAGCCTGCCAATGCAAGAATGTCCCGTTTATTCCTACTCTCTTTTTCCTACCTGTTAACCAATCCTTACTGCTAGTCAGTATATTACCTCCGATCCCATGTTCTTTAACTTTGTTAACCAACATACAGTGGGGCACTTTATCAATAGCTTTCTGAAAATCCACCGACTCCCCTTCTCTATTTTCTTCGTGACATCCTAAACAAAAACCCAACAGGTTCATCAAGCATGATTTCCCATTCATAAATCCATGTTGATTCTGCCCAATCAGATCCATTTATCACATAATTTAGAATAGATTCTAACATGTTCCCTGGTACTGATGAAATGCTAACCGCGTGGGTTTTCGCCAGGTGTTCCGGTTTTCTCCCACAGCCAAAGACTTGCAGGTGATAGATAAATTGGCCATTGTAAATTATCCCTAGTGTTGGTCGGTGGCAGGGAATATGGGATTACTGTAGAGTTCGTATAAATCGGTGGTTGTTGGTCGGCACAGACTCGGTGGGCCGAAGGGCCTGTTTCAGTGCTGTATCTCTAAATAATAATTTTTTTTAAAATTACAGGTCTGTAGTTCCCAATTTTCTCTTTCCCTCCCTTCTTAAATAGTGGGATGACATTTGCTACCTTCCAATCTGCAGGAAGCATTCCAGAATTGATAGAATTTTGAAAGATGATCACCAATGCATGAAGAATCTCCATTGCTACTTCCTTCAACACTCTGAGATGTAGAATATCAGATCTTGGGTATTTGTCAAACATCAGCCCAATTAATGTCTCCAATACAAACTTCTTACTAATACTAATTTCCTTCAATTCCTCATTCTCCCAATCCCTTGGATCTCTAATTCTGGGAGATTTCTTGTATCTTTCTCAGTGAAGGCAGACACAAAATAATCATTTAACTTCTCTGTCATTTCTCAATTCCCCATTATAAATTCTCCTGACTCTGCCTGTAAAGGATCCACATTTGTCTAAGCTAAACTTTACAATTTTATGTACCAATAGAAGACTTACAGTCTGTTTTGGTGTTTACTTTTGATCAGTGGATACAGACGATCAAGATACAGCCCACATACATGAATCTCATTGCAGTAATCCATCTTGAAGAGTTCAAAAACTTGCTCCCCCTCCCATTAAAACCCACTAAGAGGAACCGAAGGTTCAAAATGCCAGGCAAGTTGCAATTCTGGCTGTTGAATTTTTCCTTGTATACAAGGCCTTTAACCCCAAAGGGAAACCCTTCCCTAGTCACCCCAAAACCCGAGAATAAAAGGTGGGAGGCTGATCGGATGCTGAACAGCCATGGGCAAAGAGGAAAAGCTGGACACACGGAAGCCCATCCTCAGGCCAAATAGGACGGTAGTGAGAGCAGAAGTAACAGCCCAGGCCCTTTGTGTTTCCACTGTAATAAGGCAGATCACCGTCAAGCTGACTGGTGGAAGTGACGGGGAAAACCTGTAGGATTAATGAAAGTCCAGCAGATCAGTGCAGGAAAACGGGCCCTGATGGAAAGCACAGCAGATCAGGCTGTGCCTTTAACTGTGGCAGTCAGACCCAGTAAACCTACCACTGAGAGTGCAGGAAAACTTAACAAAATCCCTGAGAGTTACCAGAAATTTGTATCCCAAGGAAAAGTGACCCCATCCATCTTGAGTGACGCAAGCAAGCCCATAGTCAAACTGAGGGATACAGGGGCCACCCAATCCCTTCTGCTGGGAAAAGGCATGACCTTTCTCCAAGAGTGCAGTGAATGCTAAAAAGTTAGTGAATGGTATCGAAAGACAATATATGTCCACACCTTTATATCGGGTACACTTGGAGTGAACCCAATTTGAGGACCGGTAATCATGGGGATTGTCTCCAGTTTACCTGTTGATGGGCGACCAACTCCTGGGTAATGATCTGGCAGGGGAAAAGGTGCCAGCTTCCCCGGTAGTTGTCGAGAGACTAAAATTGGGCCAGGAGATAGAGAAGTTACAGGAAAAGTTCCCTGACATTCTCCCTGATTGTGTGTTGACTCGGTCCATGGCCAAACAATCCCCTTGAACTGACACTGCAGATGGATGACCCGACTGCCTGGCCGTTTGAAACCTTCTTTGGGAAGTTGGAGGACACAAAGGATTTGCGAAACGGATCTTCCTTAGTTGAGGCTCAACAACCAAACCCAGTGTTAAAAAATAGCACAGACTGTCCAAACCAAAACTGAAGCAGAGGGAGTTGCAGAGTGCTTCTATTTAAAGAACGACGTGCTGATGAGGAAGTGGAGACCTCCTCACAGAACTGCGGATGACGAGTGCACAGTGGTTCACCTGATAGTGGTGACACTGAGGTACCTTAAATAAATATTAAGAATAGCCCACGAACTTCCAATGACTGGACATGTCAGTGTATGAAAAATTGAATCCCGCATAAGATAGCATTTTGACTGGCCACAGTTCCACAAAGATGTGGTGGTGTTCTGTAAAACTGGTCACACCTGCCAGGTTGTGGGGAGGCCCCAAACTGCAATAAAACCTGCACCCTGAATTGCCAAAGCAACATTTGGGGAACCCTACAGCAGAGTGCTGGTGGATTGAGCGGGACACTTGCTGAACAAACAACAAAGCACAAAGAAAAGTACAGCACAGGAACAGGCCCTTCGGCCCGCCAAGCATGCGCCGATCCAGATCCTCTGTCTAAACATGTCGCCTATTTTCTAAGGGTCTGTATCTCTTTGCTTCCTGCCCATTCATGTATCTGTCTAGATACATCTTAAAAGATGCTATCGTGCCCGCGTCTACCACCTCCAGTGGCAACGCATTCCAGGCGCCCGCCACCATCTGTGTAAAGAACTTTCCACGCATATCCCCCCCTAAACTTTTCCCCTCTCACTTTGGACTCGTGACCCCTAGTAATTGAATCCCCCACTCTGGGAAAAAGCTACTTGCTATCCACCCTGTCTATACCTCTCATGATTTTGTACACCTCAATCATGTCCCCACTCAACCTCCGTCTTTTTAATGCAAATAATCCTAATCTACTCAACCTCTCTTCATAGCTAGCGCCCTCCATACCAGGCAACATCCTGGTGAACCTCCTCTGCACCCTCTCCAAAGCATCTACATCCTTTTGGTAATGTGGCGACCAGAACTGCACGCTGTATTCCAAATGAGGCTGAATCAAAGTCTTATACAACTGTAACATGACCTGCCAACCCTTGTACTCAATACCCCGTCCGATGAAGGAAAGCATGCCATATGCCTTCTTGACCACTCTATTGATCTGCGTTGCCACATTCAGGGAACAATGTACCTGAATACCCAAATCTCTCTGTACATCAATTTTCCCCAGGACCTTTCCATTTACTGTATAGTTCACTCTTGAATTGGATATTCCAAAATGCATCACCGCGCATTTACTCTGATTGAACTCCATCTGCCATTTCTCTGCCCAACTCTCCAATCTATCTATATTCTGCTGTATTCTCTGACAGTCCCCTTCACCAACTGCTACTCCACCAATCTTAGTGCCGTCTGCAAACTTGCTAATCAGACCACCTATACCTTCCTCCAAATCATTTATGTATATCACAAACAACAGTGGTCCCAGCACGGATCCCTGTGGAACACCACTGGTCACACGTCTACATTTTGAGAAACTCCCTTCCACTGCTACTCACTGTCTCCTGTTGCCCAGCCAGTTCTTTATCCATCTCGCTCGTGCAACCTGGACCCCATGCGATTTCACGTTCTCCATCAGCCTACCATGGGGAACCTCATCAAACGCCTTACTGAAGTCCATGTATATGACATCGACAGCCCTTCCCTCATCAATCGACTTTGTCACTTCCTCAAAGAATTCTATTAAGTTGGTAAGAGATGACCTTCCCTGCACAAAACCATGTTGCCTATCACTGATAAGCCCATTTCCTTCCAAATGGGAATAGATCCTATCCCTCAGTATCTTCTCCAGCAGCTTCCCTACCACTGACGTCAGGCTCACCGGTCTATAATTACCTGGATTTTCCCTGCTACCCTTCTTAAACAAGGGGACAACATTAGCAATTCTCCAGTCCTCTGGGACCTCACCCGTGTTTAAGGATGCTGCAAAGAAAACTGTTAAGGCCCCAGCTATTTCCTCTCTCGCTTCCCTCAGTACACTGGGATAGATCCCATCCGGACCTGGGGACTTGTCCACCTTAATGCCTTTTAGAATACCCAACACTTCCTCCCTCCTTATGCTGACTTGACCGAGAGTAATCAAACATCTCTGCCTAAGCTTAACATCCGTCATGTCCCTCTCCTCGGTGAATACCGATGCAAAGTGCTCGTTTAGAATCTCACCCATTTTATCTGACTCCACGCATAACTTTCCTCCTTTGTCCTTGAGTGTGCCAATCCTTTCTCTAGTTACCCTCTTGCTCTTTATATATGAATGAAAGGCTTTGGGATTTTCCTTAACTCTGCTTGCTAAAAATATTTCATGACCCCTTTTAGCCCTCTTAATTCCTCGTTTCAGATTGGTCCTACATTCCCGATATTCTTTCAAAGCTTCGTCTTTCTTCAGCCTTTTTCGTCTTAGCTAGTCTCACAATTTCACCTGTCATCCATGGTTCCCTAATCTTGCCATTTCTATCCCTCATTTTCACAGGAACATGTCTCTCCTGCACGCTAATCAACCTCTCTTCAAAGCCTCCCACGTATCACATGTGGATTTACCTTCAAACAGCTGCTCCCAATCTACATTCCCCAGCTCCTGCCGAATTTTGGTATAGTTGGCCTTCCCCCAATTTAGCACTCTTCCTTTGGGACTACTCTCGTCTTTGTCCATGAGTATTCTAAAACTTACGGAATTGTGATCACTATTCCCAAAGTAGTCCCCTACTGAAACTTCAACCACCTGGCCGGGCTCATTCCCCAACACCAGGTCCAGTATGGCCCCTTCCCGAGTTGGACTATTTATTTACTGCTCGAGAAAGCCCTCCTGGATGCTCCTTACAAATTCTGCTCCATCTAGACGTCTAACACTAAGTGAATCCCAGTCAATGTTGGGAAAATTAAAATCTCCAAACAAAACGGGATTACCAGTATCTTCTCATGGATGTGGTGACCCGTTTTCCAGAGGCCATTCCCCCGAAGAACTACCTCTGCCAAGGTAGTGGTGGAGGGGCGCACCCAATTCTTTACCCGATAATGGGCTGCATGCTCAGATCCAGTCGGATCAGGGCACACGTTTTATGTCCAGTATTTTTGAAAATGTCGTGGGTAATCTGGACATAACCCAGCTGATGTCCTCAGCCGACCATCCACAGTCACAAGGAGCTTTGGAGCGGCACCACCAGACCCTAAATACAATGATCAGGCTATACTGCTATTAGTAACCCCATGACTGGGACAAAGGGCTAGGATTTCACCTGTTGGTTACCAGGGACTTATCCAATGCTTCCACTGGCTTTAGTTTCTTTGAATCAATTTATGGACACGAGGTGAGAGCTCGGCTTAAACGATTCATGACATTGTTCGGACACAGGGATGAGTCTTCCATGTTAGAATACATTCCCATGCTCTGGTAGTGACACAAGGGAGCCTGTGCAATGGCTCAGTAACACCTGAATACCTTCCAGGCAGCTATGAAAAGGTAAGCAGAAAAAATGCCCAGGCGAGAACATTTCAGTCCAGAGACCATGTATTGTTATTACTCCCAATGTAGGGTCAACCACTGAAATCCTGATTCAGTGGTCCATGTCGAGTGACAAAAAGAATAGTGGGTAAATTATTTAATTGACACCCCAGAGCAAAGGCAAAAAATAAAGGCTATCAAGGGGACAGAGAAGTACAGACCTGTCAGACAGTCAGGAGGGAAGGATTGAAAGGGACAGTGAGGACAGGTTAGAGGAGGGCCTGGCGGATTCCCAACTGGAACCCCCTACCCTCCGATTAGCCAATCCTGAAACCACACTCTCCTCCTTAAATGCAGGTCAAACAGGGACACTAAAAAGGCTGCTAACAGCATTTACAGAAACGTGGAGGGACAAAGAAGGTTCCGAAAAAGGCATGCCAATCGTAAGGGAGATGTCTTCCCTAGTCAAAGTGCCGCAGGAAAGTGGCACAGACACAGGCACAGCTGTAAGCTGGACAGACACTAGCGAGCACTACTGTTCCAGAGGAAATAGGGCAGATTAGGGAAAATATCCTCCACATAGTAAAAAGAAAAGGGAAAGGAAATTGCCCAAAAGTGAACAGCAATTGCGTACCTCAGCAGAAAGCGAAAAGTAAGGTCAGTGTGGATCTACCCACTGACGAGCCCAATGATCAGATACCAAACCCAAAGCTAATCAAACCCTACAACTTGGGGTGGCAAAGTTGTGCAGCGATTAGCACTACAGCCTCACAGCTCCTGCGACCCACGTTCGATTCTCGGTACTGCCTGTGTGGAGATTGCAAGTTCTCCCTGTGAACACGTGGGTTTTTGGTGGGTGCTCCGATTTCCTCCCACATCCAAGGACTTGCAGGTTGATAGGTAAATTTGTCATTATAACTTGCCCCAAGTATAGGTAGGTGGCAGGGGAAGGTGGGCATGTGGTAGGAATATGGGATTCATGTAGGATTAGTATAAATGGGTGGTTGATGGTCGGCAGAGACTTGGTGGGCCGAAGGGCCTGTTTCAGTGCTGTATCAATAAATAAATACATTTCAAAGCCGAGCTCAGCAAGAACAAAGGTCCAGAGGAAATCTCAGAAATCTCACTGGGAGAAAGATCATCAAGGCACACTAACCTGAATGGTTAAAGCTTCATTGCAAGAGAAAAAAGAAACAATGTAATCGCTGATGCATTGTCCAGGGTCGTACCCGACACATAACCATCCCAGACAAAACTCCAACACAATTAAATCAGCACAACTGTAACAGACAATGTGAGCTGCAGTAATTCTAAGATTAATGTGTCAATTTGAGAAGTGTTTATTGAGAATGAATGTGTGTTTCCTTCTATTTCTTCCCACAATTCTGCAATGAAATGTTCCTATTATCACATTTCTTTCTGTGTGCTATGGCAATGTCAAGATAACACAATATGCTCAATGAGGAATTTTAATTCACCGATTTGAAACTTACAGTAAACCTTTAATGAACAAAGAAGTCCGACAGTTAACCTTGAAAAAACTGGCAGCCAAGATGCCCACCTCAATTGGCATCTGAAACACCTTTTCACATTCAAAGGCCTCCAACGGGAGAGACATTTATGATGTGACTGGTCCTAAATCACTGGCTTGCTCCAGTGACTGAATTACCTAAGATTACATTCATTAACACGGCAGACAAAGACATCCTGACATATTGACTTTGAAAGAGCAAACTCCTCCAACTATAAATACTGGCATCCTGAGCCCTGGGATGACAGAAGTTTCTAACCTTGAATCTCATTATAAGGTTCCAGCGAATACACTGAGACAGTCATGGGGCCTTCTGTCCATTTATGTGAAAGCTGGGAGTTTCCCCTGGACAAAGACAGACACGCCAGTGATTCAAACTGTGCAGAAGCAGAAGGGCTGTGTCCTCCCGTCTCTCTCCCTCCTGCTAACGTCACAAGTTTGAATACCACATGCGACTGTGGTCCCTCCAAGCCGACTGATTACTCCACACAGAGACACCAGGGATAGAAAGCCACGTACAAGTCTGCCTCAAAGAAATCCCTGAGCCATGTGGGCCAGCCACAAAGGGCACTTTGTCCAGCCAAAGACTTCAAGAATACAACTGCAGCCGGAAGACCACCGTGTCGTCCAACATCACAGAATGAGTATTTTATTTTAATATTTATTCCGGACTCCCATCTTCTCACTTTGTAATCTATTTCTGTGTGATTCTCGTACGAGTATGTGCGTAAATGTGTGGTGTATTTTTTATGATTTTATTTAGATCGGGTTGATATTGTTAAGTATAATAAACTCACCTCTTTCCTGTTGAAACTCAAGAGAACCTGCCCAATCAGGTCCTTCACAATCACTCCAAAGGTAAAAGGTCAAATACTCAATGAGAGGGTTAGCACATCCACTGGTTAAAAAGAACAAACAGAGTTGTGGTCAAATAAGAGGAGCGACTGTGACCCATCCTCACCTGGCCGTAACAATAGGCAGGGTTGGGGATCGGGAGAATATGGGGATGAACTCAGCTCAGCATTAAACAGGTACCAGAGATTGTAAACTTCCTGGTTCAGCCTCAGACAACGGGCAGTGAGGGGGATGCAGCACGTGGATAGGGAATAGCGTATGTGACAAAAACTGAAGTCAATGACTTCAGTCTTCTCATGATTTAAATGACAAGAACACTCAATCAGTGAAATATGTTTTCTGAATCTAATAGTTGCAGACGGAGGCTTACCAGGGACACCAATAATAGCGAGTGTGGGAGAGTAAATAAATTAAATCATCCTCAGAGCATAATAGATCCGCAATTCTAATGTCATCCAATAATAATCAGCAGTAAACAGGTCAAACGAAGAGGAGAAACTCCTGCTGTCCGTTGTTGTAACATTCCAATCTATTGTTCTCGGATTCTGATCCATTGTTGTAACATTCCAATCTAGTGTTCTCGGATTCTGATCCATTGTTGTAACATTCCAATCTATTGTTCTCGGATTCTGATCCATTGTTGTAACATTCCAATCTATTGTTCTCAGATTCTGATCTATCCTCTCCCTCTGTCTGAAGCTGCTGATCGCTGTTCGTGCCGGAGGTGATGCTCCCGCTGATACCATGGAATAACACATTGAAAGGAACCCGTTATTAATAGAAGTTGGAAACCCTCGAGTGACACAATTCGGGTCCATGGAGATTGACATTAATTACAGTCACTGAACAAACAGATTAAGTTAACCCCTTTCAATCTAACACTTATTGCATCAAAACAAAGTTGAACATTTACCTGGTCTGGAATGGATGTATGAAGGCTGCTGAGGGAAGGTATGGTGGAAGCAGCACAGGCACTGGTCAGAATCTGTCAGTCATCCTTGGATATGAAAGTGATAGAAGATGGAAACTCTCCAGTGACACAAAAGGTTCACTAATGTTCTTTAGAGAAGGGAATCTGATGTCCGTGCCTTGTCTGACTCCAGATCCACAGCTCTGTGGTTGACTTTTACATGCCTTCTGAAATGGACTAGCCAGCCACTCAGCTGTATCTAACTGCTATGAAGTCAATAAAAACGAATGATCCGGATGGACTACCCAGCATCGACCTGGGCACCAGAAACGACACCGGCACACCCAGCTCTGTCGACCCTGCAAGGTTCTCTTCACTAACATCTGGGGGCTTGTGCCAAAGTTGGGAGAGCTGTCCCATAGACTAGTCAAGCAGCAGCCTGACATAAAAATATATCTTGCTTGTGAAATCATGGGATAATAAATAACAAGCAGCACGGATAGGTTAATGGAAAATCATTTCTGATAATCTTGATAGGGTTTGTTGATATAACTGTCAGTGTTAATGAGGATAGCATGCTTCGTGTTGTAGAATCATAGACTCGTAGAAAGCTTATGACACAGAAAGAGGCCACTTCGCCCATCATGTCTGTGCTGAACGAAAAATGATCCACCTATTCTAATCCCACCATCCAGCTTTGATCCATAGCCCTGCAGATAATGACACTTGAGGTGCACATTCAGACTGCTTTTGAATGAGTAGAGGGTTTCTGCCTCAACCATCCTTTCAGGCAGTGAGTTCCAGACCCTCACTAAAAGCAGGGAGCCCAGTTTTGAGCCCTGTAGAACACCACTGGAAACAGCCCTCCAGTCACTAAAATACCCGTCAACAATTACCCTTTGTTTCCTGCCACTGAGCCAATTTTGTATTTCTGGGTGAACAAGTTTTTCCTCATCTTCCCTCTGATATTTCTACCAATCATTTTAAATCTATGTCCCCTAGTCACTGACCTCACTGCAAAGGTGAATAGACCCTTCACCTCCACTCTGTCTAGTCCCCTCAAAATGTTGTACATTTTAATCAGATCTCCCCTCAGCCTTCTCTGTTCCAAGTAGAACAACCCCAGCCTATCCAATCTTTCCTCATAGCTGCATTTTTTCAGTCCTGGCAACTTCCTCATAAATTTCCTCTGTACCCTCTCTCGTGCAATTACATCCTTTCTGTAATGAGGTGACCAGAACTGCACACAGTACTCTAGTTGTGTTCTAACCAGTGATTTATATATTTCCAGCATAACCTCCCTGCTCTTAGAGTCTACACCTCAGCTAAAAAGTGAAATGATTCCATATGCCTTCTTAACCACCTTATTGACCTTTACTGCTATCTTCAGGGATATGTACGCATTCACTCCAATGTCCCTTACTTCCTCAACACTTCCCAGTATTTTCCCAGTAATAGTGTATTCCTTTGCCTTGTTTGAGCTCCCCAATTGCATCACCTCACACTTAGCCAGGTTGAATTCCATTTGCCACTTTATTTCCCATCTGACCAGACCGTCACTATCTTCCTGCAGCCTACAGCTACCCTTCTCACTATCTACCACATGGCCAATCTTTGCGTCGTCCGCAAACATCTTGATCATGCCCCCTACATTTACGTCCAAATCGGTAATATACACCACAAAAAGCAGAGGACCCAGTACTGAGCCCTGTCGAACGTGACTGTAAACAGCCCACCAATCGCAAAAACACCCGTCAACAATTACACGTTGTTTCCTGCCACTGAGCCAATTTTCCATCCACCTTGCTGCATATCCCTGTTTCCCGTGGGATTTTATTTCTGGAAGCAATCCTTCAGGTGGGACCTTGTCAAAAGCCTTGCTAAAAGCCACGTAGACCACATTAACTGCACTACCCTCATCTGTACTCCTTGTACATCTTCAAAAAATTCGATTAAGTTGTTCGAACAAGATCTTCCATGAACAAATCCTTGCTGACTATTCTTAATGAACCTGTGCCTCTCTATGCGACAGTTTACCCCGTCTCGCAGAATAGATTCCAATAAGTTGCCCACTACTGAGGTTAGACTGAGTGGCCTGTAATTATTCAGACAATCCTTCGCTCCCTTTTTAAACAGAGGTACAATGTTAGCAGTTCTCCAATCCTCTGGTACCACACCTGTATCCAGTGAGAACTGGAAAATGATGGCCAGACCCTCGGCTATTTCCTCTCTTGCTTCTTTGAACAGCCTGGGGTATATTTCATCCTGCTCTGGTGATTTATAAACTTTCAAGGGTACTATTTCAATTAATACTTCCTCTGTCCCTATGTTTAAAAAAAGTATGGAAAATCCCAAGATATTCTATAAATACATCAATGGGAAGAGGATAACCAGGGAAGAGTAGGACCCATAAGGGACCAAGGGGGAAATTTGTGGGCGGAGCCAGAGGACATTGGTAGGGTATTGAACGAATACTTCATATGTGTCTTCACCCAAGAGAATATGGCTGTAGATATGGAACTCAGACAGAGAGACTGTGAGGTTCTTGAGCAAATTGTGATAGGGAGTGACAAGGTATTGGAGGTTTTGGCAGACTTAAAAGTGGATAAATCTCCAGGTGCGGACGATTTGTTTCCCAGGATGCAGTGGGAGGCGAGGGTGGAGATTTCAGGGGCTCTGACCCAAATTTTTAATTTCTCTCTGGCCACCACGGAGGTGCCAGAGGACTGGAGAACAGTTAATGTGGTCCCACTATTTAAGAAATGTTGTAGAGATAAGCCAGGGAACTACAGACCAGTGAGTCTCACGTCAGTGGTGATTTTTGATTTAGAGATAAAGCACTGAAACAGGCCCTTCGGCCCACCGAGTCTGTGCCGACCATTAACCACCCATTTATACTAATCGTACACTAATCCCATATTCCTACCACATCCTCACCTGTCCCTATATTTCCCTACCACCTACCTATACTAGGGGCAATTTATAATGGCCAATTTACCTGGTAGGGAAACTATTGGAGAAAATTCTGAAGGAGAGAATCTATCTCCACTTGAAGAGGCAAAATTGGATTAGTAATAGTCAGCATGGCTTTGTCAAAGGGAGGTCATGTCTAACAAATTTGATTGAATTTTTTGAGCATGTGACCAGGTGTGCAGATGAGGGTAGTGCAGTTGATGTAGTTTACATGGATTTCAGCAAAGCCTTTGACAAGGTCCCACATGGGAGACTTATCTAGAAAACAAATGCACATGGGACACAGGGTAACTTGATAAGGTGGATTCAAGATTGGCTTAGCTGCAGGAGACAGAGAGTGATGACAGACGGCTGTTTTAGTGACTGGAAGCCAGTGTCCAGTGGGTTATCACAGGGATCTGTGCTGAGCCCCCTATTGTTTGTCATTTATATAATCCACACAGATGACAAAGTGGGGGGTAGGATCAGTAAATTTACAGACGACACAAAGATTGGTCGAGTGGTTAATAGTGAGGTTGTGTGTCTTAGGTTACAGGAAGATATAGACGGGTGGTCAAATGGGCAGAAATGTGGCAGATGGAATTTAACCCTGAAAAGTGTGAGGTGATACACTTTGGAAGGAGTAATGTGATGTGGAAGTATTCAATGAACGGCCTGACACTGGGAAGTTCTGAGGAGCAAAGGGAACTTGGCGTGATCTCTGAAGGTAGAAGGGCTGGTTAATAGGGTGGACAAAAAGGCATATGGGACACTTGCCTTTATCAATCGAGGCATAGATTACAAAAGTAGGGAGGTCATGTTGGAGCTGAATAGAACTTTGGTAAGGCCACAGCGGGAGTACTGTGTGCAATTCTGGTCGCCACATTATAGGAAGGATGTGATTGCATTGGAGAGGGTGCAGAGGCGATTCACCAGGATGTTGCCCGGGATGGAACATTTAAGCTATGAAGAGAGACTGGCTGGACTAGGGCTAATTTCGTTGGAGCAGAGAAGACTGAGGGATGACCTGATCGAGGTGTACAATATTATGAGGGACATGGTCAGGGTGGATAGGGAGCAGCTGTTCCCCTTTGTTGAAGGGCCAGTTACAAGGGGACACAAGTTTAAGGTGAGGGACAGAAGGTTTAAGGGGGACTTGAGGAAGAACATTTTTACCCAGAGGTGACAGTCTGGAATGCCCTGCCTGGGAGGGTGGTAGAGGCGGGCTGCCTCAAATCCTTTAAAAAGTGCCTGGATGAGCACGTGGCACGTCATAACATTCAAGGCTATGGGCCAACTGCTGGCAAATGGGATTAGGTAGACAGGTCCGGAGTCTTTAATGCATCGGTGCAGACTCGGTAGGCAAAAGGGCCTCTTCTGCACTGTATTATTCTGTGATTCTGTGATTCTGTTTGTCACATCCAATACTTCACACTGTTCCTCCTTAACTACAATATCTGCATTACCCCCTCTTTTCTGAAAGAACTCAAAGTATTCATTAAGAACCATACCAATATCTTCTATCCCGACACATAGGTTGCCTTTCGGTGTATTATGGGACCGACTCTCCCCTTAGTTATCCTCTTACTGTTAATGTATTGAGAAAGCATCGTTGCGTTCACCTTGATTTTGCTTGCCAATATTCTTTCATGCTCTCTCTTTGCTTTCCTAATTTCGTTTTATTTGACCCCTCCACTTTCTATACCCTTCTCGGCTTTATTCAATATTGAGTTCTCAGTGTTGGACATAAGTTTCCTTTTCTGCTTTACCTTACTCTGTGGGCTCCTTGACATCCATGGGGCTCGAGATTTGTCCGCCTCACCCGTTTTCTTTGTGGGAACATTTTTACCCTGAACTGCTTGAATCTCCCCTTTGAATGCCTCCCACTGCTCTGAGACTGATTGACCTTCAAGCAGCTGTTTCCAGTCAACTTTCGCTCTTCAGTTTAGTAAAATGGTCCTTGTCCCAATTGAGAATTCTAACTCCTGTTCAATGTCTGTACGTTTCCATAATTAAGTTAAAACTGACTGAATTATGATCACGCCCACCAAAATGCTCTCCCACTGCCACTCCTTCCACGTGCCCACCTTCATTCCCTAAAACAATGTCTAAAATTGCACCCTCTCTTGTTGGACTTTCGACATACTGGGCACAAACGTTCTCCTGAATGCACCTCAAGAATTCTGCTCCCTCAATTCTTTTCATATTAAAACTATACCAGTTAATATTGGGGTTATTAAAATCCCCTACTATTACTGCCCTATTGTTCTTGCACTTCTCAGGGACGTGCCTACATATCTGCTCTTCTATCTCCCCTGACTATTTGGCTGTCGAGATAACACTCCCAGCAGTGAGAGTGCCCCTTTTTAGTTCCTTAGCTCAATCCATATGGCCTCATTTGATGGAACATCCAACATATCATCCCTCCTCACAGCTGCAATAGATTCCTGGACCAAAATTGTCACTCCCCCTCCTTTCTTAACTCCCTCCCTATCACGTCTGAAAACCCTGTAACCAGGAACGTTGAGCTGCCATTCCTGTCCCTCCTTAAGCCATGTTTCTGTAATAACTATGATATCATACTGCCACATGTCTATCTGTGCCCTCATCTCATCTGCTTTATTTGCTGGACACATTGCATTGAAATATGAGCACTGCCAAACTCTTTTTTTATTTTCAACCCCTCGTTTCCTCCGTCTTCCAGACTCATTCATTAATTTTCCACCTTCCATTTTCATTTATGATTTTGTCCCAGCTGATTCTACCCTCAGGTTCCCACCCCCCTGCCAACCTAGATTAAACCCTCCCCAACAGCACTAGCAAAACCTCCCACAAGGAACCCAGTCCTGGCTCTGTTCCGGTGCAATCTGTCTGGACTGTGAAGGTCCCATCTCCCCGAAAGCCAGTCCCAGTGTCCCAGAAATCTGAAGCCCTCCCTCCTGCACCATCTTCCCAGCCACACATTCATCTGTCTTAGTTTTCTATTTCTATACTCAGTTGTGCGTGGCACTGGGAGTAATCCAAAAGTTACTACTTTGAGGTTCTGCTGGCCAATTTCTAGCCTAGCTCCATAAATTCTGACTGCAAGACGACATTCCTTTTTCTACCTTTGTCGCTGGGTCCGATGTGGACCCTGACAGCTGGAAGCAGAACACCAGCCTGGATTCACGTCTGTGGCCACAGAAACGCCTGACTGTTCCCCTGACTATTGATCACTAAGGCTCTTCCCGTCATCCCTCTACCCCGCTCTGCAGCTCAGCCACCCGTGTTGACACGGACTTGGCGCACTCCCCAGGTGAAGCATCACTTTCCTCAGTATTTTGAACAGAATACCTGTTGGAGAGTGAGATGCCCTCAGGGGTTAACAGCACTACCTGCCTGATTCTTTTTGACTGTCTGGGGATCGTGCATTCCCTCTCTCCAAGCGTATTCTTAAGCAGAGGGGTGACCACATCTATAAACATGCTAAAGCTGAATAATCTGGTGTATGAGAAGGAAGAATGTGCAGGGCTACGGGAAGAAGACAGGGAATGGGATTAGGTGAATTGCTCATTCGGAGAACTAGTGCAGGCACGATGCACTGAATAATTCATTATGTGATGTAATAACACTGTGATGGTGCGTTTCAGATGGGTGTAATGGTGGAGAATGGGGGATCCATGGTGGGAAAGAGAAGTTGTCCTATGGGAACCGGAATCTTAGCAGGGACTCTCCGACAGCCTGTCCTGGTGGAAGGCATCCAGAAAATATCCTGCCTGCCTCCTCCTCCTGAGGTGGCCTCCGGATTCCTGGTGCCAATGTCTGCGTCCTCATGATGTTGATGATATGAAGGGTGCAGCAGAACACCATGAACTTGGACACCTGCTCCAGTGTGTACTGGAGGACTCCACCTGAGCGGTTCAGACATCAGAAGCATTGCTTCATCACACCGATGGTCTGTTCCACTATGTTCCTGGTAACTCTATTGGCCACGTTATACACGTTAATTGCGTGTGGTTGTTTGGCGCTGGGAGGTGGTCTGGGGTGTAGAAACATGAGCTGTCTCTAGGGGGGGGTTTCTTTGCCTCAGAGGAACCACATTCTGGTTCGACATGGAGGCTCGAAGTGTTGGGATCGGCTGACTGCTTCAGAATGGAGGTATGGCGGCTGCTGCCAGGATAGTGGACATTCACCAACATGATGTACTGGGCATGCTCACACACCAACTGTACATTAATGGAGTGAGAGTTTTTTCAGTTCCTGTCCCTCTCCCCGTTGACATGGGGCCCCGCAGAGCCACCTACACCATCAGAAATCCCACTATCCTAACAAAGCCACGGGATCTCTCATCTTGCTTCTCCCTGCTAAGTGAGAATTTGCAATGGACAACACACAGGTCTAGCAACTACTGGTCAGTTAGTTTAACATCAGTGGTGAGTAAGGTTTTAGAAACCACAATCAGGGAAAAAGGCCAACACACACTTGGAGAGCTTTGAGTTAATTAAGGATTGTCAGCACAGATTTCTAGAAGGCAGATCATGATTTACTAATCTTACTGAATTTGATGATGTAAAAGTTAAAGTAGGCGTAGATAGGCTGTTTCATCTGGTGGGGCAATCTGGAACGAGAGGTCATAGATTTAGGATATGGGGTAGCAGATTTAAAACAGAGATGAGGAGAAATTACTTCCCTCAAAAGGTCGGGAGTCAGTGGAGCAGATGGGCTGAGGCTGAGGTGGAGATGGGTGACATCACAGAGGTGGTACTAGGCAGGGTTGGTGATGGAAAGATTATGGAGATGAACTCAGCTCAGATTTAAATATAACACAGAAGTTGCAAACTGTCTGGTTGAGCCTCAGATATTGGGCAGGGTGGAGTATGTGCTTCCCAGATAGGGGATGGAGTTTGTGATGGAGACCAATGACACAGGCTTCAGTCTTCCCAAAATTTACATTACAGAACAGTATTTCATTGAAATAGGGTTTACAGATCTCCTATCCTGAAATAGAGACAGCAACAGCAGCAACGATGAGAAAGTAAATGACAAGAACTGTAATACAGTTGAGAATGGTTTATAGAGCTACTAGCTGGAGATATTCACCAGGCATACAACGGCAGCAAGAAGGGCAGAGTAAATTACAGGAGCAGTAATGCAGTTAAACGTGGTTTATCGAATCAATAGTTAGATGAGAGACTTACCCGGGACACCAATAGCAGCCAGGATGGAATAGAAAATATATTGAATAATCTTCAGTGCGAGATCGATACGAGAGTTTAATGAGGACCGATCATAATATGTAGAAAGAGAGTAAATAACCGAGGATAAACTCCTGTCCACTGTTGTAACATTCCATTCTATTGTTCTCAGATTCTGATCTATCCTCTCCCTCTCTCTCTGGAGCAGCTGATCCCTGTTAGTGCCGGGGTTGATGCTTCCGCTGACAGTATGCGATAACACATTGAAAGGAGCCCCTTATTAATAGAAGAGGAAAACATTCAGGGACACAATTAGGGTCCATGGAGACTGACATTAATTACAGCCACTGAACAAACAGATTCAGTTAACCCTTTTCTATCCAATAATTTTTGTACCACAATAAAGTAGAACATTTACCTGGTCTGGATGGGATATATGAGGGTTGCTGATGGAAGGAATGGTGGAAATAGCAGAGGCACTGGCCAGAATCTTACAATACCCCCTGGATATGGGAGTGATGACAGATTTCCACAGGCTCAGCAGTCTCTGGGTGAAGAAACTTCTCCTCATCTCAGTCCTGAAAGTTTTACCCCATATCCTTAGACTATGACACCTGGTTAAGGGCTCCCCCACCATCATTTCCCGGCGGAGCAGCAGCAGAAGGTAGCGACTCTTCGGTGGGTGAGTGAAGGCATCAGGAGCTGTGTTTTAAAAGTAAGTACTTACTGTTTTACTTACTGTTTTCCTTGTCTTTGGCGCCGGAGGAACCGGAAGCTGGTCGGCAGCGAGGACTCCTGGGTAGGTATTTTCCTTAAAGGTGCGGAGCTCCGTGGACTCGGCCTCATTTCCCGGCGGAGCAGCAGGAGAAGGTAGCGACTCTTCGGTGGGTGAGTGAAGGCATCAGGAGCTGTGTTTTAAAAGTAAGTACTTACTGTTTTACTTACTGTTTTCCTTGTCTTTGGCGCCGGAGGAACCGGAAGCTGGTCGGCAGCGAGGACTCCTGGGTAGGTATTTTCCTTAAAGGTGCGGAGCTGAGTAAACCCGAGCCACTACACATGTAGTGTCTCCCACCCATCCTCCTACTCTAACCTAATAATAAGACCCTTTTTACCCTCCTCCTCTAACCAAAAAGGACTGAGCAGGTAAGCTATTTACTGTTTTTGTTAATATCTAGAGTTGTACTTAACTAAGGGGTAATTGAATAAAAGAAATGGCAGCCAGTGTAGTGTATTGCTCCTCCTGCAGAATGTTCGAGGTGGGGGAAACCTCCGGTGGCCCTGCCGACTTCACCTGCTGGAAGTGCATCCGTCTCCAGCTCCTATCAGACCGTGTTAGGGAATTGGAGCTGGAGCTGGATGAACTGAGGATCATTCGGGAAGCTGAGGGGTTGATAGATAGAAGCTACACGGAGGTCGTTACTCCACAAATCAAAGGCAGCTGGGTAACAGTTAGAGGTGGGAAGAGGTCAGTGCAGGGATCTCCTGTGGTCGTTCCCCTCAACAACAAGTATACAGTTTTAGATACTGTTGGGGGGGACGGCCTATCGGGGGCAGGCTGCAGTGACCGGGCCTCTGGCACGGGGTCCTGCACTGTGGCTCAGAAGGGAAGGAGAGAGAATGGGAGAGCACTAGTCATCGGGGACTCGATGGTGAGGAGTACGGACAGGCGGTTCTGTGGGCGCAGGCGAGACGCACGGATGGTTTGTTGCCTCCCTGGTGCCAGGGTCCGTGATGTTTGTGATCGCGTCTTCAGGATCCTTAAAGGGGAGGGGGAGCAGCCAGAGGTCGTGGTGCACATTGGCACCAACGACGTAGGAAGGAAGGGTGGCACAGATGTTAGAAGTGAGTTTAGGGAGTTAGGCTGGAAGCTGAAAGCTCGGACGGACAGAGTTGTTATCTCTGGTTTGTTGCCGGCGCCACGTGATAGTGAGGCTAGGAATAGGGAGAGAGCACAGCTGAACACGTGGCTGCAGGAATGGTGTAGGAGGGAGGGCTTCCAGTTCTTGGATAATTGGACTGCATTCTGGGGAAGATGGGACCTGTTCAAACAGGACGGGCTGCATCTGAACCAGAGGGGCACCAATATCCTGGGAGGGAGGTTTGCTAGTACTGTTCGGGAGGGTTTAAACTAGTTTGGGAGGGGGATGGGAACCGGACTTGTAATCCAGGGACCAGTGGGTCCACTCAGAAAGACAAAGAGTGTAGTGAGGTATTGGGGAAGGTAGCACTGTCACAGAGGACAGATGGGCACGGAGAAGGGTTAAAGTGCGTATACTTCAACGCAAGAAGCATCAGGAATAAGGTGAGTGAATTGAAGGCGTGGATGGGCACTTGGGACTACGATGTTGTGGCCATCACTGAAACGTGGATAGGTGAGGGGGAGGAATGGTTTTTGGAGGTACCTGGTTATAGATGTTTTCATAAGATTAGGAATGGTGGTAAAAGAGGTGGGGGGGTGGCATTGTTAGTTAGAAATAGTGTAACAACTGCTGAAAGAATTTTCGAGGAGGATCTGCCGACTGAGGCACTGTGGGTTGAGGTCAGGAACAGGAAAGGAGCAGTCACCTTGATGGGAGTTTTCTATAGGCCCCCCAATAGCAGCAGGGAGGTGGAAGAGCAGATTGGGAAACAGATTTTGGAAAGGAGCAGAAGTCACAGGGTAGTAATTATGGGGGATTTCAACTTCCCAAATATTGATTGGCAACTCTTTAGATCGAATAGTTTGGATGGGGTAGTGTTTGTGCAGTATGTCCAGGAAGCTTTTCTGACTCAGTATGTAGACTGCCCGACCAGAGGGGAGGCAATATTGGATTTGGTACTAGGTAATGAACCAGGGCAAGTGATAGAGCTGTTGGTGGGCGAGCACTTTGGAGATAGTGATCACAATTCTGTAGCATTCACTGTGGTAATGGAGAGGAATAGGTATGTGCAACAGGGCAAGGTTTACAATTGGGGGAAGGGTAGATATGATGCTGTCAGGCAGGAACTGAGGAGCATAAGTTGGGAGCATATGCTGGCAGGGAAGGGCACGGTCGAAATGTGGAACTTTTTCAAGGAGCAGATAGTAGGGGCCATTGATAAGCATGTCCCTGTCAGACAGGGAAGGGATGGTCATGTGAGGGAACCGTGGTTGACAAGAGAGGTTGAGAGTCTTGTTAGGAAGAAGAAGGATGCGTATATAAAGTTGAGGAAAAAGGGCACAGGCATAGCTCTGGAGGGATACAAGATGGCCAGGAAGGATCTGAAGAAAGGGATTAGGAGAGCTAAGAGAGGGCATGAAAAATGCTTGGCGGGTAGGATAAAAGAAAACCCCAAGGCCTTTTACGCGTATGTCAGAAATATGAGGATGACTAAGGGGACCGTAGGTCCGGTCAAGGACAATAGCGGGAGACTGTGTGTTGAGCCGGAAGAGATAAGTGAGGTTTTGAATGAGTACTTCTCTTCGGTATTTACGAATGAGAAGGGGTGTATTACTGAAGAGGACGGTGGGAAGCAGACTGGTAAGCTCGAGGAAGTGCTCGTTAGGAGGGAAGATGTGTTGGGGTTTTTGAATAACTTGAAGATAGACAAGTCTCCCGGGCCTGACGGGGTATATCCAAGGATGTTATGGGAAGCAAGGGATGAAATTGCAGAGCCGCTGGCAATGATCTTTTCATCTTCTCTGCTGACGGGGGTGGTACCAGGTGATTGGAGGGTGGCAAATGTTGTGCCCCTGTTCAAGAAAGGGAATAGGAACAACCCTGGGAATTACAGGCCAGTTAGTCTTACTTCGGTGGTAGGCAAGTTGATGGAAAAGGTGCTGAGGGATAGGATTTCTGAGCATCTGGAAAGACACTGCTTGATTCGGGACAGTCAGCACGGTTTTGTGAGGGGTAGGTCTTGCCTCACAAGCCTGATTGAATTCTTTGAGCAGGTGACCAAGCAAGTGGATGAGGGTAAACCAGTGGATGTGGTGTACATGGATTTTAGTAAGGCATTTGATAAGGTCCCCCATGGTAGACTTATGGAGAAAGTCAGGAGGCATGGGATAGTGGGGAATGTGGCCAGTTGGATTAAGAATTGGCTAACTGATAGAAGGCAGAGAGTGGTCTTAGATGGTAAATACTCAGCCTGGAGCCCAGGTACCAGTGGCGTGCCGCAGGGATCAGTTCTGGGTCCTCTCCTGTTTGTGATTTTTATTAACGACTTGGATGAGGAAGTCGAAGGGTGGGTCAGTAAATTTGCAGATGATACAAAGGTTGGTGGAGTTGTGGATACCGAGGAGGGCTATTGTCGTCTGCAAAGGGACTTGGATAGGTTGCAGTGCTGGGCTGAAAAGTGGCAGATGGAGTTTAACCCTGAAAAGTGTGAGGTCGTCCATTTTGGAAGGACAAACATGAATGCAAAATACTGGGTTAACGGTAGGGTTCTTGGGCATGTGGAGG
Organism: Heterodontus francisci; assembly: GCF_036365525.1. Taxonomy (NCBI): domain Eukaryota; kingdom Metazoa; phylum Chordata; class Chondrichthyes; order Heterodontiformes; family Heterodontidae; genus Heterodontus; species Heterodontus francisci. Next base: position 520,989 of record NW_027141568.1, read on the forward strand.
AGCAGAGAGACCTTGGGGTCTATGTGCATAGATCATTGAAAGTTGCAACTCAAGTGGATAGGGCTGTGAAGAAGGCATATGGGGTGTTAGCGTTCATTAGCAGAGGGATTGAATTTAAGAGCCGTGAGGTGATGATGCAGCTGTACAGGACCTTGGTAAGGCCTCATTTGGAGTACTGTGTGCAGTTCTGGTCGCCTCATTTTAGGAAGGATGTGGAAGCCTTGGAGAGGGTGCAGAGGAGATTTACCAGGATGTTGCCTGGAATGGAGAATAAGTCTTACGAGGAAAGGCTGAACATTCTAGGCCTCTTCTCATTAGAAAGGAGAAGGATGAGGGGTGACATGATAGAGGTTTATAAGATGATCAGGGGAATAGATAGGGTAGACAGTCAGAAACTTTTTCCCCGGGTGGAGCAAAGCGTTACAAGGGGTCATAAATTTAAGGTGAAGGGTGGGAGATATAAGGGGGATGTCAGGGGAAGGTTCTTTACCCAGAGAGTGGTCGAGGCATGGAATGCCTTGCCCGGGGAAGTTGTTGAGTCAGAAACTTTAGGGACTTTCAAAAGGCTTTTGGATAGGTATATGGATAAAGGAGAATGATGGGGTATAGATTAAATTGTCCTTGACAGAGGACAAAGGATCGGCACAACATTGTGGGCCGAAGGGCCTGTTCTGTGCTGTATGTTCTATGTTCTATGTTCTATATCAGGAACATCCTTCCTGCATCTACCCTGTCAAGTCCTGTTAGACTTATATAGGTTTCTATGAGATCCCTCCTCACGCTTCTGAATTCTAGTGAATATAATCCTAACCAACTCAGTCTCTCCTCATATGTCAGTACTACCATCCCAGGAATCAGTCTGGTAAACCTTTTCTGCACTCCCTCTATAGCAAGAACATCCTTCCTCAGATAAGGAGACAAAACTTTCACACTATATTCCAGGTGTGGCCTCATCAAGGGCCTGTATAATTGCAGCAAGAACATCCCTGCTCCTGTACTCGAATCCTCTCGCTATGAAGGCCAACATACCATTTACCTTTTTTACCACCTGTTGCACCTGCATCCTTACCTTCAGCGACTGGTGTTCGAGAACACCCAGATCTCACTGAATATTCTCCTCTCTCAGTTTATAGCTATGCAGATAATAATCTGCCTTCCTGTTTTTACTGCCAAAGTGAATAACCTCACATTTATCCACATTGTACTGCATCTGCCATGCATTTGCCCACTCACCCAACTTGTCCAAATCACCCTGAAGCCTCTCTGCATCCTCCTAGCAACTTACCCTCCCACCCAGTTTTGTGTCATCTGTAAATTTGGAGATATTACATTCAGTTCCCTCTTTTAAATCATTAATATATATTGTGAATAGCTGGGCTCCTCTCACCGATCCCTGTGGTAACCCAATGGTCCCTGCCTGCCATTCAGAAAAGACCCGTATATTCCTATGCTTTGTTTCCTGTCTGCCAACCAATTTTCTATCCATCGCAATACACTACCCCCAATCCCATGCGCTGTAATTTTGCACGCTAATCTCTTATGTGAGACTTTGTCGAGAGACATCTGAAAGTCCAAATAAACCACATCCACTGGGTCCCCTCTGCAACCTTACTCGAAGAATTTTGGTAGATATATCAAGCATGATATCCATGTCCTAAGTCCATGCTGACTTTGCCCGATTCTACCACTGTTCTCCAAGTACTCTGCTGTAACATCTTTGATAATGGACTGCAGAATGTTCCCCATGACCGATGTCAGGCTGACTGGTGTCCAATTCCCTGCTTTCTCTCCAACTCCCTTTTTAATAGTGCGGTTACATTAGCTACCCTGTAATCAATAAGAAGTGTTCCAGAGTCCATAGAATCTTGGAAGATGACCACCAATGCATCCACTATTTCTAGGGACATTTCCTGAAGTATTCTTGAGTGTCGATTACCAGGCCCTGGGGATTTAGCGGCCTTCAATCCCATCAACTTCCCCAACACCATTTCTCTACTAATACTGATTTCCCTCAGTTCCTCTCTCTCAGTAAACCCTGTGTTCCCCAACATTTCTGGTATGATATTTGTGTCCTCCTTTGTGAAGACAGAACAAAAGTATGCATTTAGTTGGTCAGCCATTTCTTTATTCCCCATAATAAATTCCCCCGTTTCTGACTGTAAGGGACCTACATTTGTCTTCCCCATTCTTTTTCTCTCCACATACCGATAAAAACTTTTACCATCACTTTTTATGTTCCCCGCAATCTTATTCTAGTACTCTATTTTCCCCTTCTTAATCAATCCCTTGGTGCTCCTTTGCTGAATTCTAAACTTCTCCCAATCCTCAGGTCTGCTGTTCTTTCTGGCGCATTTCAATGCCTCTTACTTGGATCTAATACTTACTCTAATTTTTCTTGTAAGCCATTATTTGGCTACTTTTCCCGTTTTACCTTTGTGCCAGACAGGAGGAAACAATTGTTGCAGTTCATCCATGCACTCTTTGACTATTTGCCATTGCCTTTACACCGTCATCTCTTTAAGTAACGTTTCCCAATGTATCATCTTCAACTCATGCCTCATACCTTCGTTGTTCACTTTATTAAGATTAATGACCCTCGTCTCAGAATCAACTATGTCACTCGCCATCGTGATGAAGAATTCCATCATATCAGGGTCGCTCACCCCAAGGGATCTCGCACAACCAGATTGTCAATTATTCCTCTCTCATCACACAATAACCAGTCTAGGATGGCCTGTTCTCTCGTTGGTTCCTCAACGTATTGGTCCAGAAAAGCGTCCCGTATACACTCCAGTAATTCCTCCTCTACTGTATTGTGACCAATTTGATTTGCCCAATCTATATGCAGATTAACGTCACCCATAATTACAGATGTTCTTTTATCGCATGCGTCTCTAATTTCCCATTTAATGCCATTCCCAACATCAACACCACAGTTTGGGTGTCGAGATACAACCACCACTAACGTTTTCTGCCCCTTAGTGTTTCTCAGCTCTACCCTTACAGATTCCACATCGTCAGAGCTAACATCCTTCCTCACTATTGCGTTAATTTCCTCTTTAGCCAGCAATGCAACTCCACCGATGGGGGAAGGTAGGCCGTTTTACTACTGGCGTGAATATTTGGTCAGAAGCTCATTTCAAGGCATCTCAAGGTTAACTATGTAACCCAGATTGTGAACAGTTTGGCTTAGTCTCAAACATTTACAAAGGAGAGGGATGGAGTGTATAACGAGGAAATGTTTGGAGCAGAGACAGAGAACAATGGCTTCAACATTCACAATATTTAATTAGCATTGTAGATGTGTGAGGTAATACATTTTGGAAGGTTGAATGAGGAGAGACAATACAAGTTAACTGGTAAAACTATAAAGGTGGTGAAATAACAGAGACACCTGGGGTGTTTATGCACAAATCTTTGAAGGTGGCAGGAAAGGTTAACTAAACAGTTAATAAATATATGGGATCCCAGGTTTTATAAATAAAGGCAAAAAGAGCAAAAGCACGGACATTATGTGAAAGATATAAACATATATACTCCAGCTGCAACTGGAGTATTTTGTCGAATACTGGGAACCACACATTAGGAAGGACATGAAGCCTTCGGAGAGGGGACAGAACTGTTTTACTCGAATTTGTCCAGGCATGAGGGATTACAGTTCTGTCGCTGGGATTGTTCTGCTGAGAGCAGAGAACTTTTAGAGGAGATTTGATTGAGGCGTTTAACATTAGGAGGATTTAGATAAATTGAATAAACAGAAACTATTTCCAATGTCCAAGAGACACAAATTTAAGGCGATTGATAAAAGAAGCAGACATGAGGATTTTTGTTTCTGAGTGGTGTGGATTTGGACTGCACTGTCTGATAGGCTGATGGATACAGATTCAATAGTAGATCCCAAAAGAGAATTGGATAAATATCTGAAGGAGAAAAAATGCAAGGATATAGTGAAAGAGCAGGGAGTGGGACTAACTGGATTGCTCTTTGAAAGGGACAACATAGACATGATGGGCCGAATGACCCCATTCATTTTGTGCCATTCCATGATTGCTCCTGCCTGTACATTCACAATATCCCTATCCTTTCCACAGGCGTTTGAGAAAGTACCACATAACAACCGTGTTTCCAAATTAGAAACACAGGGGATTAAAGGACCAATGTCAGCCGTGGCTCAGTTTGCAGCTCTCTCCCCTTTCAGTCACAAGCTTCTGGGATCAAGTGTCACTGCAGGACTTGATCACAAGAATCAAGGCTGACATTTCAGTGCAGCACTGAGGGAGTGTTGCACTGTCAGAGGTGCAGTCTATCCAATAAAACTTTAAACCAAGGCTCCATCTGCCCTCTCAGGTGGATGTTCAAGATCCCATCGCACTATGTAGAAGCAGAGCAGGGGAATTATTCCCGGTGTCCTGGTCAACATTTATCCTTCAATCAACATCACAAAAACAGATCTGATCATCATCACATTGCTGCTTGTGGGAGCTTGCTGTGCAGAAATTGTCTGCCTGTTTCCGACATTACAAGTGTGACTTCGCTTTAAGAATTATACATTGGTTGTAAATCACTTTGGAACATGCAGTGGTCATGAAAGGCGTTTCATCAATGGAAGTCTGTTTTTTATTTTCAATGTCAGCATGTGGGAAATTAGCTCGGTGACAGAAAGTAGAGAGTAGTAGAGAATGGTTATTCTTCAGTCTGGAGGGAAGTACACAGTGGGGTTCCCCAGTGTCACAGTTGGGATCACTGTTGCTGGATGTTAATGCAATGGGCTTGTGTACAGAGGGGATAATGTCAAAGTTTTCAGATGGCAGGAAACTCAGAAATGTTAATACACAGTGAGAAGGATAATAACAGACTTCAGGAGGACAGACACTGACTGGTGAAATGGGCAGGAACATGGCAAATATAATTTAACACAGTGAAGTGTGAAGTGAGACATTTGGGTAGGAAGTGTCAGGGAAGACAACAGAAACAAATGGGTATAATAAAAGCAAAATACTGCGGATGATGGAAATCTGAAATAAAATCAAGAAATGCTGGAACCACTCAGCAGGTCTGGCAGCATCTGTGAAAAGAGAAGCAGGGTTAACGTTTCGGGTCAGTGTCCCTTCTTCGGGAAGGGTCACTGACCCGAAACGTTAACTCTGCTTCTCTTTTCACAGATGCTGCCAGACCTGCTGATTGGTTCCAGCATTTATTGTTTTTAGAAACAAATGGGTATTGTTTAAATGAGGAGACAGGAACACAGGGAATTGGTGTGTATTCAGACAGATCTTTGAAGGCCGCATGAAAAGTTGACAAGTTTATGTCTGATATAACAGACATCAGGTAGAAAATACTATTGAGAAGCAGGTTGAACATAGAAGGTCCAGTGGGGAAGTGAAAAAGCAAATAAGAGAAGCAAAGAGAGAGCATGAAAAGAGGCGAGCATTGAAGGAAATCCCACAGTTTTCTGTAGGCATCTAAATATTAAAAGGGTAGTAAAAGGAATAATGGGGGTGACTCAGGACCATAAAGGGGATTTGCACATGGAGGCAGAGGATATAGCTGAGGTTATGAATGAATAATTTCCACCTGTCTTTACCAAGGAAGAAGATATAGAATCCTTTCCTTTATTAGCTGAGGTATAGAATATACGAGCAGGGAGGTCATGCTAGAATTGTGTAACACATTGGTTAAGACACAACCTGAGCACTGTGTACAGTTCTGCTCACCACATTACAGAAAGGATGTAATTGCACTCGAGAGGGTCCAAAGGAGATTTATGAGGATGTGGCCAGGTTTGGAGAAATGCAGCAATGAGGAAAGATTGGACAGGCTGGGGTTGTTCTCCTTGGAATAGAGAAGGCTGAGGGGAAAGCTGATTGAAGTGTACAAAACCGAGAGCGGACTGGGTAGAGTGGAGGTGAAGGGTCTATTCACCTTAGCAAAGAGGTCAGTGACGAGGGGGCATGGATTTAAAGTGATTGGTAGAAAGATTAAAAGGGAGCCGCGGATTTTATTTTTCACCCAGCAGGTGGTGGGAGTCTGGTACTCACCGTCTGAAAGGGTAGTTGAGGCAGAAACCAACAACTCATTCAACAGGTGTCTGGATATGTACCTCAAGTTCTGTAATCTATCAAATGCTGGAAGGTAGGATCAGAATGGATGGGTCGTTTTTTGGACAGCATAAACACGATGGGCCAAGTGGTCTCTCTCTGTGCCATAAACATTCTATGATTCTAAGATGCAACCCAGGCAATGTTGAAAGAGGAATTAAGTCAGACCACTAGTGGGGTTTAAAATTGATAAAGCGGAAGTATTAGATAGGCTGTCTGGACTTAAAGTGGATAAAGCACCCGGATAAGATGAGTTGTATCCAAGGGTACTGAGGGAAGTGAGGGTGGAAATCGCAGAGGCACTGGATATAATTTTTCTGTCTTTCTTAGACTTGGGGGTGATGCCAGAGGACTGGAGAATTGCAAACGTTGCACCCTTGTTCAAAGAAGGGTGTAAAGATAAGGCCAGCAACTACAGGCCTGTCAGTTTAACTTCGGTGGTGGGAAAACTTCTAGAAAGAAATAATCTTGGAGAAAGTTAATAGTCACATGGACAAATGCGAGTTAATTAAACACGCCAGCATGGATTTCTTGAGAGAACATCATGTTTAACTAATTTGCTGGAGATGTTTGAGGTGGTAACAGAAAGAGTTGATGAGGGCAATTCTGTTGATGTGGTGTACATTAATTTTCAAATAACGGTCTATTCAGTGTCAAATGAACCTGCCTCCACCATTCTCAAGAAGTGCATTCCAGGCATTTAACTATTCCCTGCATACAAAAACCTTTTGATACAATGCCACACAACAGACCTGTGAGCAAACTTGTCGCTCATAGAATAAATGGGACATTAGCAACATGGATACGAAATTAGCTGAGTGACAGCAAACAAAGTGTAGTGGTTAATGGATGTTTTACAGGCTGGAGGAAGGTTTGTGGTGGAGTTCCCAGAGATCAATGTTGGGATCCTTGCTTTTGCTGATATATATTAAGGACCTAAACCTGGGTGTACAGGGCACAATTTCAAAGTTTTCAGCTGATACGAAAGTTGGAAGCGTTGTGAACTGTGAGGAGGATAGTGTAGGACTTCAAAAGGACACACACAAGTTGATGGAATGGGCAGATAGGTGGCAGATGAAGTACAATACAGAGAAATGTGAAGTGATTCATGTTGATCGGAAGAACAGAGGGAGACAATGTACAATAAAGTGCACAATTCTATAGGGTGTGCAGCAGCAGAGGAACCTGTGTGTAGATATGCAGAAGTCATTGAAAGCGGCAGGACAGGTTGAGAAAGTGTTTCATAAGGCATGCAGTATCCTGGGCTTTATTAATAGGGGCATAGAGTACAAGAGCAAGTTATGTTGAACTTTTATAAGACGCTATTTCAGCCTCAGCTGGAGTATTGCGTCCAGTTTTGGGTGCCACACCTGAGGAAAGAGGTGAGGGCATTGGAGAGAGTACAGAAAGGATTCACCAGAATTATTCCCAGGATGAGGAATTTCAGTTATGAAGATCGATTGGAGAAGTTATGACTGTTTTCCTCGGAGAAGGCTGAGAGGTGATTTATTAGAGGTTTCAAAAATCATGAGGTGGCTGGACAGAGTAGATAGAGAGAAACAGTTCCCACTCTTGAAAGGATCGAGAACGAGAGGGCACAGATTTAAAGTCATGGGTAAAAGAAGCAAAGATGACCGGAGGAAAATATTTTTTCACACAGTGAGTGGTTAGAGTCTGGAATGCATTGCCTGAGAGTGTGGTGGAGGCAGGTTCAATTGAAGCTGAATAGACTGTTATATGAGAAGGAAGAATGTGCAGGGTTACAGGGAGAATGCAGGGAACTGCATTAGGTGAATTGCTCATTCGGAGAGCCACTCCAGACACGAAAGGCTGAATCGGTGCTTCTGTGATGTAGTAATTCTCTGATGCTTTTATTACAGGATGCTGACCAAGGGAACGCTGTGATGGGGCGTCTCAGATGGGTGTAACGGTGGAGAATGGGGAATTCATGGTTGGAAAGGGAAGTTGTCCTATGGGAACTGGAATCTTAGCAGAGACTCTCAGACAGCCTGTACGTGTCGAAGGCACCGTGGAAATATCCTCCCTGCCTCCTCCTCCGGAGGTGTCCTCCGGATTCCTGGTGCCAATGTCTGTGTCCTCATGCTGGTGATGATATGAAGGATGCAGCAGAATACCATGAACGTGGACACCTGCTCCAGTGAGTACTGGAGGCCCCCCCACCCACCCCCCGAGCGGTTCAGACTTCGGAAGCATTGCTTCATCACACCGATGGTCTCTTCCACCATGTTCCTGGCGACGCCATTGCTCACATTATACACATGTTAATTGCGTAATTACGGTTGATGGTGGGAGGTGGTTTGTAGCTGTAGAAACATGGGCTGTGTCTAGAAGGGGCTTTCCTTTGTCTCCAAGGAGCCACATTCTGGTTCTTCATGGAGCCCCGAAGGGTTGGGACCGGCTGACTGCATCAAAATGAAGGTATGGTGTCTGCTGCCAGGGTAGTGGACATTCACCAACATGATGTACTGGGCATTCTCACACACCAACTGTACATTAATGGAGCGAGAGTTCTTTCAGTTCCTGTACCTCTCCCCGTTGACATGGGGGCCCCTCAGAGCAACCTACACCATCAGGAATGTGGCTATCCTGACAAAGCTACGGGAACTCTCATCCTGCTTCTCCCTGCTGAGGAAGAAAATGATGACATAGATGCTCACCCTCACCTCCCAGAATTATCAATGGACAACACATAGGCCTAGTAACTACTGGTCAGTTGATTTAAGATCTGTGGTGAGGAAGGTTTCAGAAATAATCGGCGATAACAGCAGTCTTTTGGAGAGGTTTGAGTTAATTAAGGATAGCCAGCATAGATTTACAAAAGGAAAGTCATGCTTGCCAAATCTAATTGATATTTTTGATGATGTAACAGAGAAGGTTGATGAAGGGAATTAGAATTAGAATTAGAACATTCCAGAGCAGTACAGGCCCTTCGGCCCTCGATGTTGCCCCGACCTGTGAAACCATCTGACCCACTCTATTCCATTTTCATCCATATGTCTATCCAATGACCACTTAAATGCCCTTAAAGTTGGCGAATGTGCTGGATGTTGTCTATATTAGTTTGAAGAATGTGTTTGATAAAGTACCATATAAAAGGTAAATTACCAACATCGAGTCTCATGGAATGGGAGGGTCAGTGTACAATTGAATAAAACAGATGGATAATGTGCAGAAAACAGTGTGCCATAGTAAATGGCTGCTTTTCATACTGGAGGATGTTGGACAGTGGGTGTTTCCCCAGGGTCAGTGCCAGGGCCACTGTTTTATTTTGCTGTGTATAAATGACTTGGATCTTGGAGTACCCAGTGGAACTTCAAAATCTGTCTCTGATGCCAAATTTGGAGCAGTGGCAAACAGTGAGGATGTTCAGAACCACCTGTGACAGGACATAGATTCTGAGTAGAATGAGCAGACAAGTGGCAGATGGAAGTGTGAGACAAGTGTGAGGTGATGTATTTTGACAGAAGGGATATGAAGATCATATAGACTTAATAGCACAGTTGGACACAGTGTGCAGGAACAGAGAGATCTGTGGGTGCATGTGTATCAACCTTTAAAGGCGACAGGACATATTGAGAGAGTGGTTAGTAAAACACATATAATCTTACATTTCATAAATAGAGGTATTGAGTACAAACGGAGAGAAGTTATGATGAATGTTTAAAAGTCTCTGGTTAGGTCTCAGCTGGACTATTGTGTCCAATTCTGGTCACCACATTTCAGAAAGATTGTGAAGGTCCTTGAAATCGTGCAGAGGGGTTTGAGCAGAATGGTTCCAGGGATGGAGGATTTTAGTTACAAGATTAGGTGACAAGATTATGACAAGTTTAGGTGATTTAGACAAGACAAAAACGTTTCCTATTAACTGATGGAAGAAGGACGAGGGGACACAGATTGAAGGTTTTGGACAAGAGATGCAAGGGGAGTAAGTGGAAAAAATCTTTTTATGCAGCATGTGTTAATGATCTGGAACTCACTGCCCACAAGTGTGGTGGACGCGGAGAAAATCAATGATTTTATAAGAAAGCTGATGGGCACTTGAAGGAAATTGATTTGCCACAGGTATTAGGACATTGGGGCACTGGGACTGATTGGATTGCTCCATGGAGAGCCAGCATGGACATGATGGACAGAACAACCTCCTTCAGTGCCATAAGTGACTGCATCACCCTTTATGACTCTACGTTGGATATGTCACCCGCTCCTGCTTGGGAAGATCCGATACATAGAAGTTCAATGAAACTGTGACATTAACAGCCACTGACCGCTCTGTCCTCACTCTGTTGTGATGCTCCAGGTCGTGTTGCAGGAGGTGACACAACTCTGTGACGACCTACTTATTGAATCAGAGTCACCTCACACACTGCTCCTGGGTTAGGTGTAGGTAGGAAAGTGATCTGGGAAAACCCAGGTGAGTAGGGCAGAGCACCCTCTTTCCAGAGCTTCCCATCTCTGCAGCCTCTACTCCATTAGTTGGTCATGTTACAGACCCAGAGACATAGGAACAACAGTCCCCATACCTCGTACAGAGTTGGATCACCAAATCCTCTGTCCTCCATGACTGTCTGAAGCAGCTCACAACACAACCTCCAACAAACCATCCACAACACCTCCACTAAATTTACAGTAGCAGAAGTGGGTCAAAAGCCCCTCACCTGTAAGTTAAATGCCTGATGTTTTTAAATAAAGCTAGAGGGGTTTCATCGTGTTGCTGAATGTATGTTCAGCTGAGAGTGACTAACACAGGTGGTCAGTGGACAAGCACAGACCAAGTTCCAAAGACGTACATCAAAGCTGCTGGAATGGCTGATTGATGTCACTTCAAACTCCTCCTCACACTACCAGCACCTGCTTGGGGAACTGGGTCAAGAGCCCAGACCAGCCTGGAGCACTGGAAGTGACAAGCAGCTCAGCTCATACCATTTTATGGATCCAAGCGGCCATGTCTTTGGGCCCAGTGGCTTTATAGAGCTGAAAATTGTGGCCAGATAAACCTACAGAGGGCAAGTAAAGGTAACAGAAAAGACTAGGCCAAAAGGAATATGGGAATGGTCAGGGGAATGGGACTAATTAGAGGGGTAAGGTCATGGAGGGACTCAAACACAAGAATGAGAATAGTAAAATTAAGGTGCTTCCAGACCAGGTGCCAATGTAGATCAGGGGTGATGAGTGATCGGGATGTGGTGTGAGTAAGAATACAGGCAGCAGAATTCTGGATGGGCTGTGGTTTATGGAGGTTTATAACTGGGAGGGTGACCAGGATAGAATTGGAATAGTCAAGTGCGGATATAACAATGACATGGATGATGGTTTATGCAGCAAATGGGCTGAGGCAGAGGTGGAGATGGGTGACATTACAGAGGTGGTAGTCGGCAGATGTGGTGATGGAGAGAATATGGAGATGAACTCAGCTCAGGTTTAAAAGACTACAGAGTTTGTAAACCATCTGGTGTAGCCCCAGTCATTGGCCAGTGAGGGGTACGAGTTCACAAATAGGGGATGGAATTTCTTATGGAGACCAATGTCACTGGCTTCAGTCTTCGAAAAAAATTAAATTCCAGATCAGTATTTCCGTGAAACATGGTTTACATATCTCATCGCTGGAGCTAGAGTCTTACCGGGGCAGCAACAGAAGCAAAGATGAGAGAGTAATTTACACAAACCCTAATACAGTTAGCAATGGTTGATCAAGATAATAGAACATAGATCATAGAACATAGAACATTACAGCGCAGTACAGGCCCTTCGGCCCTCGATGTTGCGCCGACCTGTGAAACCATCTGACCTACACTATTCCATTTTCATCCATATGTCTATCCAATGACCACTTAAATGCCCTTAAAGTTGGCGAGTCTACTACTGTTGCAGGCAAGGCGTTCCACGCCCCTACTACTCTCTTTGTAAAGAAACTACCTCTAACATCTGTCCTATATCTATCACCCCTCAACTTAAAGCTATGTCCCCTCGTGTTTGCCATCACCATCAGAGGAAAAAAGCTCTCACTATCCACCCTGTCCAACCCTCTGATTATCTTATATTTCTCTATTAATTCACCTCTTCTCCTCCTTCTCTCTAACGAAAACAACCTCAAGTCCCTCAGCCTTTCCTCGTAAGACCTTCCCTCCATACCAGGCAACATCCTAGTAAATCTCCTCTGCACCTTTTCCAAAGCTTCCACATCCTTCCTATAATGCGGTGACCAGAACTGCATGTAATACTCCAGGTGCGGCCGCACCAGAGTTCTGACCAGCTGCAGCATGACCTCGTGGCTCCTAAACACGATCCCCCTACTAAGAAAAGCTAACACACCATATGCCTTCTTAACAGCTCTATTAACCTGGTGGCAACTTTCAGGGACTTATGTACCTGGACACCAAGATCTCTCTGCTCATCTACACTACCAAGAATCTTCCCATTCGCCCAGTATTCTGCAATCCTGTTACTCCTTCCGAAGTGAATCACCTCACACTTTTCCGCATTAAACTCCATTTGACATCTCTCAGCCCAGCTCTGCAGCCTATCTATATCCCTCTGTAACAGACAACATCCTTCGGTACTATATAATAGCTGGAGATGGATGTTTATAAGGGATACCAAAAGCAACAAGGTCAGAGTAAATGAAATGTACAGTAATGCAGTTGAACATGGTTTATCGAATGAAGAGTTGGACATCGAGACTTATCAGGAACACCTTCAATAGCGAGGACTGGGATAGTAAATGTATTGAATAATCCTCAGTGCATGATAGATCCTAGATTCTCATGGTAGCAGATCAAAATAAGTAGAAAGAATGTAAAGATGCCAGGATAAACACCTGCCCATTGTTGTAACATTTCAATCTATTGTTCTCATATTCTGATCTATCCTCTCCCTCTCTCTGGCGCCGCTGATACCCGTTAGTGCCGGAGACGATGCTCCCAATGACACTATGGGAGAACACATTGAATGGAGTCCCTTATTAATAGAAGAGGTAAACCCTCCCGTGACACAATTAGGGTCCATGGAGACTGGCATTAATTAGTCACTGAACAAACAAGTTCAGTTAACCCCTTTCAATCCAACACTTATTGTGTTGCAATAAACTGGAACATTTACCCAGTCAGGATGGGGGTTTCTGAGAGAAGGGATGGTAGAAATAGCAGAGGCACTGGCCAGAAACTTCCACTCCTCCTTGGATGTAGGTGTGATGACAGAGGACTGGAGGATTGTATATGTTGCACCCTGTTTAAAAAAGGAGAGATGGTGTATACCCTGTAATTACGGATCAGTCAGACTCGTGTCATGACTGGGGAAATTTCGAGGAGAAAAATATTTGTTGCTTAGAAAAACAGTGGGTAGTAACTAGTTAGCAACTTGGATATGCTAATGACAAATGATGACTGGCAAACTTCAACAACAACAACAACAACAATTTATATTTATAATGTTTATTTAACGTTACAAAGCATCCCAAGGTGCTTTACGTGAGTATTATGAAATAAAGTATGACAGTGAGACACAACAGGAGATATTCGGTCAGATGACCAACAGCTTGGTCAAAGTGGTAGGTTTTAAGGAGTGTCTTAAAGGAGGAAAGCAAGGTGCAGAGGTGTAGGGAGGATATTACAGAGCATGGGGCCCCGGCTGCTGAAGAAACGGCCACCAGTGGTGCAGAGAATAAAATCAGGGATGCACAAAAGTCCAGAATTAGAGGAGCACAGATATCTCGGTGGGTTGTGCAACTGGAGGAGGTTACAGAGATAGGGAGGAGTGAGAAAATGGAGGTGAGAACATGATCTGAAAACAAGGATGAGAATTTTAACATCAACACATTGCTGGGCTTGGAGTCAATGTCGGTCAGTGATAGATGAACGGGACTTGGTGCGAACTAAGACATGGGCCGCAGAGGTTTGGATGACCTCAAGCTTACAGAGAGCAGAATGTGAGAGATCAGCCAGGAGTGAGTTGGAATAATCACATCTAGAGGTGACGAAGGCATGATTGAGGTTTCAGCAGCAGATGGGCTGAGATAGGGGTGAAGTGAGGCGATGAACTGAGGTGGAAATAGGAAAGGTACGCTTGGAAAATCCGGGGTGGGTAGGACAGAGCCCCATCCTCCTTTCTCTTTGCAGAGCTTCCCCTCTCTGCAGCCTCTGCTCTATTCGTTGGTCATGTTACAGACCCAGAGACACTGTAACTACAGTTCCCATATCTCGTCCACATTTGGGTCACCAAATCCTCTGCCCTCCCTGAATGTCTGCAGCAGCTCACAACACAATCTCCAGAAAACCATCCACAGCACCTCCACAAACTTTACAATAGCAGAAGTATGTCAGAAGTCCCTCACCTGTAAGTTGGATGCCTGGTAATTTTAAATAACACGAGAGGAGGTTCCTCGTTCTGCTGAATGTACATTCAGCTGAGAGTGACTAACAGAGGCGGTCAGTGGACATGCAAAGACCAAGTTTCAAAGATGTACGTCACAGCTGCTGGAATGGCCGATTGACACCATATTCAGACCCCTCCTCACTCTACATACACACACCCGTTACACCCACGCTCGCATCCCGGCCAGCCTGGGTGTCCTGTACAATGCGCTGGATGTGACCGGCAGTGCAGCTCACACCATTTTATGGATCCAAACTTCCACATCACCAGTGGAACTGGAGAGATGAAATGTGTGGACAGGGAGAGAGACTAAGGGAAAGAAATGGACGATAAAAAGGAAAGTAGCAAAAGACTTTCAGATAAACAAGCTTCAGGAATATTGGAAATGGACAGGGGATTGGGACAATCAGAAGGGTGAGGGCATGGAGGGATTTGATCACACGTGTGAGAATATTAAAACTGAGGTGTTACTGGACCAAGAGCCAATGTAGGTCACTGAGCACAGGGATAAAGAACAAAGAACAAAGATAATTACAGCACAGGAACAGGCCCTTCGGCCCTCCAAGCCTGCGCCGATCCAGATCCTCTCTCTAACCATGTCGCCTATTTTCTAAGGTTCTGTATCTCTTTTCTTCCTGCCTATTCATGTATCTGTCTCGATACATCTTAAAAGACTCCATCGTGCCCGCATCTACCACCTCCGCTGGCAATGCATTCCAGGTGCCCACCACCCTCTGCGTAAAGAACTTTCCACGCATATCCCCCCTAAACTTTTCCCCTTTCACTTTGAACTCGTGTCCTCTAGTTATTGAAACCCCCACTCTGGGAAAAAGCCTCTTGCTATCCACCCTGTCTATACCTCTCATGATTTTGTACACCTCAATCAGGTCCCCCCTCAACCTCCGTCTTTCTAATGAAAATAATCCTAATCTACTCAACCTCTCTTCATAGCTAGCGCCCTCCATACCAGGCAACATCCTGGTGAACCTCCTCTGCACCCTCTCCAAAAGCATCCACATCCTTTTGATAATGTGGCGACCAGAACTGCACGCAGGATTCCAAATGTGGCCGAACCAAAGTCCTATACAGTCTGGGTGAACAGAATTTAGTGTAAATTAGAAGATGGAAGCAGAGTTTTGGATGACCACAAGGTTACAGAGAGTAGAATGTGGGAGACCATCCAGGCGTGTGTTACAATAGTCAAATCTCGAGGTAACAAAGGCAGGGATGAAGGTTTCAGCAGCAGATGAGCTGATGTGACCACTCTCTCCCCCTCACTCTCCCCCTTTTTCTGTTTCTCTCTCTGTCGACTTCACTTGCTCTGACCCTCTTAGGATTTGATATCTTTCTATAAGTCGCATTTTACTCTTCTAAACTCCAGCTGATGTAAGCCTAGCCTCTGCAGCCTTTCCTCAAATGACAGCACACCCATTCCAGGGATTAGTCTAGTATACCTTCTCTAAACTGCGTCCAAAGCCTTTACATCCTTCCTTACATAAGGTGGCCAGTATTTTACACAATACGTCAGATGCAGTCTCATCAATGCCTGTACAACTGAAACATAACCTCCCTACCTTTGCATTCAACTACTCTCTTAAAAAACAATTCTATTAGCTTTCCTAAATACTTGCTGAACCTTCATGCTAACTTTTGCCATTCATGAACTAGGACACCCAAATCCCTTTGCATCCCAGAGCTCTGTTTTCTCTCACTATTCATATATTATGTTTATTTTTTAAATTCTTCCTGCCAATATGGGCCATTTCACATTTGCCCGTATTATACTCCATTTGTCAGATCTTTTCCCTCTCACTTAACCTATCTACATCCCTTTTTACCCTCCTTATGTCCTCTGCACAACGTACCTTCCGACGTATCTTTGTGTCATCAGTAAATTTAGCAACCATACCTTTGGACCCTTCATTCAAGTCATTTATATGAATTGTAAAAGGTTGATGTCGCAGAACGGATCCCTGTGGCAACCACTCATTACATCTTGCCAACCATGCAATTACCAATTCATGCCGACTCTCTGTTTCCTGTTAGCTAGCCTATCTTCTATCCATGCCAATATGTTCCCCCCTATACCACGGCTATTATATTGCATAATAACCTT
The DNA here is from genome assembly GCF_036365525.1 of Heterodontus francisci. Lineage (NCBI taxonomy): Eukaryota > Metazoa > Chordata > Chondrichthyes > Heterodontiformes > Heterodontidae > Heterodontus > Heterodontus francisci. Next base: position 537,591 of record NW_027141568.1, read on the forward strand.
TGATGTGGCACATTATCAAATGCCTTCTGGTAACCGAAGAGCAGTAAATCCACTGCTTCGCCTTTATCCACAGCGCATGTTATTTCTTCAAAGAGTTCCAATACATTGGTTAAACATGATTTCCCTTTCACCAAACTATGTTGACTTTGCCTGATCACGTTGAATTCCTCTACGTGCCCTGCTATAACGTCTTTTATAATAGGTTCTAACGTTTGATCCATAGCCAGAAAGCCTTTCTCACCTGTTACAGGTCATATGTGGTGTACCGCAAGGATCTGTTTGGGGCCACTGCTGTTTGTCATTTTTATAAATGACCTGGAAAAGGGTGTAGAAGGGTGGGTTAGTAAATTTGCGGATTGCACTGAGGTCGGTGGAGTTGTGGATAGTGCCGAAGGATGTTGTCGGGTACAGAGGGACATAGATAGGCTGCAGAGCTGGGCTGAGAGATGGCAAATGGAGTTTAATGCGGAAAGGTGTGAGGTGATTCACTTTGGAAGGAGTAACAGGAATGCAGAGTACTGGGCTAATGGGAAGATTCTTGGTAGTGTAGATGAACAGAGAGATCTTGGTGTCCAGGTGCATAAATCCCTGAAGGTTGCTACCCAGTTAATTGGGCTGTTAAGAAGGCATATGGTGTGTTAGCTTTTATTAGTAGGGGGATCGAGTTTCGGAGCCACGAGGTCATGCTGCAGCTGTACAAAACTCTGGTGAGGCTGCACCTGGAGTATTGCTTGCAGTTCTGGTCACCACATTATAGGAAGGATGTGGAAGCTATGGAAAGGGTGCAGAGGAGATTTACTAGGCTGTTGCCTGGTATGGAGGGAAGGTCTTACGAGGAAAGGTTGAGGGACTTCAGGTTGTTTTCGTTGGAGAGAAGGAGGAGGAGAGGTGACTTAATAGAGACATATAAGATAATCAGAGGGTTAGATAGGGTGGATAGTGAACGTTTTTTTCCTCGGATGGTGATGGCAAACACGAGGGGACATAGCTTTAAGTTGAGGGGTGATAGATATAGGACAGATGTCAGAGGTAGTTTCTTTACTCAGAGTAGTATGGGCGTGGAACGCCCTGCCTGCAACAGTAGTAGACTCGCCAACTTTAAGGGCATTTAAGTGGTCATTGGATAGACATATGAATGAAAATGGAATAGTGCAGGTCAGATGGTTTCACAGGTCGGCGCAATTTCGAGGGCCAAAGGGCCTGTACTGCGCTGTAATGTTCTAATATGTCTACTGTTTCTAATCTGAATTTGTGCTGTATTTGAACTGTCATTAGTCAATTTGCTGCTTGTGAACCTTCTCCCTCCTTTTGGTTAATCTTTGACCGTTGATAAGATCTTACAGTGGTGCAGGAGAGGGATAACAGAGATCTGGATCACAGGCTTAGTTTACTTGGTTTGTGAGAAATGACAAACTCAGCTAAGCGATCATTACTGGGAATGTGTAGGGGATTTGGAGACAGGGAGAGATTACAGTCTGTCTAATACCTGTGGTTATTGCGAAGTCTGGGTAAGAATTGTGACAGAGAGCTGGAGAGAGAGAATGTGCACTCAAAGACATGTGATCAGCATCGGGTCTGGCTCAGAAATCTCAAAGTAGATGTCTGAGACAAATTTGGAGATTCTACTCTGTATTCCAATATCTAACTCATTTCGATATCGCAAAAACGCATTGGTCCCAACACTGACCTTTGGGGGACACCCACTGTCTACCATCCTCCAAACTTAAAACCAACAATTTATTACCACTCACTGTTTCCTGTCCTTAATTCAATTTGACAATGATCCTCTTATTCCATGACCCTCAATTTTACTAACCAGCCTTTTATGTGGTACCTTATCAAACATTTTCTTAAGATACATGGACACAACATCCACGATATTTCCTTCATCAACCGTCTCTGTTACTTCATCAAAACCTTCAACTCCGTGAGTGAAGTATGATCTGCCTTTACTCGAGTGTGTACGAGATGGGTTTCTGGAGCAGTACATTGAAGGACTAACTAATCGGGCTATTTTCTGTAACGAGAAAGCATTAGTTAATAACATTGCTGTCAAGCAGCTTTTGGGAAATAATGACCATATTATGATAAAATTTCACATTCCATTTGAATTTGATAATTCTGAAACTGGGGTGTTCAATTTTAACAAGCGGAACTATGAAGGTACGAAGGGCAAATTGGCAATTTAGTGTTAGTAAAGAGGTAGTACTTGAAATGTTAACTGGATTGAAGGTTGATAAATCCCTCGACCAGGTGAGCTACATCCCAGAGTGTTGAAGGAGGTGGCAATAGCGATGATGGATGTATTGGGTGGCATCTTTCAAACTTCCATAGATTCTGGAAGAGATCATAAAGACTGGAAAGTAGCTAATGTAACCTCACTATTTAAGAAGGGTGGGAGAGGGAGAATGAGAACTACAGACCTGTTAGTTTAACGTCACTAATAGGAAAAATGTTAGAATCTATTGTAAAGGATGTGATCACTGGACATCGAGAAAATAATGGTAAAATTGGCGGAGTCAACATGGATTTATGAAAGAGGCATCATGTGTAACAAATCTGTTGAAGTATTTTGAGGATGTTGCAACATTACTAAAGGAGAACCAGTGGATGTGGTGTATTTGGATTTGCAGAAGGCTTTTGATAAGGTCTCACACAGGAGGTTAGTAAACAAAATTACAGCACATGGGATTGGGGTAAAATACTGGTATGGATTGAGAATTGGTTAACAGACAGAAAATAGAGAGTAGGAATAAACGGGTCATTCTCAGGATGGCAGGCTCTTATGAGTGGGGGTACCACAAGGATCAGCACTAGGGCCACAGCTGTTCACTATCTTTATAAATTATTTGAATGTGGTGACCAAATGTACTATTTACAAGTTTGCTGATGATACAAAACGAGGTGGGAAAGTAGGTTGTGAAGAGGATGCAAGGAGGCTTCAAGCAGATTTGGACAGGCTAAGTGAATGGGCAAGAACATGGCAGCTGGAATATAATATGAATAAGTGTCAAGTGCTCCACTCCGGTAAAACAAAAACAGAAAGACAGTATATTTTTTGACTGGTGAGAGGATGGGAAGTGTTGATTTCCAAAGGGACATGGGTGTCTTTGTTCATGAGTCACTAAAAGCTAGTATGCAGGTGCACGGATCAATTTGGAAGGCAAATGGTATGTTGGCCTCCATCTCAAGGGGTTTTTAGTACAGGACTAATGATATCTGGCTGCAATTGTATTCAACTTTGGTGAGACCACACCTGGAATATTGCGCACAGTCTTGGTCTCCTTGTCTAAAGAAGGATATATTTGCCATACAGGCGTGCAAATGAGGTTAGGCAGACTATCCCTGTGATGGCAGGATTGTCGTACGAGGAGAGATTGAGAAACTGGGTCTGCATTCTCCCGAGTTTCAAAAAATGAGAAGTGATCTCATACAAAATTCTTTCAGGGGGTGACGGGGTGGATGCAGATCGGATGTTTCCCCTGGCTGGTGTGTCTTGAACCAGGGGACATAATCTCAGACTAATGGGTAAGAAATTTAAGACTGAGATGAAGAAGAATTTCTTCACTCAGAGGATTGTAAATCTTTGGAATTCACTGCCACAGAGGGTGTGGAAGATCGACACTGAGAATGTTCAAGACAGAAATCAATGGATTTCGGGAGACAAATGACATCAACGGATGCAGGGATAGCACGGGAAAGTGACGTTGAGGTAGATGATCAGACATGATCTAATTGAATAACGGAGCAAGCTCGATGGGCTGAATGGCCTACTCCTGCTCCTGTCTTCCTACAAATACGTGCTTGCTATCCTTCATTAACTCAAACCGCTCCAAGTTTCTGTTATTTCTTCTCTAATTATTGTTTGTAAAACATTATCCACTACTGATGTCAAACTAAATGGTCTGTATTTGCTAGGACTGTGCTCACAACATCATTAAGAAGATGCACATTTAAGGTAATTGGCAAAGAACCAGAGGCAAAATGAAGAGAATTTTCTTGCACAGTGTGTTGTCAAATTTAGAGCCCACGGTTATCTGGAAACATACAGGGTAAGATAAATCAGAATAAAGGAAGCTTATGACAGTCACAAACAAACACTACTTTAGAAAGCCGAGAGGAGTAAAGAAAGTGCAGAGGTGAAGTAAAAAAGGTAATTAGAAAACTAAAGAGAGGACGTCAACAAATATTGGCAGGTAGAATCAAGGAAAACCCCAAAGATGGTTTATCAGTACATTAGGAATAAAAGGATAACTAAGAAAGGGGAGGGCATATCAGAGATGTAAAAGGTAGTTTATGCGTGGATGCAGAAGATGTGGGCAGGGTCCTTACTGAGTCTCTGTCTTCACAAAGGAGAGAGATGATGCAGACATTATAGTTAATGAGGAGGACTGTGAAATATTAGATATGATAAGCATAATGAGAGAGGAAGTACTGGAGGGTCTGACATCCTTGAAAGTGGATCAATCGCCAGGACCAGATGAATTGTATCCCAGGATATTAAAGGAAGCCAGGGAGGAAATAGCAGATGCTCCGAGGATCATCTTCAGATTCTCACTAGATACAGGAGAGGTACCAGACCATTGGAGGTGTGTGAACGCAGTACCAATGTTTAAAAATGGTGCCAAGGATAAGCCAAATAATTATAGGAGTTTCAGTCTGAGCTCAAGGCCTGCTACCCGACCCAAACCGGACAAGACCCGACGACATATGTCGGGTTCGGGATGGATCGGATCGCTCTTCTAGATTCGACTTTCGGACCCGGGTTGGATCGGACACACACAGTACTACATTTGGATCGGCTGTGAGGAAAAGGGAAGTAGAGTAAGTAAGCATCAACATTTGAAAAGCCTGCCTGAGCTGGGAGTCTGGGACGTCAAGGAGGGAAACGTGCATCTGGACTCCACAGACTCTGAGTCTGCGCAGTGAGCAAGTGAGTACCTCTATGATGTCACCGCGCTCATGCTCTTCCATTCCATCCAAAAATGCTAAGTTCAGTGAGTGCAATATGGCCGGGTCAGGCTCGGGCCGGCTCGGACTCGGGTCCGATGTTGTACTGTCGGGTTCGGTCGGGTTTTATTTCCAGACCCGAGCAGGCCTTTAGTCGGATATCGGTGGGCAAATTATTAGAATCAATTCTCAGAGCTACGATAAACTGTCACTTAGAAAGGCAAAGATTAATCTGGGATAGTCAGCATGGATTTGTTAATGGAAGGTCTTGCCTTACTCACATAATTAAGTTTTGTGAGGAAGTAGCAAGAAGGATTGATAAAGGTAGTGCAATGGATGTGGTCTACATGGATTTTAGTAAGGTCCCACGTGGCAGACTCTTCAGAAAAGTAAAAGCTTATGAGATACAGGGGAATGTGTCAAGTTGGATCCAAAATTGGATCAATGACAGGAAACAAAAGGTAATGGTCGACAGATGTTTTTTGTGAATGGAAAGCGGTCTCCAGTGGCGTTCCACAGGTCTCAGTGTTGGGTCCATTGCAATTTGTGATGTATATTAATGATTTGGACTTAAATCTGGGAGGTATGATTGGAAAATTTGCTGATGACACAAAAATTGGTCATGTAGTTAATAGTGAAGAAGATAGCTGTAGACTCCAGAATGATATCAATGGTTTAAATGGTTTGGTTGAGTGGATGGAAAAATGGCAAATGAAAGTCAATCTGGGGAACTGTGAGGTAATGCATTTGGGAAGGGCAAATAAAGCGAGGGAATACACAACAGACAGGAGGATATTGAAAGGTGCAGAAGAAGCTAGAGATTTTGGAGTTTAAATCCACAGGTCCTGGAAGGTGGCAGGACAGGTAGATAGAGCGGTGAAGAAGGCATATGGAATGCTTTCCTTTACTGGCCGATATATAGAATACAAAAGTAGGGATGTAATGCTGGAATTGTATAAAACACTGGTTAGCCCACAGCTGGAGTATTGTATATTGTTCTGGTCACTACATTACAGGAAGGACATAATTGCTTTGGAGAGAGTACAGAGAATATTTTCAAGAATGTTGCCAGTGATGGAAAATTGCATCCATGATGAAAGATTGGATAGGCGAAGATTGTTTTCTTTAGAACAGAGGAGACTGAGGGGTGACTTAATTAAGGTGTACAAAATTATGAGGGGCCCCGGTAGAGTAGCCAGGAAGGACCTGTTTCCCCTAGCAGAGAGGTCAATTACCAGTGGGCACAGTTTCAAAGTGATTGGTAGACAGATCAGAGGGGACATGAGGGAAAACCTTTTCACCCAGAGGGTGGTGGGTGTCTGAAATTCAATGCCAGGAACGGTGATGGAGCCAGAAGCCATCAATTATTTTAAAAGGTACCTGGACCTACACCTGAGGTGCTGTAACTGGCAAGGCCATGGACCAGCGGCTGGAAGATGGGATTAGATTGGGCGACTAGTTTTTTCAGCCAGCAGAGACACGATGGGCTGAATAACCTTATTCTGTGCCGTAACCTTTCCATGGATATTTGGGCCTATCGTTCTATGGTTGTGATCTGGATTTGACTACCTGAAATCATGGTCGAAGCAGATTCAATGATATCTTTCAAAAGGGAATTTAACAAAAACATGACAAGGAAAAAAAACAATAGGAGTCTGGGGAAAGAGGAGGGAGTGGAACTAATTAGATATCTCCTTCAAAGAGACAGCACTGACACAATGGACCGAATAGCCTCCTTCTGTGCTGCATCAATCTCTGATTATGTGAACAAGAGACAAAGAGAGAGAGGGAGAAAGGGTGAAAGAGGGGAAGGAAAATAGAGACAGAGTGGAAGAGAAGTATGTACCAGTTTTCAGGGGTAGTGATTGTGATTCGTGATCTGCCCGTGCCCGTTCCTGTTGAGGCAGGTGACACACAAGCTTCCTGCTGTCTCCTCATTTTCATGAGTTCTACGTGCTGCCCAGGGTGACCCGCACTGCTGTCTGTCTGCAAGCTTAACAGGGACCTAACTGTGTGTGAGGCTGGCACGTGCTTCAGCCAGGATTCAGCTCTTAAAGGTAGTCTGTCCCTCTTAAAGGGAAGCTGTACTGAATCACAGAAGGCTGCTGCTGCTGACTGTGAATGCTACAATTGGAGACGAGGTAAATTGAATACAAGGACAGAAAGAGGGCTCTGCTGTTCACAGCTGTGGTGCTGGAGGCCTTAGTCATGGAGGGTGACCATAGGAGAGAGACCATGTTTCTGTGGGGTGGGGCGGAGACCCTTAAGGAACGTCTTCCGAAGGGAATGGGAGCAGGTGGCCAGGCAGGTCAATGCAAGAGGTCTGGCCCCGAGGACCTGGCAGCAGAGCCAGAAGAAGTTTAATGAGCTCACACTGTTGGTCAATGTCAGTAAATTCATCACCACATGGCATCTCATACACTCAACGCCACCAACCTCTCACACTGCTCAATTTACCCCCCCCCCCCCCGGCCCCCGCCCGCATCACTTCGTTTCAAAGACGTACAGCAAAGCTGCTGGAATGGCTGATTGGTGTCAGATCAGATCCCCCTGCAGACTACCAGCACATACTTGGTGAACAGGGACAAGAGTTCTGTCCAGCCTGGAGCACTGGAAGTGACCGTGAGCTCAGTTGATACCATTTTATGGATCCAAACGGCCATGGCATTGGGCCCAGTGACACTGCAGAGCTGAAAATACCTGCCATAGACAGAAACAGAGGAAAATAAGCCTTCTTTTAAATGGGAATTGAAGAAAAGACTTGAAGGCAGCAATATGGGAATGGACAGGGCAATGGGACTAATTGAGGGTGAGGTTCACACACAAGAATGAGAATATTTAATTTAAGGTGCTGCCGGTCCCGGAGCCAAAGTAGATCAGTGAGCACAGGGGTGATGGGTGATCAGGATTTGATGTGAATTAGTTTACAGGCAGCAGATTCTAGATGGGCTGTGGTTTATGGAGGTTTATAACTGGGAGGGTGACCAGGATATAATTGGAATAGTCAAGAGTGGATTTAACAGATTTAAAGATTGGTCAAGACAAATGTAGGTCACTTACCGTCAGAAACAGGGGAATTAATTATGGGGAACAAAGAAATGGCTGACCAACTAAATGCATACTTTGGTTCTGTCTTCACAAATAAGCACACAAATATCATATCAGAAATGTTGGGGAACACGGGATTTAGTGAGAGAGAGTAACGTAAGGAAATCTGTATTAGTAGAGAAATGGTGTTGGGGAAATTGATGGTATTGAAGGCCGATAAATTCCCAGGGCCTGATAATCTACATCTCAGAGTGCTGAAGGAAGCGGTCCTAGAAATAATGGATGTATAGGTGGTCATCTTACAAGATTCTATAGATTCTGGAACATTTCCTACAAATTGGAGGGTAGCTAACGTAACCCCAGGGAGGTTGAGAGAAAGCAGGGATTTATAGACCAGTCAGCCTGACGTCGGTAGCGGGGAAAGTTCCAGAGTCCATTATCAACGATTTTATAGCAGAGCACTTGTAGAAAAGTGGTAGAATCGGACAGGATCAGCATGGATTTACGAAACGGAAATCATGCTTGACAAATCTACAAGAATTCTTCGAGGATGTAACCAGTAGAGTTGGTGAGGGGAAGCCAGTGGATGTGGTTTATTTGGACTTTCAGAAGGCTTTCGTCAAAGTCCCACATAAGAGATTAGCGTGTAAAATTAAAGCGCATGAGATTGATGCTAGTGTATTGTGATAGATAGAAAATTGGTTGGCAGACAGGAAACCCGAGAGGAGGAATAAATGGGTCTTTTTTTCCCGAATGGCAGGCTTTGACTAGTTGGGTACCATACGGATCGGTGCCAGGACCCCAGCTATTCACAATATATATTACTGATTTCGATGAGGGAAATAAATGTAATATCTCCAAATTTGCAGAAGACACAAAACTGGTTGGGATGGTAAGTTGTGAGGAGGATGAAGAGAGGCTTCAGGGCGATTTGGACAAATTGAGTGAGTGGCCTAATGCATGGCAGATGCAGTACAATCTGGATAAATGTGAGGTTATCCACTTTGGTAGAAAACACAGGAAGGCAGATTATTATCTGAATGGCTATAAACTGAGAGAGGGGAATATGCAAGGAGAGCTGGGTGTTCTTGTACACCAGTCACTGAAGGTAAGCATGCAGGTGCAAAGGACAGTAAAGAAGGCAAATGGTATGTTGGCCTTCACAGCGAGAGGATTCGGCTCAGGTGCAGGGATGGAATTATACAGGGCTTTGGTGAGGCCACACGTGGAATATTGTGTGCAGTTTTGGTCTCCTTATCTAAGGAAGGATGTTCTTGCTGTAGGTTTACCAGATTGATTCCCTGGATGGCGGGACTGACGTATGAGGAGAGATTGAGTCGTTTTGGATTATGTTCGCTGGAGTTCAGAAGAATGATGGGTGATCTCATAGGAACCTATAAAATTCTAACTGGACTTGACAAAGCAGATACAGGAAGGATGTCCCCGATGGTGGGGGAGTCCAGAACCAGGGGTCATAGTCTAAGGATATGTAGTAAACCTTTCAGGGCTGAGATGCGAAATTTCTACACCCAGAGAGTGATGAGCCTGTGGAATTCGCTACCACAGGAAGCAGTTGAGGCCAAAACATTGCATGTTTTCAAGAAGCAGTTAGATATAGCTCTGAGGATGAAAGGGATCAAATGATATGGGGGGAAAGCGGGAACAAGTCATTGAGTTGGATGATCAGCCATGATCATAATGAATGGCTGGGCAGGCTCGAAGGGCCGAATGGCTTATTCCTGCTCCTATTTTCTATGTGTGTTTCTATGTGTTTCTATCTGTGTTAACAAGGGCACAGATGAGGATTTATGTATCAGATGAGCTGAGGCAGACGGGTGATATTACAGAGATGGTAGTCGGCAGGGTTGGTCCTGGAGAGATTAAGGGGTCAGAACTCAGCTCAGGGTTACATAGAACGCAGAGGATGCAAACTGTCTGTTTCAACCTCAGATATTAGCCAGTTAGGGGTACGTGTTCATGGATATGGACAGAATTTCCAATGGAGACTGATGGCACGAGCTCCACTCTTCCCAAAATTTAAATTGAAAGGACATTATTTCAGTGAAACAGAGTTAACAGATCACTTAGCGGGAAACAGGGACTTAGCAGTGGCAGCAACAGCAGAAAAGATGGTAGAGTAACTTACATGAACTCTAATACAAGTAGCAATGGTTTATAGATCTCATCGCCGGAGATAGAGTTTTGCCAGGGATAACAAATGCAGCAAGGAGGGCAGAGTAAATGACAAGAACATTAATGTTGCTAAACTTAGTTTATAACATTCATAGCGAGATGGAGGGACTTACCAGGGACACAGATAATAGCAAGGATGGGATAGTAAAAGTGTTGCATAATCTTCAATGCGAGAAAGATCAGATAGTCTAATGAGAACCGACCATAATTTGCAGAAAGAGAGTCAAACTCCCAGATGAAACTCCTGCCCATTGTTGTAACATTCCAGTCTATTGTTCTGAGATTCTGAACCATTGTTGTAACATTCCAGTCAATTGTTCTCAGATTCTGATCCATTGTTGTAACATTTCAATCTAACGTTCTCAGATTCTGATCTATCCTCTCCCTCTCTCTGGAGCTATTGATCCCTGTTAGTGCCGGGGCTGATGCTCCCGCTAACACTATGGAATAACACATTGAAAGCAGTCCCTTATGAATAGAAGAGGGAAACCCTCCAGTGACACAATTAGAGTCCATGGAGACTGACATTAATTACAGTCACTAAACAAACAGTTTCAGTTAACCCCTTTCAATCCAACACCTTTTGTACCAGAATAAAGTAGAACATTTACCCAGTAGGGATGGGATGTATAAGGATTGCTGAAGGAAGGAATGGTGGAACTGGTAGAGGCACATGACAGAATCTTTCAATTCTCCTTGGATATGGGAATGGTGACAGAGGACTGGAGGGTTGTAAATGTTACACCCTGATTACAAATGGAGAGATGGACTAGACCCTGTAGTGTCCAGTCCATCTGACGTCAGTGCTGGGGAAATTTCACAACCCAGAACAGAAATATTCGTTGGTTGGAAAAACATAGCATAGTAAATTTCAAGCAGCACGGATATGCTAATGACAAATCATGTCTGGAAAACTTCAACAAGAACTTATCCCAAGGTACTTCACAGCAGCATTTTGAAACAAGTATAACACTGAACCACAAATGGAGATATTAGGTTAGGAGACCAAAATCTTGGTCCAAGAGGCAACTTTTAAAGGAGTGTCTGAAAGGATAAAAGTGAGGTGGAGAGGTAGAGCTGTGTAGGGAGGATATTCCCGAGCTCGGGACCGAGACAACTGAAGGTGCGGCCAGCGATGGTGGAGTAATTAAATTCAGGAATGCACAAGAGGCCAGAAATAGAGGAGCAGAGATATATCAGAGGGTTGTCGGGCAGGAGGAGATTACAGAGATAGTGAGGGATGAGGCAATGGAGGGATTTGAAAACGTGTTGAGAATTTTAAAATAAAGACATTGTTTGACTGTGAGCTGATGTAGGTCAGTGATCGGGGAATGGGACTTGTTGTAAGTTAACACACAGGCAGCAGAGTTTTAGATGACCTCGAGTTTACAGATAGTAGAATGTGGGAGAGTGAGTTTGAATAGTCTAGTCTCCAAGTAATGAAAGCATGTATGAGAGCTTCAGCAGCAGATGAGATGAGACAGGGGTGAAGTTGGGCGATGTTATTGAGGTGGAAATAGGTGGTCATAGTGATGGCAAGAATATGAGGTTGGAAACTCATTTTGTGGTCGAATGCCACAGAGTCACAGAATTGTTACAGCACAGAAGGTGGCCATTCTGTCCATCGTGTCTGCACTGGCTCTCCAAAAGAGCAATTCATCTAGTGTCACTCCCCTGCCTTCTTCCTGTAACTCTGTACAATCTTCCTTTTCAGATAGCTATCCAATTTCCTCCTGAATGCCTCGATTGAATCTGCCTACACCACACTCTCAGGCAGTGCATTCCAGACCTTAACACTCGCTGTATGAACATTTTTTCCTCATGTCACTTCTGCTGCTTTTACCAATTACTTTAATTCTTTGTCCTCTCGTTTTCGATCCTTTCAGGTGTGGGAACAGTTTTTCCCTATCCACTCTGCCCAGACGCCACATAATTTTACAGACGTTTTTCAAATTTCCTCTCAGCCTTCTCTTCTCCAAGGAAAATGTTCCAACTTCTCCAGTCTATCTTCATAACTGGTATTCTTCATCCCTGGAACTATTCTTGTGAATGTTTTTTCACACTCTCCAATGTCTTCACGTTATCTAATGTTCCCACAACTACACGCATCGCTGCAGCCGAGGCCGAACTAGTGTCTTATACAAGTTCAAAACAACCCCCTTGCTCTTGTATTCCATGCAACAGGATACTGTAGGCTTTATGAAAAACTCTCTCAACCTGTCCTGCCACCTGCAATGAGGATGCACATATACACCCAGGTCCCTCTGCTCCTGAACCCCCTTTAGAATTGTAACCTTTATTCTATATTTTCCCTCCATGTCCTTCCTACGAAATGAATCACTTCACTTTTCTCCACATTGAACTTCATCTGCCACCTGTCTGCCCATTCCACCAATTTGTCTATGTCCTTTTTAAGTTTTATAGTATACTCCTAACAGTTCACAATGTTTCCACGTTTTGCATCATCTATAAACTTTGAAATTGTGCCCTGTACACCAAGGTCCAGGTCATTAATGTATGTCAGGAAGAAAAAGGGTCCTAACACTGATCCCCGGGGAACTCCACCACAAATCTTAAATAAAAAAACTTAACGTGCTGGAAATACTCAGCAGGTCTGGCACCATCTGAGTTGAGAGAGAGAAACAGAGTTAATGTTTCAGGTCTGTGTTCTTTCATCAGAACTGGAAAAGGTTAGTAATATCAAGTTTGAAGCAGATAAAGCAGGGATGGGGCAACATCTAGCAAAAGGGGTGTTGATAGAACAGAGGGTCAGAGAGATTAACTGACCAAGGGGTCATGGGGGAAAGACAAAGAAAGTGTGCTCATGGTGTGGCGAAAGACAAAGCATTAGTGCAGAGCAGGTGTTAAATGACAGAATAATGAACAGCCCGAGCTAAAAGCACCAACATAAAAATCCCAGTTTCAGTCTGGCACATGGTCAAAAAAAAAACTGATGAAACAAAATAATAATAAAAATGGACCAGTCATTCTCTGAAATTATTGAACTCTATGTTTTCTCCAGAAGTCTGTAGAATGGACAATGAGGTGCTGTTCCTCGAGCTGGCATTCATGTTCACTGGAACACCACAGCAGGTCAAACGCAGATTGGGTGACTGCTTTGTGGAACACCTCCGCTCAGTCCAAAAGCATGACCCCGAGCTTCTGCTCCCTTGTCATTTCAACACACTCCATCCCCCAACCCCGCTCTCATGACTACATTTGTGTCCTTGTGTTTACACCCTCCACTCCTGCTTCACTTGCTTAAAACCTATTACATTTCTAACCTCAGCCAGTTCTGATGAAAGCTCACAAGCCTGGAACATTAACTCTGTCTCTCTCTCCACAGACACTGCTGAGTATTTCCAGCACTTTCTGATTCTATTTCAGATTTCCAGCATCTGCAGTATTTTGTTTTGATTCCACTACAAACTTTTCTCCAGCCCTAAAAGCATCCATTAATCACTAATCTCTGTTTCCTGTCACTCAACCAGTTTAGTTTCATGTTGCTACTGTCCTTTTCATTTGATTAGCTGTACCTTTGCTCACAAGTCTGTTGTGTGACACTTTATCAAATGCTTTTTGGAATTCCATTTACACCACATCACAGCATTGCCCTCATCAGGCTTCCTTTTTACCTCTTCAAAAAACGCCAGTAAGTTTGTTAAACACCATTTTCCCTTAACAAATCCATGCTGATTTTCCTTAATTAACCCACATTTGTCCATGTGCCTATTAATGTTGTCCCGAATATGACACCAAGGTTGCAAACAGACTGTCTGAATCTCAGACGGTTACCAGGGAGAGGGATGGAATCAATAGCAAGGGAACAGAGTTGGAGTGGGCAGTGAAAACAATGGCTTCAATCTTCCCAATATTTAATTGGAGGATATTTCTGCTCATCCAGTACTGGATATCAGATAAGCAGTTTGATAATTGAACAACAGTGGAGGAGAGGAGAGAGGTGGTGGTGAGTTAAACTTGATGGAGTTCTTTGATGAAACAATGGAGAGGGTTGATGAGGGTGGTGTGATTTAAGTTATATTTGTAGACTTTCAAAATGTGTTTGATCAAGCGTCATTCAATAGACAGATTAGGAAAACTGAACTTGATGGAGTTCTTTGATAAAACAATGGAGACGGTTGATGAGGGTGGGGTGATTTAAGTTATATTTATAGACTTTCAAAATGTGTTTGATAAAGTGTCATTCAATAGACAGATTAGGAAAACTGAACTTTATGCAGTTCTTTGATAAAATAATAGAGATGGTTGCTGAGGGAAGGAATGGTGGAAATAGCAGAGGCACTGGTCAGAATCTTCCAATTCTCCTTGGATATGGGAGTCATGACAGAGGACTGGAGGGCTGTAAATGTTACTCCCTGTTACAAAAAGAGATTAGATAAATCCTGTAACTACTGACCAGTCAGTCTAATGTCGGTGGTTGGAAATTACAAGAGGCCAGAACCCAGCACAAAAATATATCTTTCTTGTGAAAACATGGGAACATAAATGACAAACAGCACGGATAGTTTAATGGAAAATCATGTCTGATAATCTTAATCAAGTTCGTTGATGACATAACTGTGACTGTTGATGAGGACAACATGTTTTGTGTTATGTGTACAGATTTTCAAAAGGCCGGTGATCAAATGACATTTCATAGACTTGTTATGAAAAATGGAACATATGGACTAATGTGACAGTGACAGTGTGGATATGATACTGACTCAGGGACAGAAAGCAGAGAGAAGTGGTGAGCAGACATTGTTCAGACTGGGGGTGGGGGAGTATGCAGTGCTGTTTCACAGGTTTCGGTATTAGAACCAGTGCTGTTCCTGGCATATAGATAGAAATATAAATGGCACAAACGTATACGTAAAGAAAAACATAATTTCAACTCTTGCAGATGACATGAAACGCATAACTAAAGGTGGGAAAATGCAGACCAGAGATTTATCCAACTTCACAGACGTTATTCTTTAAAATTTATTTATTCTGGACACTAATCCATCACAAATTTATTTCTCACTCGAATTTATTTGTGTGTGATTCTCGTTTGAGTGTGTGCGTGAATGTGAAGCGTATATTCTTATTATTTTATTTAGATACAGCTTAAATTGTTAAGTATAATAAACTCACCTCTTGTTTAAGCTCAGGAAAACCTCTCCTATTGGCTCTTTCACGATCACAACAAAGATAAAAGGTAAAATACTCACTGAGGTGGTCAGCACGTCCACTGCTAAAAAGGAATAAACTCCGTTGTGGTGATATAAGATATAAGACAAGAGGGGAGCCTGGGACCCCTCCTCACCTGGCTGTCACAGAAATCTGGAGGTTCGAGTGATCGTAAACCAACAACAAATGAGAAATTGGAAGTAGGGAAAACAATTGATCCTGATAAAAAACTTAAAATGTCAATGAAGTTTTTATTGTGGCTTTCACTGCTGGAACACTGAAATGCCCACGTTCGAAGACAGAGCATACGAACGTATGAGCAAATGAATTAGGAGCAGGCGAAGGCCACTCGGCCCCTCAAGGCTGCTCTGCCATTCAGTAAGATCATGACCAATCTGATTGAAACCTCAACTCCACATTACCACCTACCCTCGATAATCTTTCACCCCCTTGCTTATCAAGAATCTATCTATCTCTGCCTTACACGTATGTAAAGTCTCTCTTTCACTGCCTTTTGAGGAAGAGAATTCCAAAGACTCACAACCCTCAGAGAAAAAAAATTCTCCTCATCTCTGTTTTAAATGGGCGGGCCCTCATTTTTAAATAGTGACCCCTAATTCTAGATACACCAAGATTCACACATCTTTCCACATGCAACCTGTCAAGACCGCTCATGATCTTAGATGTTCAAATCAAGTCGCCACTTACCCTTCTAAATTCCAGTGGATATAAGCCGAGCCTGTCCAATATTCCCTCATAAGACAGCCCACCCATTCCAGGTATTATTCTGCTAAACCTTTTCTGAATTGCTTCCAATGCATTTACGTCCTTCCTTAAATAAGGAGACCAGTAATGTACACAGTACTCCAAATGTGGTCTCACCAATGCCCTCTGTAGCTGAAGCATAGCATCCTTACTTTTGAATTCAATTACCCTTGCGATAAATGATAACATTCTATTAGCTTTCCTAATTACTTTCTGAACATGCATACTAACCTTTTGTGATTCATGCACACGGACACCCAGATCCCTCTGCATCTCAGAGCTCTGCAATCTCTCACCATTAGATAATATGCTTCTTTTTTAATAATTCCTGCCAAAATGGACAATTTCCCATTTTCCCACATTATACTCCATTACCCAGGTCTTCACGCACACATTTAACCTATCGATATTCATTTGCAGCCTCCTTATGTCCCCGTCACGTGTTACTTTCTTACTCATCTTTGTGTCATCAGCAAATTTAGCAACCATGCCTTCGGTCTCTTCATCCAAGTCAGTTATATAAATTGTAAAAAGTTGAGGTCCCAGCACTGATCCCTGTGGCGCACCACTCGTTACATCTTGCCAACCAGAAAGTGACCCATTAATGCCTACTGCCTGTTTTCCGTTAGCTAACCAATCTTCTATCCATGCCAACATGTTACCCCCTACACCATGAGCTTCCCTCCCTCCCTTCTTAAATAGTGGGGTGACATTTGCTACCTTCCAATCTGCAGGAACCGGTCCAGAATCTATAGAATTTTTGAAGATGATCACCAATTCAGGCACTATCTCCATAGCTATCTCTTCCCACACCCTGGGATGCAGAATATCAGATCCTGGCACCTTATCAAACTTCAGCCCCATTAATTTCTCCAATACAACATTCTTACTAACATTAATTTCCTTCACTTCCTCAATCTCCCAAATCCCTTGGATCTCTAATTCTGGAAATTTCCTTGTATCTTCCTCAATGAGGGCATACACAAAGTTATCATTTAGTTTCACTGCCATTTCTCTATTCACCATTGTACATTCCCCTGACACTGCCTGTATTGGACCCACATTTGTCTTCGCCAAATGTTTCATTTTTAGGTAGCTAAAGAATATTTAAAATCAGTTTTTGTATTTACTTTTGACCAGTGGAGAGAAACACTCAAATTACAGCCCACATATCGAAACCTCAGAGTGGTGATCCATCTCAAGGAGTTCACAAACTCGCTCCCCCTCCCATTAAAACCCACAAAGAGGAACAAAGGGTTCAAAGAGCTGGACAAGTTGCAATTCTGGTGATGAATTTTCCCTTGTACACAAGGCCGTAACCCCAAAGGGAAACACTTCCCTGGTCACCACAAAGACCCGAGAATAAAAGGTGGGGGGGGGGGGGGGGGTTATAGAAACCAGAACAGCCAAGGGCAAGGAGGAAAGTCTGGACACACGGGGGTCCATCCTCAGGTCAAATAGGACGGTACTGAGAGCAGGAGAAACGGCCGAAGACCTGTGTGTTTCCAGTGTAATAAGGTAGGTCGCCATCGAGCTGAATGATGCAAGTGATGGGGAAAACCTGGAGGATTAATCAGGGTCCACCAGATCATAGCAGGAAAAAGGGCCCTGATGGAAATCACAACAGATCAGGCTGTGCCTCCAACTGCGGCAGTCAGACCCAGTAAACCTACCACAGAGAGGGCGGGAAAAATAAACAAAATCCTTGAGAGCTACCAGGAATTTGTATCTTAAGGAAAAGTGAAACCATACCCCTTGAGTGAGGGAAGTAAACCAATAGTCATACTCAAGGATGCAGGGGCCAGCCAATCCCTTCTGCTGGGAAAAAGAAAGTGCAGTGAATGCTAGAGCGTTAGTGAATGGTATCGGAAGACAGTATATGTCCATACCCTTATATCCGGTGCACTAGGAGTTTGACCCAGTTTCATGACCCTTTACCATGTGGATTGTCCCTAGTTTACTGATTGATGGGTCGAACTGCTCCTGGGTAATGATCTGACAGAGGAAAAGGTGGCAGCTTCCCCAGTAGTTCTAGAGAGACCAAAAGAGGTCCGGGAGACAGAGTAGTTACAGCAGAAATCCCTGATTGTGTGGTGACTCGGTCCATGGCCACACAATCACCTGGACTGACACTGCAGCCGGATGACCCTACTGTCTGGTTGTCTGAAACCTTCGTTGGGAAGTTAGAGGACCCAAAGGATGTGTTAAACAGTTCTTCCTTTTTTGAGGCTCCACAACCCGACCCAACGTTAAAAAATAGCACAGACCGTCCAAACCAAAACTGAAGCAGATGGAGTTGCAGACTGTTACTATTTAAAGAATGAGGAGCTAATGAGGAAGTGGAGACCTCCTCACAGAACAGCGGATGAAGAGTGGACAGATGTTCACAAGATGGTGGTGCCGCTGAAGTCCCTTAAAGAAATATTAACAATGGCCCACGAACTTCTAATGGATGGACATGTCAGTATATGAAAAATCGAAGACCGCAGAAGACAGCATTTTGACTGGCCACAATTCCACAAAGATGTGGTGGATTTCTGTAAAATTGGTCTCACGTGCCAGGTTGTGGGAACCCTTCAGCAGAATTCTGGTAGATTGTGTGGGACCCCTGCTGAAAATATAACGGGACTACCAGTATCTTCTCACCATTATGGATGTGGTGACCCGATTCCCAGAGGCCATTCGCCCAAAGAACTATCTCTGCCAAGGAAGTGGTGAAGGGGCTAACTCAATTCTTTACCCTATATGGGCTTCCTCCTGAGATCCAGTCGGATCAGGGCACACATTTTATGTCCAGTAGTTTTGAAAAGGTCATGGGTAATCTGCAGCACCGCAGCCTCACAGCTCCAGCGACCCGGGTTTGATTCTGTGTACTGCCTGTGCGAAGTTTGTGAGTTCTCCCTGTGACCGCATGAGTTTTCACCAGGTGCTCCGGTTTCCTCCCACAGCCAAAGACTTGCAGGTTGATAGGGCCCTAGTATAGGTTGGTGGTAGGGGAGTTCAGGGATGGTGGGGATGTGGTAGGAATATGGGATTAATGTAGGATTAGTATAAATGAGTGGTTGATGGTTGGCACAGACTCGGTGGGCTGAAGGGCCTATTTCAGTGCTGAATCTCTAAATAAATAAAATAAGTAAATAAATAAAGTCCTCAGCCTACCATCCACGGTCACAAGGGGCTTTGGAGCAGTACCACCAGACCCGAAAGACAATGATCAGTCCATACTGCTATGAGCAACCCCATGACTGGGGCAAAGGGATGGGATTTCTCCTGTTGTTTACCGAGACTTATCTAATGATCCCACTGGCTTTAGTCTCTTTGAATTAGTTTATGGACACGAGGTGAGTGGTCCTCTTAAACTAATCAAGAAGACGTTTTTGGGACACAGGGATGAGTCTTCCATGTTAGACCACATTTCCGTGCTCTGGGAGCGGCTCACGAGAGGCTGTGCAATGGCTCAGTAACAGCAAAAGATCTCACAGGCAGCTATGAAAAGGTAAGCAGACAGAAATGCCAAGGCTAGAACATGTCATCCCAGAAACCATGTATTGTTCATACTCCCAATGCACGGCGAACACCTTAGAGCCCAGTTCAGTGGTCCATGTCGAGTGGCAAAAGGAATAGTCAGGTAAATTATTTAATTGACATCCCAGACCAAAGGAAAAAAAGTAAATGCTGTGGAGGGGACAGACAATTACAGATCTGTCAGACAGTCAGGACGGGAGGATTGAATTGGACAGTGAGGACAGGTTAGAGGATGGCCAGGAGAATTCCCAACTGTAACCCCCCCACTCTCCGATTTGCCAAACATGAAATGTTAGATAAATTGGACCACACACTCTCCTCCTTAAATGCAGGTCAAAGAGGCAGCCGAAAAAGGCTGCTAACAGCATTTACAGAAACGTGCAAGGACAAGGAAAGGTCCCAAAAAGGCATGTCAATGGTGAGGGAGATGCCTCACCTAGTCGAAGTGCCGCTGGAGAGTGCAGTGAAAGCTGGACAGACACCTGCTAGCAGTAATGTCGGAAAAGACATAGGATAGATTAAAAAAAAGTTCCTTCCCATAGTTAAGGGAAAAGTGAAGGGAAAATACCCTAAAGTAAACAGCACTTGTGCACCTCACCAGAAAGCTCAAAGTAAGGTCAGTGTGGATCTACCCACTGAAGAACCCATTGATCAGGTCCCAAAGCCAAAGCTCATCAAACTCAACAATTTCAAAGCCGAACTCAGCAAGAACAAAGGCCCAGAGGAAATCTCAGACACCTCACATGGTCTAAAAAAACAATTTATTACACACTGTCGGTTTAGGGAGAAAGATTATCAAGGTGCATAGTACCTGAGTAGTTAAAACTTCATTAGAGGAGAGAAAAGGAAAACAAGCAATTGGTGATGCATTGTCCAGGGTCGAACCCGGCACATAACCATCCCAGACAAAACGCCAAAAAAATTTAATCAGTGCAGCTGTAACAGACAATGTCAGCTGCAGTAATTCTAAGATTAATGTGTGAATTTGAGAAGTGATTATTGAGAATGAATGTGGATTTCTTTCGTTTTCTTCCCACAATTCTGTAATGAAATGTTCCTATTATCACATTTCTTTCCATGAGCTGTGGCGGTGTCAAGATAACACTATATGCCAAATGAGGAATTTTAATACATCGATTGGAAACTTACACTGAACTTTTAATAGAAAACATCCGACAGTTAACCTTGAAAAAACTAGCAGCCAAGATGGCCACCGCAATTGGCATCTGAAACATCTTTTCACATTCCAAGGCCTACGACAGGAGACACATGTCTGATGAGCCTGGACCTATATCATTGGCTTGTTCTAGTGATTGAATTACCGAAGATTACATTCATTAACACGGCATACAAGGCTACCCTGACACATTCAATTTCAAAGAGCAAACTCCTCCAAGTATAAATACTGGCATCCTGAACCCTGGGGAGATAGAAGTTTCTAACTTCTATCATTAGAAGGGTCCAGAGAATGCACTGAGGCAGTCATGAGACCTTCTCTCCATCTGTGTGAAAGCTGAGAGTTTCCCCTGGACAAAGACAGACAAGCCAGTGATTCAAAATGTGCAGAAGCAGAAGGGCTGTGACCACACCCCCCCCCCCCAACCTCTCTCTCTCCTTCTCTCTCTCCACCTAACATCACAAGTTTGAAAACCACATGCGACTGTGGGCCCCTCAAGCCTACAGATTGCTACAGACAGAGTAACCAGGGGAAGAAAGCCACCTACAAGTCTGCCTCAAAGAAAACCCTGAGCAATGTGGACCAGCCACAAACCTCACTTCGACAAGCAAAAGAAGTCAAGAATATAACTTCAGCTGGAAGACCACGGAATCGCCCAACATCACAGAATGAGTTTTTTCTTAAATTTATTCTGGACTCAAATCCAAACACAAATGTACTTCTCACTCTGTAATCTATTTGTGTGTGATGTGATTCTCGTGTGACTGTGTGTGCAACTGTGTGTTGTGTTTTTTTAATGATTTTATTTAGATCGGGTTTATATTGTTAAGTATAATAAACTCACCTCTTTCATGTTTAAACTCAAGAGAGCCTGTCCAATCAGTTCCTTCACCATCACACCAAAGGCAAAATGTAAAACACTCAATGAGACGTTACTATTGCACTGTTTATAAAGGACAAACACTGTTGCAGTCAAATAAAGAAGAGCCACTCTGACACGCCCTCACCTGGCCATAACAATTGGCTGGGCTGGGGATGGAGCGAATATGGGGATGAACTCAGCTCAGCATTAAATAGATACCAGAGGTTGTAAACTTCCTGGTTCAGCCTGAGGCAATGGCCAGCGAGGGGGATGCAGATCATGGGCAGGGAATGGTGCTTGTGACAGAAACTGAAGACAATGGTTTCAGTCTTCTCACGATTTAAATGACAAGAACACTAAATTAGTGAAGTATGGTTTATGAATCTAATAGTTGGATACAGAGACTTACCAGGGACACCAATAGTAGCGAGGATGGGATAGTAAATAAATTGAATCATGTTCAGAGCATAATAGATCCGCAATTCTAATGTTATCCAATAACAATCCGCAGTAAGATAGTCAAACCAATAGGATAAACTCCTGTCAATTGTTGTAACATTCCAATCCATTGTTCGCAGATTCTGACCCATTGTTGTAACTTTCCAATCTCGTGTTCTCAGATTCTGACCCATTGCTGTAACATTCCAATCTATTGTTCTCCTATTCTGACCAATTGTTGTAACATTCCAATCTATTGTTATCAGATTCTGACCCATTGTTGTAACATTCCAATCTATTGTTCTCAGATTCTGACCCATTGTTGTAACATTCCAACCTATTGTTCAGATTCTGATCTCTCCTCACCATCTCTCTGCAGCCACGGATCCCTATGAGTGCCGGAGCTGATGCACCCGCTGACACTTTCAGAAAACACATTGAAAGGAGTCCTGTATTAATAGAAGAGGGAAACCCTCCAGTGACACCATTAGGGTCCATGGAAACTGGCATTAATTACAGTCACTGAACTAACAGGTTCAGTTAACCCCTTTCAATTCAACACTTTTTGTACCACAATAAAGTAGAACATTTATCCAGTCTGGATGGGAATTATGAGAGTTACTGAGGGAAGAAATGGTGGAAATGACAGAGGCACTGGACAAAATCTTTCAGTCCTCCTTGGATATGGGAGTGATGCCAGAGGACTGGAGGCTTGTCAATGTTACACCCTGTTTAAAAAGGAGAGGTTCAGTAAACCCTGTAAGTATCAGTCTAATGTTGGTGGTTGGAAACTTCCAGAGGTCATAACCCAGCACAAAAATATATCTTGCTTGTAATACAACGGTTAATACATGACAAGCAGCACGGAAAGGTTAATGAAATATCATTCCTGATAATCTTGATCAAGTTCGTTGAGGATGTAACTGTGAGTGTTTCACGTAATATCATCATACAAAGTTTAAGATACAGAAAGAGGCCACTTGTCCCATTGTGTCTGCAGCGGCCGGAAAATGATCCACCTATTCTAATCCCACCTTCCAGCATTTGATCCACAGCCCTGCAGATAATGACAGTTGAGGTGAACATCCAGTTTCCTTTTCATTGAGTGGAGGGATTCTGCTTCAACTATCCTTGCAGGCAGTAAGTTCTGGACCCTCACTATAAACAGGGGATGCAGTACTGAACCCTGTGGAACGCCACTGTAAACAGTCCTCCGGTCAGTAAAATACCTGTCAACAACTACCCTTTAATAAAAACAAGAAATGCTGGAAATACTCAGCAGGTCTGGCAGCATCTGTGGAGAGAGAAGCAGAGTTAACGTGACAGGTCCGTGACCCTTCATCACTGATCTGAAAACTTAACTCTGCTTCTCCCTCCACAGAAGTTGCCAGACCTTCTGAGTATTTCCAGCATTTATTGTTCTTACTTCAGATTTCCAGCTTCCGCAGTATTTTGCTTTTATTATAACAATGACCCTTTGTTTCCTGCCACTGAGCCAATTTTGTATTTTTGGGTGGACAAGTTTCTCCTCAACTCCCCGCTAATCCTTCTGCCGAGCACTTTAAGTCACTGCCCCTTAGTCACTGCTTTCTCTGCTCAGGTGAATAGAGTCGTCACCTCCCCTCTATCCAAGCCCCTCAAAATTATGTCCTTTTCAATCAGATCTTCCTTCAGCCTTCTCTGTTCCAAGTAGAACAACCCCAGCCTATCTAATCTTGCTTCACAGCTGCATTTTTCCAGTCCTGGCAAACATCCTTGTAAATCTCCTCTGTACCCTCTCTCGTGCAATTACATCCTTTGTGTAATGAGGTGACCAGAACTGCACACAGTACTCAGGTTGAGACCTAACCAATGATTTATACAGTTCCAGCATAACCTCCCTGCTCTTGTATTCTATATCTCAGCTAATAAAGGAAAGGATTCCATATGCCTTCTTAACCACCTTATCGACCTGACCTGCTACCTTCAGGGATCAGTGGACATTGACTCCAAGGTCCCTCACTTCCTCTACACTTCTCAGTATTTTCCTATTAATCGTCTATCCCTTTGCCTTGTTTGAACTCCTCAATTGCATCACCTTACACTTGTCCAGGTTGAATTCCATTTGACACTTTTCTGTCATCAATATCTTCCTGCTGCCTACAGCTATCCTCCTCGCAATCTACCGCATGACCAATCTGTGTACCATCTGCACACATCTTGATCATGCCCCCTGCATTTGCGTTCAAATCGTTAATATATACTACAAAAAGTAGGGGACCCAGTACTGAGCCCCATGGAACGTCACTGGAAACAGACCACAAGTCAGTAAAACACCCGTCAACAATCACCCTTTGTTTCCTGCCACTGAGCCAATTTTGTATCCAGCTTGCTGCAGTTCCCTGGATTCCATGGGATTTTATTTTTTTAACTAGTATGCCACATGGGACCTTGTCCAAAGCCTTGCCAAAATCCACGGAGACCATATCATCTGCACTACCCTCATCTATCATCCTTGCTACTTCGTTGAAAAATTCTATCAAGTTGGTCAAACAATATCTTCCCTGATCAAATTCATGCTGACTGTCCTTGATTGACCCGAGCCTTTCTAAGTGACAGTTTATCCTGTCTCTCAGAATAGATTTGAATCATTTTCCCACTACTGAGTTTACACTGACTGGCCTGCAATTATTTGGTCTATCCCTTGCTCCATTTTAAAGATGTGCAATG
The DNA here is from genome assembly GCF_036365525.1 of Heterodontus francisci. Taxonomy (NCBI): domain Eukaryota; kingdom Metazoa; phylum Chordata; class Chondrichthyes; order Heterodontiformes; family Heterodontidae; genus Heterodontus; species Heterodontus francisci. Next base: position 562,430 of record NW_027141568.1, read on the forward strand.
TTAACAATACTCCAATCCTCTGGCACTACACCTGTATCCAGTGAGGACTGGAAAATGATGGTCAGACCCTCTGCGATTTCCTCCCTCACTTCATTTTACAGACTAGGATACATTTCATCTGGCCCTGGTGACTTATCAACTTTCAAGGATGCTAATCCCATTAATACCTCCTCTCTCCCTATGAATATCACATCCAAAAATTCATACTCCTCCTCCTTAACCACAATACCTGCATCGCCCCCCCCCCCCCCCCACTTTTGTTCAGACAGATACAAAGTACTTATTAAGAACCTTGGCAACATCGTCCGCCCCTACTCATGTATATCCACTTCTGGATATAGATTTTCATAAGGCCTATGATCAAATGACATTTCATAGACTTGTTATGACATGGATTAATGTGACAGTGATGGCGTGGATATGACACTGACTCAGGGACAGAAAGCAGCGAGAAGTGGTGAACAGTCATTGTTCAGACTGGAGGTGGAGAGGAGTATACAGTGCTGTTTCTCAGGGATCGATTCACTCCGCATGATATCAAGAAACTACTGAAGGCACTGGATACTGCAAAGACTATGAGCCTTCACAATATTCCGGAAATAGTACTGAATACCTGTGCTCCAGAACTTCTGTTCCCCCATCAAGCTGTTCCAGTACATCTACAACATTGGCATCTACCCTGCCATGTGGAAAGTTGCCCAGGTACGTCCTGTACACAAAAAGCAGGACAAGTCCAACCTGACCAATTACCGCCCCATCCGCCTACTCTCAATCATCAATAAAGTGATGGAAGGTGTCATCGACACTGCCATCAAGCGGCACTTGCTTCACAATAACCTGCTCAGTGACGCTCAGTTTGGGTTCCGCCAGGGTCACAAAGCTCTTGACCTCATTACAGCCTTGGTGCAAACATGGACAAAGGAGCTGAACTCAATAGGTGAGGTATGAGTGACTGCCCTTGACACCAAGGCAGGATTTGACTGAGTATGGCATCAAGGAGCCCGAGCAAAAATGGAGTCAGTGGGAATCAGGGGGGAAATTTTCTGCTGGTTAGAGTAATACATAGCACAAAGGAAGATGGTTGTGGTTGTTGCAGGTCAATCAGCTCAGCTCCAATACATCACCGCAAGAGTTCCTCAGGGTAGTGTCCTCGGACTAAATATCGTCAGATGCTTCATCAGTTACATTCTTTCAATCATAAGGCCATAAGTGGGGATGTTCGCTGATGATTGTGCAATTTTCATGACCAAACGTGACTCCAAAGTACTGAAGCAGTCCGTGCAAAAATGCAGCAAGACTTGGACAATATCATGGCTTGGGCTGATAATTGACAGGTATCATTCGCACTGCACTAGTGCCAGGCAATGACCATCTCCGACAAGAGATAATCTTATCATTTCCGTTGACATTCAATGACATTACCATCGCTGAATCCCCCACTATCAACATCCCAGGGGCTACCATTGACCAGACATTGGCTAGCTGAAAGAAGACAGAGGGTGGTGGCTGATGGCAAATGTTCATCCTGGAGGTTAGTTACTAGTGGTGTACCGCAAGGATCTGTTTTGGGGCCACTACTGTTTGTCATTTTTATAAATGATCTGGATGAGGGTGTAGAAGGGTGGGTTAGTAAATTTGCGGATGACACGAAGGTCGGTGGAGTTGTGGATAGTGCCGAAGGATGTTGTCGGGTACAGAGGGACATAGATAGGCTGCAGAGCTGGGCTGAGAGATGGAAAATGGAGTTTAATGCGGAAAAGTGTGAGGTGATTCACTTTGGAAGGAGTAACAGGAATGCAGAGTACTGGGCGAATGGGAAGATTCTTGGTAGTGTAGATGAGCAGCGAGATCTTGGTGTCCAGGTACATAAATCCCTGCAAGTTGCCACCCAGGTTAATAGGGCTGTTAATAAGGCATATGGTGTGTTAGCTTTTATTAGTAGGGGGATCGAGTTTCGGAGCCACGAGGTCATGCTGCAGCTGTACAAAACTGTGGTGCGGCCGCACCTGGAGCATTGCGTGCAGTTCTGGTCACCGCATTCCAGGAAGGACGTGGAGGCTTTGGAAAGGGTGCAGAGGAGATTTACTGGGATGTTGCCTGGTATGGAAGGATGGTCTTACGAGGAAAGGCTGAGGGACTTGAGGTTGTTTTCGTTGGAGAGAAGGAGGATGAGAGGTGACTTAATAGAGACATTCAAGATAATCAGAGGGTTAGATATGGTAGATAGTGAGAGTCTTTTTCCTCGGATGGTGATGGCAAACACGAGGGGACATAGCTTTAAGCTAAGAGATGATAGATACAGGACAGATGTGAGAGGTAGTTTCTTTACTCAGAGAGTAGTAGGGGCGTGGAACGCCCTGCCTGCAGCAGTAGTAGACTCGCCAACTTTAAGGGCATTTAAGTGGTCATTGGATAGACATATGGATGAAAACGGAATAGTTTAGGTCAGATGGTTTCACAGGACGGCGAAACATCGAGGGCCGAAGGGCCTGTACTACGCTGTCATGTTCCATGTTCGATAGAAACTGAACAGGAATAGCGCTATAAATACCATGGCTAAAAGAGTAGGTCATAAGCGAGGAATCCTGAGGCGAGCAACTCACCTCCTGACTCCCCAAAGCCAGTCCACCATCTACAAGGCACAAGTCAGGAGTGTGATGGAATTCTCTCTGCTTGTCTGGATGGGTGCAGCTCCAAGAACACTCAAAAAGCTCGGCACCATCCAGGACAAGGCATCACATGATATTTTTGGCGGTTTCGTTTTTGCAGCGGCGACAGGGAGAGCGAGGTGGCAGCTGGGTAAATGAGTTTACAACTTATATAAACTTTCCTTGTGGTTTTGGCAGTTTCTTTTTTTCAGCGGCGACAGGGAGAGCGAGGTCGCAGCTGGGAAAGTAATTCCTATATATTTGGGCAGCAGTTGTGCTGAAGGAGGGCACTGTGGAGGATTCGAGCAGTGAGGCAATATGCGCAGAACTCAGAAATAGGAAGGGTGCGGTAACAATGTTGGGGCTGTGCTGCAGGCCTCCCAACAACGAGCGTGAGATAGAGGTACAAATATGTAAACAGATTATGGAAAGATGTCGGAGCAACAGGGTGGTGGTGATAGGAGATTTTAATTTTCCCAACATTGACAGGGATTCACTTAGTGTTAGAGGTCCAGATGGAGCAGAATTTGTAAGGAGCATCCAGGAGGGTTTTCTAGAGCAGTATGCAAATAGTCCAACTCGGGAAGGGGCCATACTGGACCTGGTGTTGGGGAGTGAGCCCGGCCAGGTGGTTGAAGTTTCAGTAGGGGACTACTTTGGGAATAGTGATCACAATTCCGTAAGTTTTAGAATACTCATGGACAAAGACGAGAGTGGTTCATAAGGAAGAGTACTAAATTGGGGGAAGGCCAACGATACCAAAATTCGGCAGGAGCTGGGGAATGTAGATTGGGAGCAGCTGTTTGAAGGTAAATCCACATTTGATGTGAGGGAGGCTTTGAAAGAGAGGTTGATTAGCGTGCAGGAGAGACATGTTCCTGTGAAAATGAGGGATAGAAATGGCAAGATTAGGGAACCATGGATGACAGGTGAAATTGTGAGACTAGCTAAGAGGAAAATGGAAGCATACATAACGTCTAGGAGGCTGAAGAAAGACGAAGCTTTGAAAGAATATCGGGAATGTAGGACCAATCTGAAACGAGGAATTAAGAGGGCTAAAAGCGGTCATGAAATATCTTTAGCAAACAGGGTTAAGGAAAATCCCAAAGCCTTTCATTCACATATAAGGAGCAAGAGAGTAACTAGACAAAGGATTGGCCCACTCAAGGACAAAAGAGGAACGTTTATGCGTGGGTCAGAGAAAATGGGTGAGATTCTAGACGAGTACTTTGCATCGGTATTCACCGAGGAGAGGGACATGACGGATGTTGAGGTTAGGGACAGATGTTTGATTACTCTCGGTCAAGTCGGCATAAGGACAGAGGAAGTGTTGGGTAATCTAAAAGGCATTAAGGTGGACAAGTCCCCAGGTCCGGAAGGGATCTATCCCAGGTTACTGTGGGAAGCGAGAGAGGAAGTAGCTGGGGCCTTAACAGATATCTTTACAGCATCCTTAAACACGGGTGAGGTCCCGGAGGAATGGAGAATTGCTAATGTTGTCCCCTTGTTTAAGAAGGGTAGCAGGAAAAATCCAGGTAATTATAGACCGGTGAGCCTGACGTCAGTGGTAGGGAAGCTGCTGGAGAAGATACTGAGGGATAGGATCTATTCCCATTTGGAAGAAAATGGGCTTATCAGTGATAGGCAACATGGTTTTGTGCAGGGAAGGTCATGTCTTACAAACTTAATAGAATTCTTTGAGGAAGTGACAAAGTTGATTGATGAGGGAAGGGCTGTCGATGTCATCTACATGGACTTCAGTAAGGCGTTTGATAAGGTTCCCTATGGTAGGCTGATGGAGAAAGTGAAGGCGCATGAGGTCCAAGGTGTAATAGCTAGATGGATAAAGAACTGGCTGGGCAACAGGAGACAGAGAGTAGCAGTAGAAGGGAGTTTCTCAAAATGGAGACGTGTGACCAGTGGTGTTCCACAGGGATCCGTGCTGGGACCACTGTTGTTTGTGATGTACATAAATGATTTGAAGGAAAGTATAGGTGGTCTGATTAGCAAGTGTGCAGACGACACTAAGATTGGTGGAGTAGCAGATAGTGAAGGGGACTGTCAGAGAATACAGCAGAATATAGATAGATTGGAGAGTTGGGCAGAGAAATGGCAGATGGAGTTCAATCACGGCAAATGAGAGGTGATGCATTTTGGAAGATCCAATTCAAGAGTGAACTATACAGTAAATGGAAAAGTCCTGGGGAAAATTGATGTGCAGAGAGATTTGGGTGTTCAGGTCCGTTGTTCCCTGAAGGTGGCAACGCAGGTCAATAGAGTGGTCAAGAAGGCATACGGCATGCTTTCCTTCATCGGACGTACAAGAGTTGGCAGCTCATGTTACAGTTGTATAAGACTTTGGTTCGGCCACATTTGGAATACTGCGTGCAGTTCTGGTCGCCACATTACCAAAAGGATGTAGATGCTTTGGAGAGGGTGCAGAGGAGGTTCACCAGGATGTTGCCTGTTATTGAGGGCGCTAGCTATGAAGACAAGTTGAGTAGATTAGGATTATTTTCATTAGAAAGACGGAAGTTGAGGGGGGACCTGATTGAGGTGTACAAAATCATGAGAGGTATAGACAGGGTGGATAGCAAGAAGCTTTTTCCCAGATTGGGGGATTCAATTACTAGGGGTCACGAGTTCAAAGTGAGAGAGGAAAAGTTTAGGGGGGATATGCGTGGAATGTTCTTTACGCAGAGGGTGGTGGGTGCCTGGAACGCGTTGCCAGCGGAGGTGGTAGACGCGGGCACGATAGCGACTTTCAAGATGTATCTAGACAGATACATGAATGGGCAGGAAGTAAAGAGATACAGACCCTTAGAAAATAGGTGACATGTTTAGTTAGAGGATCTGGATCGGCGCTGGCTTGGAGGGCCGAAGGGCCTGTTCCTGTGCTGTAATTTTCTTTGTTCTTGCTTCTTTGATTGGCACCCCATCCACAACATTCACTCCCATTGCCACCAACGTAAAGTTGCAGCAGTGTATACCATCTACAAGATGCACTGCAGCAACGCACCAAGGCTCCGTAGACCGCACCTTCCAAACACACAACCTCTACCACATGGAAGGCAGCAGATGCATGGAAACACCACCACCTGCAAGTTCCCCTCCAAGCCACACACCATGCTGATTTGAAACTATCTTGCAGTTCCTTCACTGTCGCTGGGTCAATATACTGGAACTTCCTTCCTTACAGCACTGTGGGTGTACCTACCCCACGTGGACTGCAGTGGTTCAAGAAGGCAGCTCACCACCACCTTCTCAAGGGTAATTCGGGATGGGCAATAAATGCTGGCCTGGCCAGCGATGTTCACATCCCATGGATGAATAAAAATAATGATGCCAGAGAACTGGAGGGCTGTAAATGTTACACCCTGTTTAAAAAAGGGGTGGTTAGATAAGCCCTGTAACTATCAGTCTAATGTTGATTCTTGGAAAATTCTGGAGGCCATAACCCAGCACAAAAATATTTCTTGCTTGTAAAATCATGTCTTAATAAATGACAAGCAGCACGGATAGCTTCATGGAAAATCATTTCTGATAGTCTTGATAGTTTGTTGACGTAATTGTGAGTGTTAACGAGGATAGCGTGATTCGTGTTATCGGGTCATAGAATCGTTGAAAATTTAAGACACAGAAAGCGACCACTTGGCCCATCGTGTCTGTGCCAGCCGAAAAGTTATCCACCAATTCTAATCCCACCTTCCAACATTTAATCCATAGCCCTGCAGATTATGACACTTGAGGTGCACATCCAGGCTCATTTTGAATGAGTAGAGGGTTTCTGCTTCAACCATCCTTTCAGGAAGTGAGTTCCAGACCCTCACTAAAAGCAAGGGACCCAGTACCAAGCCCTGTGGAAAACCACGGGAAAGTCCTCCAGTCAATACCCGTCAACAATTACCCTTTGTTCCCTGCCACTGAGACAATTTTGTATTTCTGGGTGAACATGTTTTTCCTCAACTTCTTTCTGAAAGTTCTACCAATCACTTTAAATCTATGTCCCCTAGTCACTGATCTTTCTGCTAAGGTGAATAGAGCCTTCACCTACACTCCATCCAGGCTCCACAAAATTTTGTTCAGTTCAATCAGATCTCCCCTCAGCCTTCTCTGTTCCATGGAGAACAACCCCAGCTTATCCAATCTTTCCTCATAGCTGCATTTTTCCAGTCCTGGCAACATCCTCATAAATCTCCTCTATACTCTCTCCAGTGCAATTACTTCCTTTCTGTAATGTGGTTACCAGAACTGCACAAAGTATTCAAGATGTGGCCTAATCAATGATTTATACAGTTCCAGAATAACTCCCTGCTCTTGCATTCTATACCTCGGCTATTAAGGGAAATGATTCCATATGCCTTCTTAACTGCCTTATTGACCTATCCTGCTATCTTCAGGGATCTGTGGGCATTCACTCCAAAGTCCCTTACTTGCTCTAGACTTCTCAGTATTGTCCTAGTAATCGTGTATTCCTTTGATTGTTTGAGCTCCTCACACTTATCCGGGTCGAATCCCATTTTGCTGCCCATGTGACCAGACCGTCAATATCTTCCTGCAGCCTTCTCGCTGTCGACCACATGGCCAATCTTTGTGTCGTCTGCAAAAGTCTTGATCATACCCCCGACATTTACGTCTAAATCTTTACGATAGACCACAAAAAGCAGGGGACCCATTACTGCGCCCTGTGGAATGACACTGGAGACAGTCCTCAAGTCGCAAAAATACTTGGCAATAATTACCCTTTGTTTCCTGCCACTGAGCCAATTTTGTATCCGCTTTGCTGCATTTCTCTGGATGCCATTGGGTTTTATTTTTTGAACCAGTCTCTCATGTGGGACCTTGACAGAGGCCTTGCTAAAATCCATGAAGACCACATCAACTGCACTACCCTCATTTATATTCCTTGTAACATCTTCAAAAAATTCGATCAATTTGGTCAAACAAGAGCGTCCCTTAACAAATCCATGCCGTCTATCTTTGATAAACCTGTGCCTCTCTAAGTGACAGTTTATCCTGTCTCTCAGAATAGATTACAATAATTCGCCCACTACTGAGGTCAAAGTGACTGGCCTGTAATTATTCAGACTATCCTTCGCTCCCTTTTTAAACAGAGGTACAATGTTAGCAATTCTCCAATATTCCAGCACCACAACTGTATCTAGTGAGGATTGGAAAATGATGGTGGGCAGACCCTCTGCTATTTCTTCTCTTGCTTCTTCGAACAGCCTGGGGTACATTTCAACCGGCTCTGGTGATTGTTCAACTTTCAAGGATGCTAATCCCATTAATACTTCCTCTCTCCCGATGTTTATCACATCCAATGATTCACACTCCTCCTCCTTAACGACAATATCTAAATCCCCCTTCTTTTCTGAAGACATACACAAAGTGCTCAATAAAGAACCATACCAATATCTTCCACCCTTATACAAAGGTTACCTTTCTGATCTATTATGGGTCCTACTCTCCACTTAGTTATCCTCTTACTCGTAATGTCTTGAGAAAACATCTTTGGGTTCACCTTGATTTTGCTTGCCTAATTTCCTTTTTGATTTGACCCCTCCACTTTCTAAACTCCTCTCAACTTTCTGTAGTATTGAGTTCTCAGTGTCGGATATATGCTTTCCTTTTCTGTCTTGTCCTACCCTGCCGGCACCTTGACATCCATGGGACTCGAGATTTGGCCGACTCACCCTTTTGCTTTGTGGGAACATGTTTATCCTGAACCTCTTGAATCTACCCTTTGAATGCCTCCCACTGCTCTGAGACTGAATTACCTTCAAGCTGCTGTTTCCAGTCCACTTTCGCTCCACAGTTTAGTAATATCAGCCTTGCCCCATTGAGAACTCTAACTGCTGATATATCTCTTGTCCTGTTCCATAATTATTTTAAGACTAACTGAATTATGATCATTCCCACCAAAATGCTCTCCCACTACTACTCCTTCCACCTGCCCATCTTCATTTCCTAAAACAATGTCTAAATGCACCCTCTCTTGTTGGACTTGTTACATCCTGGTCAAAAACGTTCTCCTGAATGCACCCCAAGATTTCTGCTCCCTCAATTCTTTTCATACTAAAATTATCCCAGTTAATATTGGGGTAATTAAAGTCCCCTACTATTACAGCCCTATTGTTCTTGCACTTCTCAGATTCTTGCCTACATATCCGATCTTCTATCTCCCTCTAACTATTTGGCTGTCGAGATAACACTCCCAGCAGTGTGATTGTCCCTTTTTGGTTCCTTAGCTCAATCCATATGGTCTCACTTGATGAACCTCCAACATATCATCCCTCCTCACAGCTGCAATAGATACCTTGACCACAATTGTCACTCCCCCTGCTTTCTTATCACCTTCCCTATCGCGTCTGAAAACCCTGTAACCAGAAACGTTGAGCTGCCATTCCTGTCCCTCCTTAAGCCATGTTTCTGTAATAGCTATGATATCATACTACCACGTGTCTATCTGTGCCGTCAGCTCATCTGCTTTATTTGCTATACCCCTTGCATTGAAATAGATACCCTTGAGCACTGCTAAGCTCTTCATCTTTATTTTATAACCTTTGTTTCCTCTGTCTTCCAGACTCATCCATTAATTTTCCGCCTTCCATTTTCATTTCTGAATTTGTCCCACCCTCAGGTCCCCATCCCTCTACCAAACTAGTTTAAACCCTCCCCAACAGTACTAGCAAAACATTCCGCAAGGAACCCAGTCCCGGCACTGTTCAGGTGCAAATCATCCGGTCTATACAGGACCCATCTCGCCCAGAGCCTGTTCCAGTGTCCCAGGAATATGAAGCCCTCCTTTCTGCACCATATTTCCAGCCAAACATCCAACTGTCTTCTCTTTCTATTTCTGTGTTCACTTGTGCGTGGCATTGGGAGTAATCTGGAGATTGCTACTTTTGACGTCCTGCTTGTCAATTTCTTCCCTTGCTTCCTAAATTCTGACCACAGAACAACATTCCTCTTTCTACCTATGTCGTTGGTTCCAATGTGAACCACGACTTCTGGCTGTTCCCCTTCACCTTCAGGATGCTTTGCTGTCGCTCAGTGACATCCTTGACCCTGGCAATAGGGAGGCAACACACCATCCTGGATTCACGTCTGTGGCCACAGAAACGCCTGTCTGTTCCCCTGATTATTGAATCACCGATCACTATGGCTCTTTCAGTCATCCCTGTATCCCACTCTACAGCTGAGCCACCCGTGGTGCCATGGACCTGGCTCTGGCTGTACTCCCCAGGTGAAGCATCACTTTCCTCAGTATTTAGAACTGAATACCTGTTGGAGAGTGAGATGCACTCAGGGATCTCCTGCACTACCTGCCTGAATCATTTTGACTGTCTGATGATCATCCATTCCCTCTCTCCCTGCATACTCTTAAGCAGAGGGGTGACCACATCTATAAACATGCTAAAGCTGAATAAACTGGTATATGAGAAGGAAGAATGTGCAGGGTTACGGGAAGAAGGCAGGGAATGGGATTAGGTGAATTGCTCATGCGGAGAGCCGGTGCAGACACGACGGGCTGAATAATTCCTTTTGTGCGGTAATAACACTGTAATGGGGCGTCTCAGATGGGTATAACGGTGGAGAATGGGGGATCCATGGTGGGAAAGGGAAGTTGTCCTATGGGAACCGAAATCTTAGCAAGAATTGTCCGGGTCAAGGGCATCCAGGAAATATCCTCCCTGCTTCATCCAGCTCCTGAAGTGTCCTCCGGATTCCTGGTGCCAATGACTGTGTCCTCATGATGTTGATGATATGAAGGGTGCAGCAGAACACCATGAACTTCGACACCTGATCCAATGTGTCGTGGAGGGCTCCTCCCGAGCGGTTCAGACATCGTAAGCATTGCTTCATAACACCGATGGTCTATTCCACCATGTTCCTGGTGACCCCATTGCCCACGTTATACACAAGTTAATTGTGTGATGTTGGTTGGCGGTGGGAGGTGGTTTGGGGCGTAGAAACATGAGCTGTGTCCAGATGGGGTTTCCTTTGTCTCCGAGGGGCCCGGTGCCCGAAGTGTTGGGACCGGCTGACTGCTTCAGAATGAAGGTATGGTGGCTGCTGTCAGCATAGTGGACATTTACCAATATGATGTACTGGGCATGCTCTCACACCAACTGTACATTAATGAAGTGAGAGTTCTTTCAGTTCCTGTAACTCTCCCTATTGACAGGGGGGCCCGGCAGAGCAACCTACACCATCAGGAATCCCGCTATCCTGACAAAGCCACGGGATCTCTCATCCTGCTTCTCCCTGCTGAGGGAGAAATGATGACATAGATGGTCACCCTCACCTCCCAGAATTATCAATGGACAACACACAGGCCTCGCAACTACTGGTCAGTTAGTTTAACATCAGTGGTGAGTAAGGTTTTAGAAACAATAATAAGGGAAAAAGGACACACTTGGAGATGTTTGAGTTATTTAAGGATTGTCATCACGGATTTCTAAAAAGCAGATTATGCTTGATGAACTAATTGAATTTATTTCGATGATCAGAGAAGGTTGATGAAGGGAATGTGGCGGATGTTGTCTACATGGATTTTATGAAAGTATTTGATGAAGAACCAAACAAAAGCTTTGTTAACAAAATTGAAGCTCATGGAATAGCATGCAATTGGATCAAAAATTGTCCAAAGGACAGCAAAAAGAGTCTTGTGTTAAATGGTTGTTTTTCAGACTGGAGGATGGTAGACAGTGATGTTCCCCAAGGGTCAGTGCTAGGAATACTAATTTATTTATTTATTTTTGCTGTATATAAATGACATGGATCTTGGAAAACAGAGTAGAATTTCAAAATTATCCGAAGATACCAAACTTGGAGGAGTGGTAAGCAGTGAAGATGATACAAACTGCCTGCAACTGGATCTAGATAGGCTAGCAGAATTGACAGGTAAGTGGCGGGTAGAATTTAATAAAGAGGAGTGTGAGCTGATGCATTTGGACAGAAGGAATAGGAAGGCAATATAGACTTAATGGCACGGTTCTAACGTTTCTGCAGGAACAGAAAGATCTGGGGCTCCAAATGCATTGATCGAGGCAGGACCTATTAGGAGAGTGTTTAGCAAAACGTATCGACCACACTTGGAATATTGTGTTCAGTTCTGGTCGCCTCATTATAGGAAGGATGTGGCAGCTTTAGAGAGGGTGCAGAGGAGATTTAACAGGATGCTGCCTGGACTGGCGGGCATGTCCTACGAAGAAAGATTGAGGGAGCTAGGGCTTTTCTCATTGGAGCGAAGAGGGATGAGAGGTAACTTGATAGAGGGGTGCAAGATGATGAGAGGCACAGATAGAGTGGATAGCCAGAGACTATTTCCCAGGGCAGAAAGGGCTATCACCAGGGAGCATAATTTTAAGGTGATTGGAGGAAGGTTTCGGGGAGATGTCAGAGGTAAGTTCTTTACACTGAGAGTGGTGGGTGTGATGAATGCGCTGTCAGCGGTGGTAGTGGAAGCAAATAAATTAGGGGCATTTAAGCGACTCTTGGATAGGTACATGGATGATAGTAGAATGACGGGTAGGCAGTTAGTTTGATCTTAGAGTAGGGTAAATGTTCGTCACAACATCGTGGGCCGAAGGGCCTGTACTGTGCTGTACTGTTCTATGTTCTATCTTGGGATTTATCATGAGAGACAAAGATACAAAATAAGGGAAGTTATGCAGAACCTTCATAAAGCTTTGGTTCGGCCCCAACTAGAGAACTGTGTCCAGTTCTGGTCACCACACTTTAGGAACGATGTGAAGGTCCTTGTGGGGGTGCAGAGGAGATTTAACAGAATGGTTCCAGGGATGGCGGGGTTTTAGTTTCAAGGTTAGTTTGGAGAAGATGGAGTTGTTCTCCCTGGAATAAAGGAGATTGAGAGAGATTTGATGGAGGTGGACAAGATTATGCTAGGCTTAGATAAGAAAGACAAGGAAAAACTGTTCCCATTAACTGATGAAACAAGGCATAGGGGACACAGATGGAAGGTTTGGGTAAGAGATGCAGGGGGAAAATGAGGAAGAACTTTTTTACACAGTTGATGTTAATGAGCTGGAACTCACTGCCCAGGAGTGTGGTGGAAGCCGAGACAATCAATGATTTCAAAAGGAAACTGGTTGGATACCTGAAGGAAATGAACTTGCAGGGATACGGGGATTGAGCGGGGGAATGGGACTGACTGGATTGTTCCAAACAGAGCTGGCATGGAGGGATCGAATGGCCTCCTTCTGTGTTGTAAATGACTCTATGACCCTATTGCTCTCTATGACTGTATGTTGGATATGTCTCCGGCTCCAACCGGGAAAGATCCAGATACATAGAGTTTCAATGAAGCTGTGACCTTAACAGCCACTGACAGCTCCGTCCTCACCCTGGTGAGAGGCTCCAGGTCGTGTTACATGAGGTGGCACAGCTCTGTGACCACCTCCTTATTGAATCTGAGTCACCTCACACACTGCTCCTGGGTTAGGTGTAGGTAGGAAAATTGCTCTTGGAAAACCCGGGGTGGGTCGGGCAACGCCCCCTCCACCTCCCTCTTTACAGATCTTCCCCTCTCTGCAGTCTCTGCTCCATGTGTTGGTCATGTTACAGACCCAGAGACACTGTAACTACAGTCCCCATACCTCGTGCAGTGTTGGGTCACCAAATCCTCTGCCCTCCTTGAATGTCTGCAGCAGCTCACAACACAACCTCCAGAAAACTTTTCGTTCCTTTTTCATTTAACTAAGTTAAGCTTAAGATTAAAAATGGCAGGAGATCTCAGACCCGTGTCATGCTCATCTTGCTCAATGTGGGAGCTCAGGGACATGGCTGATGTCCCTGACTCCGTCACGTGCAGGAAGTGTGTCCAACTGCACCTCTTGTTAGACCGCATGACGGCTCTCGAGCTGCGGATGGACTCACTTTGGAGCATGCGCGACGCTGAGGAGGTCGTGGATAGCACGTTTAGTGAATTGGTCACACCGCAGATAGGATTGCTGAGGGAGAAAGGGAATGGGTGACCAAAAGGCAGAGAAAGAGCAGGAAGGCAGCGCAGGAGTCCCCTGCGGTCATCTCCCTCCAAAACAAGTATACCGTTTTGGATACTGTTGAGGGAGATGGCTCACCAGGGGAAGGCAGCAGTAGCCAGGTTCATGGCACCGTGGCTGGCTCTGCTGTTCAGAAGGGAGTGAAAAAGAGTGGAAGGGCTATAGTCGTAGGGGATTTAATTGTAAGGGGAGTAGATAGGCGGTTCTGTGGTCGAAGACGAGGCTCCCGAATGGTATGTTGCCTCCCAGGTGCACGGGTCAGGGATGTCTCAGATCGGCTGCAGAACATTCTAAAGGGGGAGGGTGAACAGCCAGTTGTCGTTGTGCACATAGGCACCAATGATATAGGTAAAAAACGGGATGAGGTCCGACAAGCAGAATTTAGGGAGTTAGGAGCCAAGTTAAAAAGTAGGACCTCAGAGGTAGTAATCTCAGGATTGCTACCAGTGCCACGTGATAGTCAGAGTAAAAATGAAAGAATAGTCAGGATGAATGCGTGGCTTGAGAGATGGTGCAGGAAGGAGGGGTTCAGATTTTTGGGACATTGGGACCGGTTCTGGGGGAGGAGGGACTATTACAAATTGGATGGTCCACACCTGGGCCGGACTGGAACCAATGTCCTTGGGGATGCTTTTGCTAACGCTGTTGGGGAGGGTTTAAACTAATGTGGCAGGGGGATGGGAACCAATTGAGGAGGTCAGTTGACAGTAAGGAGGTAGTAACAAAAGCCTGTAAGGAACGAGATAATGAAGTCAGTGTGACTAAGGGGAAGAGCAGGCAGGGAGCAGATGATGTATGTAAAGGGACTGGTGGTCTGAGGTGCATTTGCTTTAATGCAAGAAGTGTAGTAGGTAAGGCAGATGAACTTAGGGCTTGGATTAGTACCTGGGAGTATGATGTTATTGCTATTACTGAGACTTGGTTGAGGAAAGGGCATGATTGGCAACTAAATATCCCAGGATATCGATGCTTCAGGCGTGATAGAGAGGGAGGTAAAAGGGGTGGAGGAGTTGCATTACTGGTCAAAGAGGATATCACAGCTGTGCTGAAGGAGGGCACTATGGAGGACTCGAGCAGTGAGGCAATATGGACAGAACTCAGAAATAGGAAGGGTACGGTAACAATGTTGGGGCTGTACTACAGGCCTCCCAACAGCGAGCGTGAGATAGAGGTACAAATATGTAAACAGATTATGGAAAGATGTAGGAGCAACAGGGTGGTGGTGATAGGAGATTTTAATTTTCCCAACATTGACTGGGATTCACTTAGTGTTAGAGGTCTAGATGGAGCAGAATTTGTAAGGAGCATCCAGGAGGGTTTTCTAGAGCAGTATGTAAATAGTCCAACTCGGGAAGGGGCCATACTGTACCTGGTGTTGGGGAATGAGCCCGGACAGGTGTTTGAAGTTTCAGTAGGGGACTCCTTTGGGAATAGTGATCACAATTCCGTAAGCTTTAAAATACTCATGGACAAAGATGAGAGTGGTCCGAAAGGAAGAGTGCTAAATTGGGGGAAGGCCAACTATACCAAAATTCGGCAGGAGCTGGGGAATGTAGATTGGGAGCAGCTGTTTGAAGGTAAATCCACATGTGATACATAGGAGGCTTTGAAAGAGAGGTTGATTAGCGTGCAGGAGAGACATGTTCCTGTGAAAATGAGAGATAGAAATGGCAAGATTAGGGAACCATGGATGACAGGTGAAATTGTGAGACTACCTAAGAGGAAAAAGGAAGCAGACATAAGGTCTAGGCGGCTGATGAAAGACGAAGCTTTGAAAGAATATCGGAAATGTAGGGCCAATCTGAAACGAGGAATTAAGAGGGCTAAAAGTGGTCATGAAATATCTTTAGCAAACAGGGTTAAAGAAAATCCCAAAGCCTTTTATTCATATATAAGGAGAAAGAGGGTAACTAGAGAAAGGACTGGCCCACTAAAGAACAAAGGAGGAATGTTATGCTTGGACTCAGAGAAAATGGGTGAGATTCTAAACGAGTACTTTGCATTGGTATTCACCGAGGAGAGGGACATGACGGATGTTGAGGTTAGGAACAGATGTTTGATTACTCTCGGTCAAGTCGGCATAAGGAGGGAGGAAGAGTTGGGTATTCTAAAGGGCATTAAGGTGGACAAGTCCGCAGGTCCGGATGGAATCTATCCCAGGTTACTGAGGGAAGCGAGAGAGGAAATAGCTGGGGCCTTAACAGATATCTTTGCAGCATCCTTAAACATGGGTGAGGTCCCAGAGGACTGGAGAATTGCTAATGTTGTCCCCTTGTTTAAGAAGGGTATCAGGGATAATCCAGGTAATTATAGACCGGTGAGCCTGACATCAGTGGTAGGGAAGCTGCTGGAGAAGATACTGAGGGATAGGATCTATTCCCATCTGGAAGAAAATGGGCTTATCAGTGATAGGCAACATGGCTTTGTGCAGGGAAGGTCATGTCTTACCAACTTAATAGAATTCTTTGAGGAAGTGACAAAGTTAATTGATGAGGGAAGGGCTGTCGATGTCATATACATGGACTTCAGTAAGGCGTTTGATAAGGTTCCGCATGGCAGGCTGATGGAGAAAGTGAAGGCGCATGGGGCCCAAGGTGCACTAGCTAGATGGATAAAGAACTGGCTGGGCAACAGGAGACAGAGAGTAGCAGTAGAGGGGAGTTTCTTAAAATGGAGACGTGTGACCAGTGGTGTTCCACAGGGATCGTGCTGGGACCACTGTTGTTTGTGATATTCATTACTGATTTGGAGGAAAGTATAGGTGGACTGATTAGCAAGTTTGCAGACGACACGAAGATTGGTGGAGTAGCAGATAGTGAAGGGGACTGTCAGAGAATACAGCAGAATATAGATAGATTGGAGAGTTGGGCAGAGAAATGGCAGATGGAGTTCAATCAGGGCAAATGCGAGGTGATGCATTTTGGAAGATCCAATTCAAGAGTGAACTACACAGTAAATGGAAAAGTCCTGGGGAAAATTGATGTACAGAGAGATTTGGGTGTTCAGGTCCACTGTTCCCTGAAGGTGGCAGCGCAGGTAAATAGAGTGGTCAAGAAGGCATACGGCATGCTTTCCTTCATCGGACGGGGTATTGAGTACAAGAGTTGGTAGGTCATGTTACAGTTGTATAGGACTTTGGTTCGGCCACATTTGGAATACTGCGTGCAGTTCTGGTCGCCACATTACAAAATGATGTGGATGCTTTGGAGAGGGTGCAAAGGAGGTTCACCAGGATGTTGCCTGGTATGGAGGGCGCTAGCTATGAAGAGAGGTTGAGTAGATTAGGATTATTTTCATTAGAAAGACGGAGTTTGAGGGGGGACCTGATTGAGGTGTACAAAATCATGAGAGGTATAAACAGGGTGGATAGCAAGAGGCATTTTCCCAAAGTGGGGGATTCAATTACTAGAGGACACGAGTTCAAAGTGAAAGGGGAAAAGTTTAGTGGGGATATACGTGTAAAGTTCTTTACGCAGAGGGTGGTGGGTGACTGGAACGCGTTGCCAGCGGAGGTGGCAGATGCGGGCACGATGGCGTCTTTTAAGATGTATCTAGACAGATACATGAAGGGGCAGGAAGAAAAGAGATACAGATAGAGGATCTGGATAGGCGCAGGCTTGGAAGGCCGAAGGGCCTGTTCCTGTGCAGTAATTTTCTTTGTTATTTTCTTTGTTCAAAACCATCCACAGAACCTCCACCAACTTTACAATAGTAGAAGTAAGTCAAAAGCCTCTCACCTGTAAGTTGGATGCCTGGTTCTGCTGAATGTATGTTCAGCTGAGAGTGACTAACACAGGCGGTCAGTGGACATGCCCAGACCAAGTTTCAAAGACGTACATCAAAGTTCCCAGTATGGTACATTGACATCACTTTCAAATCCATCCTCAAGGGAACAACACATATCCGGTACGATTGTGCTGGAGCCCCGCCCAGATTGGGACACTGTGCAGGCCACACTAGAAGTGGCCGGCAGTGAAGACAACATGAATAGAACGTAGATGATACGAGTTTGCTGGAGCCCTGCCCAGCATGGGGTATTGTGCACTAGCAGTGGTCGGCTCTGCGGTTCTCATCATTTTATGGATCCCAGCTTCTGCACCGTCAGCACCAGTAGTTCTGCAGAGTCTAAAATCGTGGCTCTGGACAGATACAGAGGGAAATAAATTGACTTTAAAAGGAGAACTGAAAAAAGATTGAAGTCAAAAGAGTTGCAGGAATATGGGAAATGGACAGGGAAATGGGACTATCTGGAGGGGTGAGGCCATGGAGAGTTTCAAACACAGGAATGATTAAAATTAAGGTGCTGCCAGACTGGGAGCCAATGTAGATCAGTGAGCACGGGGTGATGGGTGATCAGGATTTGGTGTGAGTTAGGATACAGGCAGCAGAGTTCTGGATGGACTGTGGTTTATGGAGGTTTATAACTGGGAGGGTGACCAGGATAGAATTGGAATAGTCAAGTGTGGATTTAACAGTGACACGGATGAGGGTTGATTCAGCAGATGGGCTGAGGCAGAAGTGGAGACGGGTGAAATTACATGGGTGTTAGTAGGCAGGGTGGTGATGGAAAGAATATGGAGATGAACTCAGCTCAGGTTTAAATATAACACAGAAGTTGTAAAATGTCTGGTACAAGCTCAGATATTTGGCAGGGTGGAGTATGTGCTTCCCAGATAGGGGATGGAGTTTGTGATGGAGACCAATGACACTCGCTTCAGTCATCCAAAAATTTTCATTACAGAACAGTATTTCATTGAAACAGCATTTACAGATCTCCTGGCCTGAAATAGAGACAGCAACAGCAGCAACGATGAGAGAGTAAATGACAAGAACTGTAATACAGTTGAGAATGGTTTACAGAGCTAATAGCTGGAGATATTCACCAGGAATACAACGGCATCAAGAAGGGCAGAGTAAATTACAGGAGCAGTAATTCAGTTAAACATGGTTTAAAGAATTAATAGCCAGATAGAGAGACTTACCAGGGACACCAATAATAGCCAGGCTGTGGTAATAAATATATTGAATAATCTTCAGTGCGAGATAGATACGGAAGTTTAATGAGTACCGATCATAATATGTAGAAAGGGAGTAAATAACCGAGGATAAACTCCTGTCCATTGTTGTAACATTCCAATCTATTGTTCTCAGATTCTGACCCATTGTTGTAACATTCCAATCTATTGTTCTCAGATTCTGACCCATTGCTGCAACATTCCAGTCTTTTGTTCTCAGATTCTGATGTATCCTCTCTCTATCTCTCTGGAGCAGCTGATCTCTGTAAGTGCCGGGGCTGATGTTCCCACTGACTATGGAATAACATATTGAAAGAAGCCCCTTATTAATAGAAGATGGAAAACACAATTAGGATCCATGGAGACTGACATTATGTACAGTCACGGAACAAACAGATTCAGTTAACTCTTTTCAATCCGACACTTTTTGTACCACAATAAAGTTGAACATTTACCCAGTCTGGATGGGATGTATGGGGGTTGCTGAGGGAAGCAATGGTGGAAATAGCCGAGGCACTGGCCAGAATATTCCAATCCCCCTTGGATATAGGCGGGATGACAGATTTCCACAGGCTCGCCACTCTCTGGGTGGAGAAACGTCTCCTCATCTCAGTCCTGAAATTTTTACCCCGTATCCTTAGACTATCAGCCCTTGTCCGGGAGTCACCCACCATCGGGAACATCCTTCCTGCATCTACCCTGTCAAGTCCCGTTAGAATGTTATCGGTTTCGATGAGATCCCTCCTCACTCTTCCGAATTCCAGTGAATATAGTCCTAACCGACTCAATCTCTCCTCGTACGACAGTCCTACCACCCCAGGAATCAGTCTGGTAAAATTCTACTGCACTCCCTCTATAGCAAGAACAGCCTTCTTCAGATAAGGAGACCAAAACTGCACACAATATTCCAAGTGCAGCCTCACCAAGGCCCTGCATAATTGCAGCAAAACATCCCTGCGCCTGTACTCGAATCCTGTCTCTATGAAGGCCAACATAACATTCGCCTTTCTCTACCACCTGTTGCACCTGCATGCTTACCTTCAGTGACTGGTGTACGAAAACACCCAGGTCTCACTGCATATTACTCTCCCTCAGTTTATAGCCGTTAAGATAATATTTTGCCTTCCTGTTTTTTCTAGTAAAGTGGATAACTTCACATTTATCCACATTATACTGCATCTGCCATGCATTTGTCCACTCACTCAACTTGTCCAAATCACCCGGAAGCCTCTTTGCATTCTACTCACAACTCACCCTCACACCCAATTTTGTATCATCTGCAAATCTGGAGATATTACATTTAGTTTCCTCATCTAAATCATTAATATATATTGTGGATAACTGAGGTCCCAGCTCCGATCCCTGCGGTACCCCACTAGTCACTGCCTGCCATTCAGAAAAAGATCTGTATGTTGCAATGCTTTGTTTCCTGTCTGCCAACCAATTTTCTATCCATCGCAATACACTCCCCCAAATCCCATGCGTATAAATTTTACACGCTAAACCCTTACGTGGAACTTTGGCGAGAGCCTTCTGAAAGTGCAAAGCAACCACATCCACTGGCTCCACCTCATCAACTCTCCTAGTTACATCCTCGAAGAATGCTAGTAGATTTATCAAGCATGATTTCCCTTTCATAAATCCATGCTGACTCTGTCCGATTCCACCACTGTTCGCCAAGTGCTCTGCTGCAAAATCTTTGATAATGGACACCAGGATATTCACCACGACCGATGTCAGGCTGACTGGCCTACAATTTCCTGCTTTCTCTCTCCTCCCTTTTTGAATAGTGGGGTAACATTAGCTACCTTTCAATCTGTAGGAACTGTTCCGGAGTCCATAGAATCTTGGAAGATGACCACCAATGCATCCACTATTTCTAGGGTAACTTCCTTAAGTACTCTGGGATGTAAATTACTAGGACCTGGGGATTTATCGGCCTTCAATACCATCAACTTCCCCAACACCATTTCTCTACTAATACTGACATCTTTCAGTTCCTCTCTCTCACTAAACCCTGTATTCACCAACATTTCTGGTATGATATTGGCGTCCTCCTTTGTGAAGACAGAACTCAAGTATGCATTTAGTTGGTCAGCCATTTATTTGTTTCCCATAATAAATTCCCCTGTTTCTGACTGTAACGGACCTTCATTTGTCTTCGCCAATCTTTTCCTCTTCACATACCTATAGATTCGTGTACAGTCAGTTTTTATGTTACCCGTAAGCTTACTCTCGTACTCCATTTTCCCCTTCTCAATCAATCTCTTGGTGCTCCTTTGCTGAATTTTAAACTGCTCCCAATCCTCAGGTCTGTTGTTTTTCCTGGCAAATTTATATGCCTCTTCCTTGGATCTAATGCTGTCTCTAATCTACCTTGTAAGCCATGATTTGGCTACCTTTTACGTTTTACTTTTGCGCCAGACAGGGATAAACAATTGTTGCAGTTTATCCATGCACTCTTTGAATGTTTGCCTTTGCCTATCCAGGGTCATCTCTTCAAGTAACATTTCCCAATGTATCATCAACGACTCATGCCTCATACTTTCGTAGCTTACTTTATTAAGATTCACGACCCCAGTCTCAGAATCAACTAGGACACTCTCCATCATGATGAAGAATTCTATCATATTATGGTCGTTCATCCCCGAGGGATCTCGCACAACTAGATTGTCAATTATTCCTCTCTCATTATACAATAACCAGTCTAGGATGGCCTGTTCTCCAGTTGGTTGCTCAAAGAATTGGTCCTGAAAACCATCCCGTATATTCTCCAGCAATTCCTCCACAATGTATTGTGACCAATTTGATTTGCCCAATCTATATGCAGATTCAGGAAACTCATTACAGATGTTCCTTTATCGCATGCGTCTCTAATTTCCTGTTCATTGCCATTCCCAAGTTCAGCACGACAGTCTGGGGGTCTATATACAACCCCCACTAACGTTTTATGCCCCTTAGTGTTTCTCAGCTCTACCCATACATATTCGAAATCGTCAGAGCTAATATCCTGCCTAACTATTGCGTTAATTTCCTCTTTAACCAGCAATGCAACTCCACCGGGGTTGGAGATAGGCCGTTTTAGTGATGTTGTGAATATTTGGTCAGAACTTATCTCAAGACATCTCAGGGTTAACTATGTAACTAAGTCTGTGAACAGTTTGGCTTCGTCCCAAGCATTTACAAAGGAGAGGGATGGAGTGTGCAAATAGGAAATGTTTGGAGCAGAGACAGAAAGCAATGGCTTCAATCTTCTCAATATTTAATTGACATTGCAGATGTGTGAGGTAATACATTTTGAAAGGATGAATGAAGAGAGGCAATACAAGTTAAATGGTCCAACTATAAAGGTGGTGAAATAACAGAGACACCTGGGGTGTTTGTGCACAAATCTTTGAAGTTGGCAGGAAAGGTTATCTTGACAGTTAATAAATGTATGGGATCCTTGGGTCTATAAATAGAGGCAAAAAGAACAAAAGCAAGGACATTATGTGAAACATATATAACATACTAGTTCAGCTGCACCTGGAGTCTTGTGTCGAATACTGGGAACCGCACTTTCGGCAGGACATGAAGCCTTCGGAGAGTGTACCGAACTGTTTTGCTAGAATTTGTGCAGGCATGGGGGATTACAGTTATGTAGCTGGGGTTGTTCTGCTTAGAGCAAAGAACTTTCAGAGGAGATTTGATTGAGGTGTTTAACATTAGGAAGGAGTTAGATAAATTAAATAAACAGAAACTATTTCCAATGTCCAAGAGACACAGATTTAAGGCGATTGGTAAAAGAAGCAGACATGAGGATTTTTGTTTCTGATTGGTTTGGATTTGGAATGCACTGTCTGATAGGCTGATGGATACAGATTCAATAGTAGATCCCAAAAGGGAATTGGATAAATATCTGAAGGAGAACAAATGCAAGGATATAGTGAAAGAGCCAGGGAGTGGGACTAACTGGATTGCTCTTTGAAAGGGCCAGCACAGACTTGATGGGCCGAATGACCTCATTATGTCTGTGCTATTCTATGAATCTATGATGGTTCCCACCTGGACTTTCACAATATTCCTATCCTTTCACAAGGAGTTTGATAAAGTACCACATAAAAGCCATATTACCGAATTAGAAACACACGGGATAAAAGGACCAATATCAGCTGTGGGTCAGTTTGTCGCTCTCTCCCCTTTCAGTCACAAGCTTCCAGGATCAAGTGTCACTGCAGGACTTGATCACAAGAATCAATGCTGACATTGCAGTGCAGTACTGAGGGTGTGCTGCACTGTCAGAGGTGCTGTTTAGCGAATGAAACTTTAAACCAAGTTGCAGTCTGCCCTCTCAGGTGGATGTTAAATGTCCCACTGCACTATGTAGAAGCAGAGCAGGGGAATTATTACCGGTGTCCTGGTCAAAATGTTTCCTTCAATCAACATCACAAAAACAGATCTGATCATTATCACATTGCTGCTTGTGGGATCTTGCTGTGCAGAAATTGTCTGCCTGTTTCCTACATTACAAGAGTGTCTTCGCTTTAAGAAGTATTCATTGGAAGTATACATGAAGAAGTATACATTAAGAAGTATTCACTTTGGAACATGCAGTGGTCATGAAAGGCGTTTCATAAATGGAAGTCTGTTCTTTTATTTTCAATGTCAGCATGTGGGAAATTAGCTCAGTGACAGAAAGTAGAGAATAGTGGAGAATGGTTGTTGTTCGGTCTGGAGTGAAGTAGTCAATGGGGTTCCCCAGGGTCACTGTTGCTGTATGTTAATGCAATGGGCTTGTGTGCAGAGGTGATAATGTCAAATATTTCAGATGGCAGGAAAGGCAGAAATGTTAATAAACAATGAGAAGGATAGTAACACACTTCAGGAGGACAGAGACTGACCGGTGAAATTTGCAGGCGGATGGCAAATATTAGTTAACACAGTGAAGTGAGAAGTGAGACATTTGGGTAGGAAGTGCAAGGGAAGGAAACAGAAACAAATTGGTATTGTTTCAATGAGGAGACAGTAACAGAGAGACTTGGTGTGTATTCAGACAGATATTTGAAGGCCGCACGAAAAGTTGACAAGTTTATGCCTGATATAACAGACATCCGGTGGAAAACACTATTGAGAAGCAGGCTGAATATTGAAGGTCCAGTGGGGAAGTGAAGAAGCAAATAAGAGAAGCAAAGAGCGAGCATGAAAAGAGGCGAGTATTGAAGGAAATCCCAAAGATTTAGTTTCGGTGACTGCAGCTTTGACAGTAACGGAGGTGCGTGAGCGGGCTTACAGCTGAGAGGTCAATTTCAGTGTAAGTTTAAAAGTGAATTCCCTTTTGTTTTTGGAGGACCATGGGACTGCTGGGTAAGGAAAAAGTTTCGGTGACTGCAGCTTTGATAGCAACGGAGGTGCGTGAGCGGGCTTACAGCTGTGAAGTCAATTTCAATGTAAGTTCAAAAGTGAATTCCCTTTTGTTTTCGGAGAACCAGGGGACTGCTGGGTAAGGAAAAAGGTATATATTTGTGTGGTTTAAAATCTCTTTCTTTTAGTTTCGGTGACTGCAGCTTTGATAGCAACGGAGGTGCGTGAGCGGGCTTACAGCTGAGAGGTCAATTTCAGTGTAAGTTTAAAAGTGAATTCCCTTTTGTTTTCGGAGGACCATGGGACTGCTGGGTAAGGAAAAAGTTTCGGTGACTGCAGTTTTGATAGCAACGGAGGTGCGTGAGCGGGCTTACAGCTGTGAAGTCAATTTCAATGTAAGTTTAAAAGTGAATTCCCTTTTGTTTTCGGAGGACCAGGGGACTGCTGGGTAAG
Source organism: Heterodontus francisci (assembly GCF_036365525.1). Lineage (NCBI taxonomy): Eukaryota > Metazoa > Chordata > Chondrichthyes > Heterodontiformes > Heterodontidae > Heterodontus > Heterodontus francisci. The sequence continues at coordinate 586,916 of NW_027141568.1, forward strand.
GAAAAAGGTATATATTTGTGTGGTTTAAAATCTCTTTCTTTTAGTTTCGGTGACTGCAGCTTTGATAGCAACGGAGGTGCGTGAGCGGGCTTCCAGCTGTGAAGTCAATTTCAGTGTAAGTTTAAAAGTGAATTCCCTTTTGTTTTCGGAGGACCAGGGGACTGCTGGGTAAGGAAAAAGGAATATGTTTGTGTGGTTTAAAAGCTCTTTCTTTTAGTTTCGGTGACTGCAGCTTTGATAGCAACGGAGGTGCGTGAGTGGGCTTACAGCTGTGAAGTCAATTTCAGTGTAAGTTTAAAAGTGAATTCCCTTTTGTTTTCGGAGGACCAGGGGACTGCTGGGTAAGGAAAAAGGTACATATTTGTGTGGTTTAAAATCTCTTTCTTTTAGTTTCGGTGACTGCAGCTTTGATAGCAACGGAGGTGCGTGAGCGGGCTCACAGCTGTGAAGTCAATTTCAGTGTAAGTTTAAAAGTGAATTCCCTTTTGTTTTCGGAGCACCAGGGGGACTGCTGGGTAAGGAAAAAGGTATATATTTGTGTGGTGGCTGTACCCGAGACACTACACGTGTAGTGTCTCCCACCCACCCTCCTCCTCTAACCAAAAAAAAGGACTCTGGTGTGTTGATAAGGTAAGCTTTTTATTTAGGAAGTTCTGTCCGTTGGATTGCTAACCTAACAAGTTTTGACTTTTTGTTTTTGGTTTTTCAGTAGATTTGTTGGGAAGTTGGAATAGTGGGAATGGAGGTTAAGGCAGTTTTATGTTCCTCCTGCAGAATGTGGGAGGTAAGGGTCGCCAAGAGTGTCCCTGCTGACTGCATCTGTGGGAAGTGCACCCAACTCCAGCTCCTCTAGAACCGCGTTAGGGAACTGGAGCTGGAGCTGGATGAACTTTGGATCATTCGGGAGGCGGAGGAGGTTATTGAGAGGAGTTATGGGGAGGTAGTCACACCTCAGGTAAAATAAGTAGGTAGATGGGTTACCGTCAGGGGAAGGAGAGGGAACCAGCAGGCAGTGCAGGGATCCCCTGTGGCCGTTTCCCTCAACAACAGGTATACCGTTTTGGATACTGTTGCGGGGGACGACTTACCAGGGGTAAGCAATGGGGTACAGGTATCTGGCACAGAGTCTGTCCCTGTTGCTCAGAAGGGAAGGGGGAAGAGGAGCAGAACATTAGTCATTGGGGACTCCATAGTTAGGGGAACAGATAGGAGGTTCTGTGGGAACGAGAGAGACTCACGGTTGGTATGTTGCCTCCCAGGTGCCAGGGTTCGTGATGTCTCGGATCGTGTTTTTGGGATCCTTAATGGGGAGGGGGAGCAGCCCCAAGTCGTGGTCCACATAGGCACCAACGACATAGGTAGGAAGAGAGAGGGGGATTTAAGACAGAAATTCAGGGAGCTAGGGTGGAAGCTTAGAGCGAGAACAAACAGAGTTGTTATCTCTGGGTTGTTGCCCGTGCCCCGTGATAGCGAAGCGAGGAATAGGGAGAGAGAGGAGTTGAACACGTGGCTGCAGGGATGGTGCAGGAGGGAGGGTTTTGGTTTCCTGGATAATTGGGGCTCTTTCTGGGGTAGGTGGGACCTCTACAAACAGGATGGTCTTCACCTGAACCAGAGGGGTACCAATATCCTTGGGGGGAGGTTTGCTAGTGCTCTTCGGGGGGGGGGGGTTTAAACTAATTCAGCAGGGTAATGGGAACCTAAATTGTAGTGCCAGTGTACATGATGTTGAGAGTAGTGATGTCAGCGATATGGTTACAAGAACGCAAGAGGGCACTGGCAAGCAAGAACCTGGTTTAAAGTGTGTCTATTTCAACGCCAGGAGCATCCGGAATAAGGTGGGTGAGCTTGCAGTATGGGTTGGTACCTGGGATCTCGATGTAGTGGCCATTTCGGAGACATGGGTAGAGCAGGGGCAGGAATGGATGTTGCAGATTCCGGGATTTAGATGTTTCAGTAAGAACAGAGAAGATGGTAAAAGAGGGGGGGGGGGTGGCATTGTTAATCAAGGAGAGTATTACAGCGACAGAAAGGACGTTTGAGGACTCGTCTGCTGAGGTAGTATGGGCCGAGGTTAGAAACAGGAGAGGTGAGGTTACCCTGTTGGGAGTCTTTTATAGACCTCCGAATAGTTCCTGAGATGTAGAGGAAAGGATAGCGAAGATGATTCTCGACAGGGGCGAGAGTAACAGGGGAGTTGTTTTGGGGGACTTTAACTTTCCAAATATTGACTGGAAATACTATAGTTCGAGTACTTTAGATGGGTCAGTTTTTGTCCAGTGTGTGCAGGAGTGTTTTCTGACACAGTATGTAGACAGGCCAACCAGGGGCGATGCCACATTGGATTTGGTACTGGGAAATGAACCCGGCCAGGTGTTAGATTTAGATGTAGGTGAGCACTTTGGTGATAGTGATCACAATTCGGTTAGGTTTACCTTCGCGATGGGCAGGGACAGGTATATACCGCAGGGCAAGAATTATAACTGGGGGAAAGGAAATTATGATGCGATTAGGCAAGATTTAGGATGCGTAGGATGGGGAAGGAAACTGCAGGGGATGGGAACAATCGAAATGTGGAGCTTATTCAAGAAGCAGCTGCTGTGTGTCCTTGATAAGTATGTACCTGTCAGGCAGGGAGGAAGTTGTCGTGCGAGGGAGCCGTGGTTTACTAAAGAAGTTGAAGTGCTTGTCAAGAGGAAGAAGAAGGCTCAGTTCGGGCGCTTGAGAGCTACAAGCTAGCCAGGAAGGATCTAAAGGGAGAGCTAAGAAGAGCAAGGAGAGGTCACGAGAAGTCATTGGTGGATCGGGTCAGGGAAAACCCTAAGGCTTTCTATCGGTATATCAGGAATAAAAGAATGACTAGAGTTAGATTGGGGCCAATCAAGGATAGTAGTGGGAAGTTGTGTGTGGAATCAGAGGAGATAGGGGAAGTGTTAAATGAATATTTTGCGTCTGTATTTACAGTAGAGAAAGAAAATGTTGTTGAGAATACTGAGATTCAGGCTACGAGGCTAGATGGGATTGAGGTTCACAAGGAGGAGGTGTTAGCAATTTTGGAATGTGTGAAAATAGATAAGTCCCCTGGGCCAGATGGGATTTATCCTAGGATTCTCTGGGAAGCTAGGGAGGAGATTGCAGAGCCTTTGTCCTTGATCTTTATGTCGTCATTGTCGACAGGAATAGTGCCGGAAGACCTGAGGATAGCAAATGTTGTACCCTTGTTCAAGAAGGGGACTAGAGACAGCCCTGGTAATTATAGACCTGTCAGCCTTCGGTTGTGGGTAAAATGTTGGAAAAGGTTATGAGAGACAGGATTTATAATCATCTTGAAAAGAATAAGTTCATTAGCGATAGTCAGCACGGTATTGTGAAGGGTAGGTCGTGCCTCACAAACCTTATTGAGTTTTTCGAGAAGGTGACCAAACAGGTGGATGAGGGTAAAGCAGTGCATGTGGTGTATATGGATTTCAGTAAGGCGTTTGATAAGGTTCCCCACGGTAGGCTATTGCAGAAAATACGGAAGTATGGGGTTGAAGGTGATTTAGAGCTTTGGATCAGAAATTGGCTAGCTGAAAGAAGACAGAGGGTGGTGGTTGATGGCAAATGTTCATCCTGGAGTTTAGTTACTAGTGGTGTACCGCAAGGATCTGTTTTGGGGCCACTGCTGTTTGTCATTTTTATAAATGACCTGGAAGAGGGTGTAGAAGGGTGGGTTAGTAAATTTGCAGATGACACTAAGGTCGGTGGAGTTGTGGATAGTGCCGAAGGATGTTGTAGGGTACAGAGGGACATAGATAGGCTGCAGAGCTGGGCTGAGAGATGGCAAATGGAGTTTAATGCGGAAAAGTGTGAGGTGCTTCACTTTGGAAGGAGTAATAGGAATGCAGAGTACTGGGCTAATGGGAAGATTCTTGGTAGTGTAGATGAACAGAGAGATCTTGGTGTCCAGGTGCATAAATCCCTGAAGGTTGCTAACCAGGTTAATAGGGCTGTTAAGAAGGCATATGGTGTGTTAGCTTTTATTAGTAGGGGGGTCGAGTTTCGGAGCCACGAGGTCATGCTGCAGCTGTACAAAATTCTGGTGAGACCGCACCTGGAGTATTGCATGCAGTTCTGGTCACCGCATTATAGGAAGGATGTGGAAGCTATGGAAAGGGTGCAGAGGAGATTTACTGGGATGTTGCCTGGTATGGAGGTAAGGTCTTACGAGGAAAGGCTGAGGGACTTGAGGTTGTTTTCGTTGGAGAGAAGGAGGAGGAGAGGTGACTTAATAGAGACATATAAGATAATCAGAGGGTTAGATAGGGTGGATAGTGAGCGTCTTTTTCCTCGGATGGTGATGGCAAACACGAGGGGACATAGCTTCAAGTTGACAGGTGATAGATTTAGGACAGATGTGAGAGGTAGTTTCTTTACTCAGAGAGTAGTAAGGGCGTGGAACGCCCTGCCTGCAGCAGTAGTAGATTCGCCAACTTTAAGGGCATTTAAGTGGTCATTGGATAGACATATGGATGAAAATGGAATAGTGTAGGTCAGATGGTTTCACAGGTCGGCGCAACATCGAGGGCCGAAGGCCCTGTACTGCGCTGTAGTGGTCTAATTCTAATTTCTATAGGCATCTAAACAGTAAAAGGGTAGTAAAAGGAACAATGGGGCCGACTCAGGACCATAAAGGGGATTTGCACATGGAGGCAGTGGATATAGCTGTGGTACTAAATGAATAATTTCCACCTGTCTTTCCCAAGGAAGAAGATATGGAATCCTTTTTTTAATAGCCGAGGTATAGAATTTACGAGCAGGGAGGTTATGCTAGAATTGTATAACTCATTGGTTAGGACACAACTTGAGTACTGTGTGCAGTTCTGGTCACCTCATTACAGAAAGGATGTAATTGCACTAGAGAGGGTACACAGGAGATTTACGAGGATGTTGCCAGGTTTGGAAAATGTAGCTATGATGAAAGATTGGACAGGCTGGGGTTGTTCTTCTTGGAATAGAGAAGGCTGAGGGGAAATCTGATTGAAATGTCCAAAGCCGGGAGGGGCCTGGATAGAGTGGAGGTGAAGGGTCCATTCACCTTAGCAAAGAGGTCAGTGAAGAGGGGGCATGGACTTAAAGTGATTGGTAGAAAGATTAAAAGGGAGCTGCGGATTTTATTTTTCACCCAGCGGGTGGTGGGAGCCTGGAACTCACTTTCTGAAAGGGTAGTTGAGGCAGAAACCCACAACTCATTCAAAAGGTGTCTGGATATGCACCTCAAGTGCTGTAATCTATCAAATGCTGGAAGGCAGGATCAGAATGGATGGGTCGTTTTTTGGACAGCATAGACACGATGGGCCAAGTGGCCTCTCTCTGTGCCATAACCTTTCAATGATTCTAAGATGCAACCCAGGCAATGTTGAAAGAGGAGGTAAGTCGGACACTAGTGGGGTTTAAAATTGATAAAGCGGAAGTATTAGATAGGCTGTCTGGACTTAAATTGAATAAAGCACCAGGAACAGATGAGATGCATCCAATGATACTGAGGGTAGTGAGGGTGGAAATCGCAGAGGCACTGGACATAATTTTTCAGACTTTCTTTGACTTGGGGGTGATGCAAGAGGACTGGAGAATTGCAAACGTTACGCCCTTGTTCAAAAAAGGGTGTAAAGATAAGGCCAGCAACTACAGGCCTGTCAGTTGAACTTCGGTGGTGGGAAAACTTCTGGAAAGAAATAATCTTGGACAAAGCTAATAGTCACATGGACAAATGCGAGTTAATTAAACAAGCCAGCATGGATTTCTTGAGAGAACATCATGTTTAACTAATTTGCTGGAGATGTTTGAGGTGGTATCAGAGATAGTTGGTGAGGGCAATTCTGTTGATGCGGTGTACATTGATTTTCATATAACGGACTATTCAGTTTCAAATGAACCTACCTCCACCATTCTCAAGCAGTGCATTCCAGAAAGTTAACTATTCCCTGCATGCAAAAACCTTTTGATACAATGCCACACAACAGACCTGTGAGCAAACTTGTAGCTCATGGAATAAAAGGGACGGTCGCAACATGGATACGAAATTAGCTGAGTGACAGGAAACAAAGAGTAGTGGTTAATGGATGTTTTGCAGGCTGGAGGAAGGTTTGCATTGGAGTCCCCCAGACATCAGTGTTGGGATCCTTGCTTTTCCTGATATATATTAAGGACCTAAACCTGGGTGCACAGGGCACAATTTCAACGTTTGCAGCTGATACGAAAGTTGGAAGCATTGTGAACTGTGAGGAGGATAGTTGTGAGGAGGATCGTGCAGAACTTCAAAAGGAGACACACAAGTTGGTGGAATGGGCAGACAGGTGGCAGATGAAGTTCAATACAGAGAAATGTGAAGTGATTCATGTTGATAGGAAGAACACGGGGAGACAATATACAATAAAGGGTACAATTCTATAGGGTATGCAGGAGCAGAGGGACCTGTGTGTATATGTGCAGAAGTCATTGAAGGCGGCAGGACAGGTTGAGAAAGTGTTTAATAAAGCATGCAGTATCCTGGGCTTTATTAATAGGGGCATAGAGTACAAGAGCTTGGAAGTTATGTTGAACTTCTATAAGACATTATTTCAGCCTCAGCTGTGGCATTGCGACCAGTTCTGGGTGCCACACTTGAGGAAAGACGTGAGGTCATTGGAGAGAGTACAGAAAATATTCACGTGAATGATTCCCGGGATGAGGATTTTCAGTTATTAAGATAGGCTGGAGAAGTTAGGACTGTTTTCCTCGGAAAAGGCTGAGAGGTGCTTTCGTAGAGGTTTTAAAAATCATGAGGTGTCTGGACAGAGTAGATAGAGAGAAACAGTTGCCACTCCTGAAAGGATCGAGAACGAAAGGGCACAGATTTAAAGTCATGGGTAAAAGAAGCAAAGACGACCTGAGGAAAATATTTTTTCACACAGTGAGTGGTTAGAGTCTGGAATGCACTACCTGAGAGTGTGGTGGAGGCAGGTTCAATTGAAGCTGAATAGACTGTTATATGAGAAGGAAGAATGTGTAGGGTTACAGGGAGAATGCAGGGAACGGCATTAGGTGAATTGTTCATTCGGAGAGCCAGTGCAGACACGAAATGCTGAATCGGTTGGTGATGGAAAGAAAATGGAGATGAGCTCAGCTCAGGTTTGAATATAAGCGGGCAGAAGCCGGTCCTCCTCCCTCTTTACAGAGCTTCCCCTTTCTGCAGCCTCTGCTCCATTTGCTGATCACGTTACAGATCAAGGTACATTGTAACTACAGTCAAGAACAAAGAACAAAGAACAGTACAGCACAGGAACAGGCCATTCGGCCCTCCAAGCCTGCGCCGATCCTGATGCCTGCCTAAACTAACACCTTCTGCACTTACGGGGCCCATATCCCTCTATTCCCTTCCAATTCATGTATTTGTCAAGATGTCTCTTCAACGTCGCTATGGTATCTGCTTCCACCACCTCCCCTGGCAGCAAGTTCCAGGCACTCTTCACCCTCTGTGTCAAAAACCTGCCTCGTACATCCCCTCTAAACTTTGCCCCTCGCACCTTAAACCTATGTCCCCTAGTAACTGACTCTTCCACCCTGGGAAAAAGCTTTTGACTATCCACTCTGTCCATGCCGCTCATAACTTTGTAAACCTCTATCATGTCGCCCCTCCACCTCCGTCGTTCCAGTGAAACCAATCCGAGTTTATCCAACCTCTCCTCATAGCTAATGCCCTCCAGACCAGGCAACATCCTGGTAAACCTCCTCTGTACCCTCTCCAAAGCCTCCACATCCTTCTGGTAGTGTGGCGACCAGAATTGCACATAATATTCCAACTGTGGCCTAACTAAGGTTCTGTACAGCTGCAACATGACTTGGCAGTTTTTATACTCTGTGCCTCATCCGATGAAGGCAGGCATGCTGTATGCCTTCTTGACTACCTTATCCACCTGTGTTGCTACTTTCAGTGACCTGTGGACCTGTACGCCCAGATCCCTCTGCCTATGAATACTCCTCAGGGTTCTGCCATTTACTGTATACCTCCCACCTGCATTAGACCTTCCAAAATGCATTACCTCACATTTTTCAGGATTAAATTCCATCTGCCATTTCTCTGCCCGAGTCTCCAACTGATCTATATCCTGCTGTATCCTCTGACAATCCTCATCATTATCCGCACCTCCACCAACCTTTGTGTCATTCGCAAACTTACTAATCAGACCAGCTACATTTTCCTCCAAATCATTTATATATACTACAAACATCAAAGGTCCCAGCAGTGATCCCTGCGGAACACCATTAGTCACATCCCTCCATTCAGAAAAACACCCATCCACTGTTACCCTCTGTCTCTTATGACCAAGCCAGTTCTGTATCCATCTTGCCAGCTCACCTCTGATCCTGTTTGACTTCACCTTTCGTACCAGTCTGCCATGCGGGACCTTGTCAAAGGCTTTAGTAAAGTCCATACAGGTAACATCCACTGCCCTTCCTTCATCAATCATCTTCATCACTTCCTCAAAAAACTCAATCAAAATAGTAAGACACGACCCCCCCTTTGCAAAACCATGCTGCCTCTCGCTAATAAGTTCGTTTGTTTCCAAATGGGAGTAAATCCTGTCCCGAATAATCCTCTCTGATAGTTTCCCTACCACTGGCGTAAGGCTCACCAGCCTATAATTTCGTGGATTATCCTTGCCACCCTTCTTCAACAAAGGAACAACATTGGCTATTCTCCAGTCCTCTGGGACGTCACCTGTAGCCAATGAGGATGTAAAGATTTCTGTCAAGGAGCCAGCAATTTCTTCCCTTGCCTCCCTCAGTATTCTAGGGTAGATCCCATCAGGCCCTGGAGACTTATCTACCTTAATGCTTTGCAAGACACCCAACACCTCCTCCTTATTGTTAATGAAATGACTGAGACTATCTGCACTCCCTTCCCTAGTCTCATCATCCACCAAGTCCTTCACTTTGATGAATACTGATGCAAAGTACTCATTTAGCACCTCGCCCATTTCCTCTGGCTCCACACATGGATTCCCATCTCTGTCCTTGAGTGGGCCAACCCTTTCCCTGGTTACCCTCTTGCTCTTTATATATGTATAAAAAGCCTTGGGATTTTCCTTAATCCTGTTTGCCAATGACTTTTCATGACCCCTTTTAGCCCTCCTAACTCCTTGCTTAAGTTCCTTCTTACTGCCTTTATATTCCTCAAGTCCTTCGTCTGTTCCTAGCCTTCAAGCCCTTACAAATGCTTCCTTTTTCTTTTTGACTAAGCTCACAATATCCCGTGTTATCCAAGCTTCCCGAAACTTGCCAAACTTGTCTTTTTTCCAGAACATGCCTGTCCTGGACTCTAATCAGCTGACGTTTGAAAGACTCCCACATGTCAGATGTTGATTTACCCTCAAACAGCCGCCCACAATCTAAATTATTCAGTTCCTGCCTAATATTGTTATAATTAGCCATCCCCCAATTTAGCACCTTCACCCGAGGACTACCCTTATCCTTATCCACAAGTACCTTAAAACTTATGGAATTATGGTCACTTTTCCCGAAATGCTCCCCCACTGCAACTTCGACCACCTGGCCAGGCTCATTCCTCAATGCCAGGTCCAGAATGGCCCCATCCCTAGTTGGACTATCTACATACTGTTTCAAGATGCCCTCCTGGAGTCTCCTCAGAAATTCTGCCCCATCCAAGCCGCACAAAGCGAATCCCAGTCAATATAGGGGAAGTTATAATCACCCACTACTACAACCCTGTTACCTTTACATCTTTTCAAAATCTGTCTGCATATCTGCTCCTCTACCTCCCGCTGGCTGTTGGGAGGCCTGTAGTAAACCCCCAACATCGTGACTGCACCCTTCCTATTCCTGAGCTCCACCCATATTGCCTCGCTGCATGACCCCTTTGAGGTGTCCTCCCACAGTACAGCTGTGATATTCTACTTAAACAGTAATGCAACTCCCCCACCCCTTTTACATCCCCCTCTATCCGGCCTGAAGCTTCTAAAACCTGCATCATTTAGCTGCCAATCCTGCCCTTCCCTCAACCAAGATCCCGGAAATAGCAAAAATATCATATTTCCAAGTACTAATCCAAGTTCTAAGTTCATCTGCCTTCCTTGTTATACTTCTCGCATTGAAATAAATGCACTTCAGACCACCAGTCCCGCTGTGCTCAGAAACATCTCCCTGCCTGTTCTTCCTCTTCGTCCGACTGGCCTTATTTACTATGTCCTCCTCATTTATTTCACTAGCTGTCCTACTGCTGTGGTCCCCCCCCCCCTCGCCTGCCACACTAGTTTAAACCCTCCCGAGTTATGCTAGCAAACCTTGCAGCCAGGATATTAGTGCCCTTCCAGTTTATATGCCACCCGTCCTTCTTGTACAGGTCCCATCTGTCCCTGAAGAGATCCCAATTGTCCAGATATCTGAAACCCTTCCTCCTGCACCAGCTGCTCAGCCACGTGTTTAGCTGCACTATCTTCCTATTTCTAGAATCACTAGCACGTAGCACTGGGAGGAATCCAGCGATTACAACCCTCGAGGTCTTGTTTTGTAACTTACTGCCTAACTTCCTAAACTCCCCCTGTAGGACCGCATCACTCTTCCTGCCTATGTCATTGCTACCGATGTGTACCACAACCTCTGGCTGTTCACCCTCCCCCTTCAGAATGCCCCCTGTCCGTTCAGAGATATCCTTGACCCTGAAACCAAGGAGGCAACATACCATCCTGCAGTCTCTTTCACGTCCACAGAAGCGCCTATCTGTGCCCATAACTACAGAGTCCCCTATAACTATTGCTCTTCGGCGCTTTGTCCCTCCCTGCTGAACAACAGTGCCAGCCGTGGTGACACTGCTCTGGCTGCTGCTGTTTCCCCTGATAGGCCATACCTCGTGCAGAGTTGGGTCACCAAATCCTCTGTCCTCCCTGAATGTCTGCAGCAGCTCACAACACAACCTCCAACAAACCATCCACAGCACCTCCACTAACTTTACAATAATAGAAGTAAGTCAAAAGCCTGTAAGTAAACCTGTAAGTTGGATGCCTGGTCCTTTTAAATGATACTAGAGGGGGTTCCTCATGTTGCTGAATGTATGTTCAGCTGAGAGTGACTAACACAGGCGGTCAGTGGACATGTACAGACCAAGTTTCAAAGACGTACATCAATGCTGCCGGTATGGTACATTGACATCACATTCAAAACCATCCTCAGAGCAACAACACATACATGGTCCGATTGAGCTAGAGCCCTGCCCAGCATGGGGCACTTTGCACGCCGCACTAGAAGTGCCTGGCTGTGCAGTTCACATCTCTGTATGGATCCCAGCTTCTGTACCGTCAGCACCAGTAGTGCTGTACAGTCTAAAATAGTGGCTCGGGACAGATACAGTGGGAAAGGAATTCACTTCAGAAGGAGAAATGAGAAAAGATTGATGTCAAAACATTTTCAGGAATATGAGAATGGGCAGGAGAATGGGGCTAATTGGAGGGGTGAGGCCATGGAGGGATTCAAACACAAGAATGACTATATTAAAATTAAGGTGCTGCCAGACCGTGAGCCAATGTAGATCAGTGAGTACAGGGGTGATGGGTGATCAGGATTTGGTGTGAGTTAGGATACAGGCAGCAGACATCTGGATGGGCTGTGGTTTATGGAGGTTTATAACTGGGAGGGTGACCAGGATAGAATTGGAATAGTCAAGTGTGGATTTAACAAAGGTACAGGTGAGGGTTTATGCAGCAGATTGGCTGAGACAGAGGTGGAGGTGGGGGATATGACAGAGGTGGTCGTCGACAGGGTTGGTACTGCAGGGAATATGGAGATGGACTCAGCTCAGGTTTAAATAGAACACACCGATTGCAAACAGTCTGGTTCAGCCTCAGATATTGGGCAGGGTGGTGTATTTGTTTCACAGATAGGGGATGGAGTTTGTGATGGAGACCAATAACATTGGCTTCAGTCTTCCTAATATTTACATAACAGAACAGTAGTTCAGTGAAACGTGGTTTACAGATGCCCTACCGGGAAATAGAGACAGCAACAGTAGGAAAGATGAGAGAGCAAATGTCAAGAAAGCCAATAAAGTTGGCAATGGTTTATCGAGCTAATAGCTGGACATATTCACCAGGAATACAACAGCAGCAAAAAGTGCAGAGTAAATTATAGGAGCAGTAATGCTGTTAAACATGGTTTATAGAATTAATATCCAGATAGAGAGACTTACCAGGGACACCAATAATAGCCAGGATGGGATAGTAAATGTATTGAATAATCTTTCGTGCGAGATGTATACGAGAGTTTAATGAGTACCGATCATAATATGTAGAAAGGTAGTAAAGATCCAAGGATAAACTCCTGTCCATTGTTGTAACATTCCAATCTATTGTTCTCAGATTCTGACCCATTGTTGTAACATTCCAATCTGTTGTTCTCAGATTCTGACCCATTGTTGTAACATTCCAATCTGTTGTTCTCAGATTCTGATCTATCCTTTCTCTCTCTCTGGAGCCGCTGATCTCTGTTGTGCCGGGGTTGATGTTCCGGCTGAAACTATGGGACAACACATGACAGCCCCTTATTAATAGAAGATGGAAAACTTCCAGTTACACAATTAGGGTCCATGGAGACTGACATTATTTGCAGTCACTGAACAAACAGATTCAGTTAACCCTTTTCAATACAGCACTTTTTGTATCACAATAAAGTAGATCATTTACCCAGTCTGGATGGGATGCATGAGGGTTGCTGAGGGATGGAATGGTGGAAGTAGCAGAGGCACTGGCCAGCATATTCCAATCCCTCTTGTACATGGGAGTGATGACGTAATTTCACTGGCTCACCACTCTCTGGGTGAAGAAATTTCTCCTCATTTCAGTCCTGAAAAGTTTACCCCGTATCCTTAGACTATGGCCCCTTGTTCTGGACTCCCCCACCATCGGGAGCATCCTTCCTGCAACTATCCTGTCAAGTACTGTTAGAATTTTAGAGCTTTCTATGAGATCCCTCTTCACTCTTCCGAACTCCAGCGAATATAATCCTATCTCTCCTCATACGTCAGTCCCGCCATCCCAGGAATCAGTCTGATAAACCTTCATTGCACTCTTGCTACAGCAGGAACATCCTTTCTCGGAGAAGGAGACCAAAACTGCACACAATATTCCAAGTGCGGCCTGACCAACGCCCTGTATAACTGCAGCAAGACATCCCTGCTCCTGTACTCGAATTCTGTCTCCATGAAGGCCAACATAACATTCGCCTTTTTCTCCCGCCTGTTGCACCTGCATGCTTACCTTCAGTGACTGGTGTACGAGAACACCCAGGTCTCGTTGCATATTCCCCTCTCTCAGTTTATCGCAGTTCAGATAATAATCTGCCTTCCTGTTTTTGCTACCAAAGTGGATAACCTCTCATTTATTCACATTATACTGCATCTGCCATGCAATAGCCCACTCACTCAACTTGTCCAATTCACCCTGAAGCCACTCTGCATCCTCCTCACAACTCACCCCCCCACCCAGTTGTGTGTCTTCTCAAAATTTGGAGATATTACATTTAGCTCCCGCATCGAAATCGGCAATATGGAGTGTGAATAGCTGGGGTCCTAGCGCCGATCCCTGTGGTACCCCACTAATCACTGCCTGCCTTTTGGTAAAAGATCCGTTTATCCCTACAGTTTTTTTCCATCTGCCAACCAATTTTCTATCTATCGCAATACACTTCCACTAATCCCATGCGCTTTAATTGTACTCACTAATCTCTTATGTGGGACTTTGTCGAAAGCCTTCTGAAAGTCCAAATAAACCACATTCTCTGACTCCCCCTCATCGACTCTTTTAGTTACATCCTCGAAGAATTCTAATAGATTTATCAAGCATGATTTCCCTTTCGGAAATCCATGCTGACTCTATCCGATTCTACCACTGTTCTCCAAGTGCTCTGCGCTAAAAACTTTGATAATGGACTCCAGAATTTTCCCGCGAACCGACGTCAGGCTGACTTGTCTATAATGCCCTGCTTTATTTCGACCTCCCTTTTTAAATGGTGGGATTACATTAGCTGCCCTCCAATCAGCTGGAACTGTTCCAAAGTCGAAGGAAGCTTGAAAGATGACCACCAATGCATCCACGATTTCCAGGGTCACTTCCTTAAGTAATCTGGGATGCAGATTATCAGGCCCTGAGGATTTATCGGCCTTCAATCCCATCAATTTCTCCAGCACAATTTCTCTACTAATACTGATTTCCTTCGGTTCCTTCCTCTCACTAAACCCTGTGTTCCCCAACATTTCTGGTATTTGTGTCATCCTTTGTGAAGACAGAATCAAAGTATGCATTTAGTTGGTTAGCCATTTCTTTGTTTCCCCTAATAAATTCCCATGTTTCTAACTGTAAGGACCTACATTTGGCTTAACCAATCCTTTCCTCTTCACATACCAACAGAAACCATTACAGTCAGGTTGTATGTTCCCCGCAAGCTTACTCGTGTACTTTATTTTCCCCTTCTTAATCAATCCCTTGGTCCTCCTTTGTTGAATTCTAAACTGCTCCCAATGCTCAGGTCTGTTGCTTCTTTCTGGCGAATGTATATGCCTCTTCCGTGAATCTAATACTATCTCTAATTTTCCTTGTAAGCCATGGTTTGGCTACGTTTCCCATTTTACTTTTGCGCCAGACAGCAGAAAACAATTGTTGCAGTTCATCAATGCACTCTTTGAATATTGCCATTGTCTTTCCACCATCATCCCTTTAAGTAACGTTTCCCAATCCATCATAGCCAACTCGTGCCTCATACCTTCATACTTTCCTTTATTAAGATTCACGAACCTAGTCTCAGAATCAACTACGTCACTCTCCATCTCAGAGTCAGAGATTCGTACAGCATAGAAACAGGCCCTTCGGCCCACTGCGTCCATGCCGACCATAATGCCGATCCATACTGATTCCACGTGCCTGCATTAATTCCATATCCGTCTATGCTTTGCTCAGTCAAATACCTGTCCAGATGACTCTTAAATGTGGCCACTGTTCCTGCCTCCACCACCTCCTCTGGCAGCTCATTCCAGATACGCACTATTCTTTGTGTGTAAAATTTACCCTTTTAATCCCGTTTCAACCTCCTCCCTTTCATCTTAAATCTATGCCCTCTAGTTTTAGTCACCCCTACCATGGGAAACAGACTCTAGCTACCTGCTCTGTCTATGCCTCTCTTAATTTTATATACCTCCATCATGTCCCCCCTCAGCCGTCTTTGCTCCAGGGAAAACAGACACAGCCTACCCAATCTCTCTTGATAACTCAAGCCCTCCAAACCAGGCAACATCCTTATTAATCTTTTCTGCACCCTCTCTAGCTTAATCACATCTTTCCTGTAGTGCTGCGACTAGAACTGCACACTGTACTCCAAATGCGGAATAACCAATGTTATGTACATCTGTAACATGACGTCCCAACTCTTGTACTCCATGCCGCAGTTGATGAAGACAAGCATGCCATAAACCTTCTTCGCCACCCTGTCTACCTGTGTTGCCATAATCAGGGAACTATGCACTTGCACCCCAAGGGCTCTCTGCTCAACAACACTCCCCAGGCCCTGTCATTCACTGTATATGTCCTGCCCTGGTTTAACTTCCAAAAATGCATCACTTCGCACTTGTCTGCATTAAATTCCATTTGCCAATCCCTTGCCCACTTTCCAAGTTTATCTATATCCTGTTGTAACCTTAGACAACCTTATTCACTTTCTACTATTCCATCAATTTTTGTATCATCTGCAAACTTACCAATCATGCCCCCTGCATTCATATCCAAGTCATTAATATATATGACAAACAAGAGAGGGCCCAGAACCGATCCCTGCGGCACACCACTGTTCACCAGCCTCCAATCTGAAAAACAACCCCCCACTACCATCCGATCACCAAGCCAAATTTGTATCCAATTGGCTAGCACACCCTGGATCCCATGTGTTTGAACCTTCTGGACCAGCCGACCATGCGGGACCTTGTCAAAGGCCTTGCTAAAGTCCATGTCGACAACGTCCATCGCCCTGCCATCGTCAATCCTCTTGGTCACCTCCTCAAAGAACGCAATCAAATTCCTGAGACATGATTCCCATGCACAAGGCCATGCTGACTATCCCAAATCAGACGTTGCCTTTCCAAATGCATATAAATCCTATCTGTCAGAATCCCTTCCAATAACTTTCCAATCACTGATGTAAGGCTCACCGGCCTGTTGTTCCCTGGCTTATCACTGCTGCCCTTATTAAATAAAGGCACAGCATTAGCTATCCTCCAGTCTTCCAGTATCTCACCTGTGGCTAGCGATAATGCAAAAATCTCTGCTCGGGCTCCAGGAATATCCTCCCTTTCTTCCCATAGCATCCTAGGATACACCTGGTCAGGCCCTGGGGATTTATCTCCCTTAATGAGCTTCAAAACCTCCTACACCTCCTTCTTTGTAATGTTGATATGCTCCAGGATATCGCTGTTCCCTCCTGTGAACTCAGTAGCTTCCATGTCGTCTCCATGATAAATAAAGACGAGAAGTATTCATTTAAGACCTCGCCCATTTCCCGTGGCTGCACACGTAGATTACCACACTGATCCTTAAGGGGACCGACTTTCACGCTAGCTACCCTTTTACTCTTAATATACTTATAGAATATTTTAGGATTCTCCATTATCTTATCTGCCAGGGAAATCTCATGGCCCAATTTCTCCCTCCTAATTTCTTTCTTGAGTTTACTCCTCCATCCACTGTACTCCTGGAGGGACTCGTTTGATCCCCACTGCCTATACCTGACATATTCCTCCTTCTTTGTCCTGACCAGACCCTCAACATCCCTCATCAACCAAGGTTCCCTAAACTTGCCAGTCTTGCCCTTCCATCTAACAGGAATATGCCGGCCCATAACTCTTCCTATCTCACTTTTAAAAGCCTCCCACTTGCCAGAAGTCCCTTTACCTGTAAACAGCCCCTTCCATTCAGCTTCTGAGAGTTCCTGTCTGATGCCATCGAAATCAACCTTCCTCCAATTTAGGACTTGAACCTGAGGACCAGTCCTATCCTCTTCCATAACTATCTTGAAGCTAATAGAGTTATGGTCACTGGTCCCAAAGTGCTCCCTCACTAACACATCATCCACCTGCCCATCCTCATTTCCAAAGAGGAGGTCGAGTGTCGCCTTTTCTCTCGTAGGGCCATCCATATACTGTTTCACAAAACTATCCTGGACACACTGAACAAATTCTTGCCCATCTGATCCCTTAGCACTAAGGCAGTCCCAGTCAATATTAGGAAAGTTAAAATCACTTACTATTACAACCCGAAAATTCCTACACCATCTGTGATTTCCCTGCATATATGCTCCTCCAATTCCCTCTGACTATTGGGGGGCCTATAGTATAATCCCATCGAAGAGACCACCCCTTGCTTATTTCTAAGCTCCACTCATATGGCCTCACTGGACGTTCCCCCCGGGATATCCTCTCTAACTACTGCCGTGATGTGCTCCCTCATCAATAGTGCAACTCCCCATCCTCTCTTCCCTCCAACTGAAGCATCGGTACCCCGTAACATTGAGCTGCCAGTCTTGCCTATCCCTCAACCACGTTTCTGTAATAGCTATAATACCACAATCCCATGTACTGATCCATGCTCTGAGTTCATCTGCCTTACCTGTAAGGCCTCTTGCATTAAAGTACTTGCAGTTCAGTCGACCAGACCTTCCACGCTCCCTGTCAGGCCACTGCCAGGCCTGCCTACTGGACTTGCTTGCATTAACCTCTACATTTACCTTAACTATCTCATCGGAGAGACTACTACTTTGAGTCCCACCTCTCTGCAAGACTAGTTTAAACCCTCCCGAGCAGTACTAACAAACCTCCCCGCAAGGATATTGGTCCCCTTCCAGTTTAGATGCAATCTGACCCTCTTCAACAGGTCACCTCTGCACCAGAAGAGATCCCAATGATCCAAGTAGCTGAAGCCCTCCCGCCTACACCAGCTCTTCAGCCACACTTTCATTTGCCTAATCCTTCTATTCCTATCCTCACTAGCCCGTGGCACAGGGAGTAATCCTGAGATTCTTCTTCTTCTTTGTCTTTGGCCTCCTAACCTCGAGAGACAATGGGTAAGCGCCTGGAGGTGGTCAGTGGTTTGTGCAGCAGCGCCTGGAGTGTTTATAAAGCCCAATTCTAGAGTGACAGGCTCTTCCACAGGTGCTGCAGAAAAATTTGTCTGTCGGGGCAGTTACATAGTTGGCTCTCCCCTTGCGCATCTGCCTTTTTTCCTGCCAACTGTGAAGTCTCTTCGACTCGCCACACTTTAGCCCATCCTTTATGGCTGCCCGCCAGCTCTGGCGAACGCTGGCAACTGACTCCCACGACTTGTGATCGATGTCACAGGACTTCATGTCGCATTTGCAGACGTCTTTAAAACGGAGACTGGACGGCCGGTGGGTCTGATGCCAGTGGCGAGCACGCTGTACAAAGTGTCTTTGGGGATCCTGCCATCTTCCATGCGGCTCAGGTGGCCAAACCATCTCAAGCGCTGCTGACTCAGTAGTGTGTATAAGCTGGGGATGTTGGCCGCCTCGAGGACTTCTGTGTTGGAGATACGGTCCTGCCACCTGATGCCAAGTATTCTCCGGAGGCAGCGAAGATGGAATGAATTGAGAAGTCGCTCTTGGCTAACATACGTTGTCCAGGCCTCGCTGCCATAGAGCAAGGTACTGAGGACACAGGCTTGATACACTCGGACTTTTGTGTTCCGTGTCAGTGCGCCATTTTGCCACACTCTCTTGGCCAGTTTGGACATAGCAGTGGAAGCCTTTCCCGTGTGCTTGTTGATTTCTGCATCAAGAGACAGGTAACTGGTGATAGTTGAGCCTAGGTAGGTGAACTCTTGAACCGCTTCCAGAGCGTGGCCGCCAATATTGATGGATGCAGCATTTCTGACATCCTGTCCCATGATGTTCATTTTCTTGAGGCTGATGATTGGGCCAAATCCTGAGATTACTCCCAGAGGTTCTACTTTTTAACCTTCTGCCTAACTCCCTATATTCACTTTGCAGGACCTTATCTCTCTTCCTATCTATGTCATTAGCAGCAATATGGACCACGACCTCTGGCTGCTCACTCTCTCCTTTCAGAGTTTCCTGCAGCCACTCCGAGACATCCTTGACCCTCGCAGCAGGGAGGCAACATACCATCCTGGTGCCTCTTTTGCGGCCACAGAAACGCCTACCTGCACCCCTTACGATAGAATTCCCTATCACGATAGCTCTTACACCCCTTTTCCTGCCCTGCTGTGAGGCAGAGCCCTCTGTGGTCCCATGGGCCTGGCTGTTGCTGCTTTCCCCTGGGAGGTCATCGCCCCCAACAGTATCCAAAGCGGTCTATCTGTTTGAGAGGTTGTGGCCACAGGGGACTCCTGCACTACCTGCCTGTGCCTACTACTCTGTCTGGTGGTCACCCATCCCTTTTCTGCCTGTGCAGCGATTATCTGCGGTGTGACCACATTGCTAAACATGTTATCCACGACTTTTTCAGCATTATGGATTCTCCACAGTGAATTCACCTGCAGCTCCATCTCCATAATGCGGGTCGCCAGTAGTTGCAGATGGATCCACTTCCTGCACACATGCCCACTAGGGACACTGGAAGCATCCCTGATTTCCCACAAAGGGCAGGAGGAGCAGATCACGGGGCTGACCTCTCCTGTCATGACCTACCCTTAGACTAATAAGTTACACCCTTAATTTAAAAAAATACTAATTACATGAGGGGCCTTTTTCTACCCACTTCAATCTAAGATTCTTAATAAACTACACTGAATTAAAAAAAGAAACACTTCAGTAGTACTCACCTTATCACCAGAGTTCTTTTCCCACAAAAATAAACTTTTCACTTTTTTAAAGATATCTACATGCACTAATAGCTGATACTCACCCAACCAATCAGCTTGCAGCTCTCCTTTGACGTCACTGTTGGCTTTCTTCATGAAGAATTCTATCATATTATGGTCGCTCATCCTCAAGGGATTTCACACAACTAGATTGTCAATTATTCCTCTCTCTTCACACAATACCCAGTCTGGGATGGCCTGTTCTCTATTTGGTTCCTCAACATATTGGTCCAGAAAACCATCCCGTATACACTCCAGTAATTTCTCCTCTACTTTATTGTGACAAATTTGATTTGACCAATCTATATGCAGATTTAAGTCACCCATAATTACAGATGTTGCTTTATCGCATGCATCTCTAATTTCCTGTTTAAGACCATTCCCACATCACCACCACAGTTTGGGGGTCTATATATAACCCCCACTAACGTTTTTTGCCCCTTAGTGTTTCTCAGCTCTACCCATACAGACTCCACATCATCAGATCTCATATCCTTCCCCACTATTGTATTACTTCCCTTTTTAACCAGAAATGCAACTCCACCGCGGGTGGAAATACGCCATTTTACTGATGGTGTGAATATTTGGTCAGAAGCTCATCGCAAGGCATCTCAAGGTTAACTATGTAACCAAGTGTGTGAACAGTTTGGCTTTTCGTCTCAAACATTTACAAAGGAGAGGGATGGAGTGTGTAGCTAGGAAATATTTGAAGCAGAGACAGAAAGCAATGGCTTCAATCTTCTCAATATTTAATTGGCATTGCAGATGTGTGAGGTAATACATTTTGAAAGGAGGAATGAGGAGAGACAATACAAGTTAAATGGTATAACTATAAAGGTGGTGAAATAACAGAGACACCTGGAGTATTTGTACACAAATCTTTGTAGCCAAACCTTTAATAAATATATGGGATCCTCGGTTTTATAAATAGAGGCAAAAAAAGCAAAAGCAATGACATTATGTGAAACATATATAAAATACTAGTTCAGCTGCACCTGAAGTCTTGTGTCGAATACTGGGAACCACACTTTAGGAAGGACATGAAGCCTTCGGAGAGGGTAAAGAACTGTTTTACGAGAATTTGTGCAGGCATGAGGGATTACAGTTATGTAGCTCTGGTTGTTCTGCTTAGAGCAGAGAACTTTCAGAGGAGATTTGATTGAGCTGTTTAACATTAGGAAGGGTTTAGATAAATTAAATAAAGAGAAACTGTTTCCAATGTCCAAGGGGTCACTAACCAGAGACACAGATTTAAGGCGATTGGTAAAAGAAGCAGATATGAGGATTTTTGTTTCTGAGTGGTTTGGATTTGGGATGCACTGTCTGATAGGCTGATGGATACAGATTCAATAGTAGATCCCAAAAGGGAATTGGATAAATATCTGAAGCAGGAAAAATGTTAGGATATAGTGAAAGAGTCAGGGAGTGGTTGTAACTGGATTGCTCTTTGAATGGGCCAGCACTGACTTGATGGGCAGAATGACATCATCAGGGCTGTGCTATTCTATGATGCTATGATTGTTCCTGCCTGTATTTTCCCAATATTCCTATCCTTTCAGCAGCTGTTTGATAAAGTAGCACATAACAGCTGTGTTACCGAATTAGAAACACATGGGATTAAAGGACCAATGTCAGCAGTGACTCAGTTTGTCGCTCTCTCCCCTTTCGGTCACAAGCTTCTAGGATCAAGTGTCACTGCAGGACTTGATGACAAGAATCAAGGCTGACACTGCAGTCCTGTACTGAGGGAGTGCTGCACTGTCCGAGGTGCCGCCTTATCAAAGAAAAGGTAAAGCCAGGCCCCGTCTGCCCTCTCAGGTGGATGTCAAGATCCTATGGAATTATTTAGAAGGTCAGGGGAATTATTCCCAGTGTCCTGGTCAACAGTTACCCCTCAAATTAACATTACAAAAGCAGATCTGATCATGACCACACTGCTACTTGTGGGATCTTGCTGTGCGGAAATTGGCAGTCTTTTTCCTACATTACAAGACAGACTAAACGGTAAAAAGTACTCGTTGGTTGTCAGTCGCTTTGGGAAATGCAGTGGTCATGAAGGCTTTACATAAATGGAAGTCCTTTTTTTATTTTCAATGTCAGCATGCAGGAAATTAGGTCAGTGACAGAAAGCAGAGAGTAGCGGAGAATGGTTGTTGTCTAGTCTGGAGGGAAATACAAAGTGCCGTTCCCCAGCATCACTGTTGGAATCACTGTTGCTGTATGTTAATGCAATGGGTTTGTGTACAGAGAGGACAATTTCAACGTTTTCAGAGGGCAGGAATCTCAGAAATGTTAATAAACAGTGTGATGGATAGTAACAGACTTCAGCATTTGCCATCAACCACCACCCTCTGTCTTCCTTCAGCTAGCCAATTTCTGATCCAAAGCTCGAGGTCACCTTCAACCCCATAATTCCGTATTTTCTGCAATAGCCTACCGTGGGGAACCTTATCAAACGCCTTAGTGAAATCCATATACACCACATCCACGGCTTTACCCTCATCCACCTGTTTGGTCACCTTCGATAAAAACTCAATAAGGTTTGTGAGGCACGAGCTACCTTTCACAAAACCGTGCTGACTATCGCAAATGAACTTATTCATTTCAAGATGATTATCAATCCTATCTCTTATAACCTTTTCCAACATTTTAC
The DNA here is from genome assembly GCF_036365525.1 of Heterodontus francisci. Lineage (NCBI taxonomy): Eukaryota > Metazoa > Chordata > Chondrichthyes > Heterodontiformes > Heterodontidae > Heterodontus > Heterodontus francisci. Next base: position 609,473 of record NW_027141568.1, read on the forward strand.
CAACAACCGAAGTAAGGCTCACAGGTCTATAATTACCAGGGCTGTCTCTATTCACCTTCTTGAACAAGGGGACAACATTTGCTCTCCTCCAGTCTTCTGGCACTACTCCTGTCGACAATGACGACATAAAGATCAACAACAACGGCTCTGCAATCTCCTCCCTGGCTTCCCAGAGAATCCTAGGATAAATCCCATCTGGCCCAGGGGACTTATCTATTTTCACACTTTCCAAAATTGCTAACACCTCCTCTTTGTGAATCTCAATCCCATCTAGCCTAGTAGGCTGTATCTCAGTAATCTCATCGACAACATTTTCTTTTTCTACTGTAAATACTGACGAAAAATATTCATTTAATGCTTCCCCTATCTCCTCTGATTCCACGCAAAACTTCCAACTACTATCCTTGATTGGCCCTAATCTAAGTCGCGTCATTCTTTTATTCCTGATATACTTATCGAAAGCCTTAGGGTTTTCCCTGATCCTATCCGCCAATGACTTCTCGTGTCCTCTCCTGGCTCTTCTTAGCCCTCCCTTTAGTTCCTTCCTGGCTAGCTTGTAACTCTCAATCGCCCTAACTGAGCCTTCACGTCTCATCCTAACATAAGCCGCCTTCTTCCTCTTGACAAGCGCTTCAACTTTTTTAGTAAACCACGGCTCTCTCGCTCGACAACTTCCTCCCTGCCTGACAGGTACATACTTATCAAGGACACGCATTATCTGCTCCTTGAATAAGCTCCACATTTCGTTTGTGCCCATCCCCTGCAGTTTCCTTCCCCATCCTACAGATCCTAAATCTTGCCTAATCGCGTCATAATTACCTTTCCCCCAGCTATAATTCTTGCCCTGCGGTATATACCTGTCCCTGCCCATCGCGAAGGTAAACCTAACCGAATTGTGATCACTATCGCCAAAGTGCTCACCTGCATCTAAATCTAACACCTGGCCGGGTTCATTACCCAGTACCAAATCCAATGTGGCATCGCCCCTGGTTGGACTGTTAACATACTGAGTCAGAAAAGCCTCCTGCACACACTGGACAAAAACAGACCCATCTAAAGTACTCGAACTATAGTATTTCCAGTCAATATTTGGAAAGTTAAAGTCCCCCATAACCACTACCCTGTTACTCTAGCTCCTGTCGAGAATCATCTTCGCTATCCTTTCCTCTACATCTCTGGAACTATTCGGAGGTCTATAGAAAACTCCCAACAGGGTGACCTCACCTCTCCTGTTTCTATAACCGGCCCATACTACCTCAGTAGACGAGTCCTCAAACGTCCTTTCTGTCGCTGTAATACTTTCCTTGATTAACAATGCCACCCCCCCCCCACCCTCTTTTACCCTCTTCTCTGTTCTTACTGACACATCAAAATCCCGGAACCGGCAAAATCCATTCCTGCCCCTGCTCTACCCATGTCTCCGAAATGGCCACAACATCAGGATCCCAGGTACCAACCCATGCTGCAAGCTCACCCACCGTATTCCGGATGCTCCTGGCGTTGAAGTAGACACACTTTAAACCAAGTTCTTGCTTGCCAGTGCCCTCTTGCGTCCCTGTAACCTGATCCCCTACCTCACTACTCTCAACAGCCTGGACAGAGGAACTACAATTTAGGTTCCCATTCCCCTGCTGATTTAGTTTAAACCCCCCCGAAGAGCACTAACAAATCTCCCTCCCAGGATATTGGTACCCCTCTGGTTCAGGTGAAGACCATCCTGTTTGCAGAGGTCCCACCTACCCCAGAAAGAGCCCCAATTATCCAGGAAACCAAAATCCTCCCTCCTACACCATCCCTGCAGCCACGTGTTCAACTCCTCTCTCTACCTATTCCTCTCTTCGCTAGAACATGGCACGGGCAACAACCCAGAGATAACAACTCTGGTTGTTCTCGCTCTCAGCTTCCACCCTAGCTCTCTGAATTTCTGCCTTAAATCCCCATCTCTCTTCCTACCTATGTCGTTGGTGCCTATGTGGACCACGACTTGGGGGTGCTTCCCCTCCCGCTTAAGGATCCCTAAAACACGATCCGAGACATCACGTACCCTGCCACCTGGGAGGCAACACACCAACCGTGAGTCTCTCTCGTTCCCACAGAACCTCCTATCTGTTCCCCTAACTATGGAGTCCCCAATGACAAATGCTCTGCTCCTCTTCCCCTTTCCCTTCGGAGCAACAGGGACAAACTCTGTGCTGGAGACCTGCACCCCATTGCTTACCCCTGGTAAGTCGTCCCCCGCAACAGTATCCAAAACGGTATACCTGTTGTTGAGGGAAACGGCCACGGGATCCCTGCACTGCCTGCTGGTTCCCTCTCCTTCCCCTGACGGTAACCCATCTACCTACTTCTTTTACCTGAGGTGTGACTGCCTCCCTATAACTCCTGTCAATAATCCCCTCCACGTCCCGAATGATCCGAAGTTCATCCAGCTCCAGCTCCATTTCCCTAACGCGGTCAGCGAGGAGCTGGAGTTGGGTGCACTTCCCGCAGATGCAGTCAGCAGGGACACTCTTGGCGACCCTTACCTCCCACATTCTGCAGGAGGAACATACAACTGCCTTAGCCTCCATTCCCACTATTCTAGATTCCCAACAAGTCTACTGAAAAACCAAAAAAAAAGGTCAAAACTTGTTTGCTTAGCAATCCGACGGACTGAACGTTTTAAATAAAAAGCTTACCTTATCAACGCACCAGAGTCCTTTTTTTTGGTTCGAGGAGGAGGGTGGGTGCGAGACACTACACGTGTAGTGTTTCTGGTACTGCCACTGCCCAAATAAATAGTTTTCCCTTACCCAGCAGTCCCCTGGTACTCCGAAACAAAAGGGGATTAACTTGTAACTTACACTGAAATTGACCGTTCAGCTGTAAGTTCGCTCCGCACCTCCTTCTGTCCAAGCTGCTCCTCGCAACAAGAAAATTATTTTAAAACTGCCCAAATAAATAGTTTTCCCTGACCCAGCTGTCCCCTGGTCCTCCGAAACAAAAGGGGATTAACTTGTAACTTACACTAAAATTGACAGCTCAGCTGTAAGTTCGCTCCGCACCTGAATCTGTCCAAGCTGCTCCTCGCAAAATTTGGGTAGGCAATATGAGGAGAAACAACATAAACTCTATGGTACCATTATAAAGTGGGTGCAGGATTAGAGCGACCTGGGGTGTACACACACAGATCTTTGAATGTAACATGTAGTGTCCTTGGTGTGAGAGAGAGAGGCACAGAGTAATAAAACTCAGGAGGAAATGCTGATGTTTATCCATCATTGGTTAGGTCCCAGCTGGAGAATTGTGTCCAATTCTGATCACCACACTTTGGTAAGGATGTCAAGGACTTAGTGAATATACTGAGGTGATTTACTAGAATGGTACCAGGGATCTGGGAATTCAGTTACGTGGAGAGATTGGAAAAGCTGGGATTGTTCTCTTTAGAGCAGTGAAGGGTAAGGGGAGATTTAATATAGAATTCAAAATCATGAAGGGTTTTGATAGGTTAATTAATGTGAAACTGTTTCCAGTGTCAGAAAGTTCAGTATTAAGAAGACACAGATTGAAGGTAATTGACAAAGAACCAAAGGTGAAATGAGGAGAATTTTCTTGCACAGCGAGTTGTTGGGATCTGGAATTCACTGCCTGCAAACATGGTGGAAGCAGATTCAATAATATCTTTCAAAAGAGAATTCAGCAAATACATGAATTGGAATTTAAAAAGCTGGAGTGTGGTTCAAGAGGAGGAGAGAGGAACTAATTTGATATCTCTTTCAAAGAGACTGCACTGACACAATGGGCTGAATATCCTCCTCCGGTGCGTAGGGTTTGTGATTCATGATTTGCCCGTGCCCGTTCTTGTTGAGGCAGGTGACACACAAAGCTCCTGCTTTGTCCTCATTTTCATGAATTCTTCTTGCTGCCCAGGGTGACCCACGCTGATGTCTGTCTGCACATTAACTGGGAGCGAAGTGTGCGTGAGGCTGGTTCGTGTTTCAGCCAGCATTCAGCTTTTAAAGGCAGTCTGTCCCTCTTAAAGGGAAGCTGCACTGAATCACAGGAGGCTGCGTGTGCTGTTGCTGCTGACTGTGAATTCTGCAATTGGAAACAAGGTAAATGGAATACTAGGACAGAGAGAGGGATCTGAAGTTCACGGATGTGGTGATGGAGGCCTTAGTCATGGAGGGGGACAAGAGGAGGGAGGCCATGTTTTCATGGCGTGGGGCCGAGGCCCTCAAGTAACACTCTCTGAAGGGAATGGGATCAGGTGGCCAGGGAGGTCAATGCAAGATGTCCGGCCCCGAGGACCTGGCAGTAGAGTCAGAAGAAGTTTAATGAGCTCACACGGGTGATCAATGTTGGTGAATTCATCTCCACATGGCATCTCCTACCCCCAACACAACCAACCTCGCACATTGCTCAATGTACCACACCCCCATCACTCACCCATCAGAAATCCCTAACAATCAGGATTCAAACCAAACATTCACTTACTCCACCTCACCCTCACACACCTTCCACTGATGCCAGCCTCACACCCACCTCTCAATGCCTCCACATACCTTCAACTATTTAGCTATGGTAGGCAAATCACCCAAACACAGTGAAACACAATCACTGCCATTCTGCTCTCTCGTACAGGACAAGGCGGCCCATAATCACAGGAAACAGCAGTGTTCCGGCGAGAGCCAGGCATACCTTCATCCCCTGAGCCTGAGGGAGGAGATGGTTCTTCACATCATGGGACCGGCTGTGACAGTGCCCGTAGCATCCGGCATCACCGACAGTATTCAGGATGATGCTATGTTCCTGCCTTATGTCCCTTGTTAACTCCCACCTCCCCCTCATCCTGCTGTCTGGGATGATGTACAAGCTTCAGATGGTGGGACCATTGACCTCCTGCTTTCCATCCAACCCTCAATCCCTCACCCCAACTTTCCCCTTCTAATTTTATACTTTCCAATGATAACCCAAAACTACCAGCTTTCCAGTCACAGCAGCTCCAGGAGACAGAGAGAGAGCAGCAGCACAGCATTGATGGCGAAGCACCGTCACTTGGTCTATTACTCAGAGCCAACAGTTCAAATACTTACACTGTGTGTGTTTTAGAGGCTGGTATAGAGTCGGAATCTACACGTGGTGAGTCACCGAGCACGAGTGAGCTGTAGCCAGGCCAGGGGGAAAGGATAGTTCATGTGTCAGCTCACCAGACGGCGAGGTCACAAACGAGTTAAAATACACAGGACTCAGATATGAACATTGCTGGAACTGCATACAGGAGAATGCTGATCGACATGTACACTGAGAGACCTTGTCCATTGACAGGCCTGTCAGACAGTCTGTTATCACTGTTAAGGAACATGGAGGAGTCCGGCTCCAAGATGGCACAGAACATTGCACAGAGATTGAAGCCCATTCTTTCCCCTGTGGAAGTGGTCACTAACTCCATGACATCACTAGCAGACCCAGCCATTATACAATATCTGGTGACCATTGTCTCAGCTTCCACTGCAGCACAGACGGCAGACACCCAACGTCTCAGTGCTGCAATGGAAGCTCAGACTGAGGTCATGAGATCCATGCTTGCTGCCATGCAGGATCAAGCTTCTGTAGTGGGTAGGGCAGAGCCCCCTCCTCTTGCCTCTTGTCATAGATTCCCCTATCTGCAGCCTCTGCTCCATTTGTTGGTCATGTTACAGACCCAGAGACACTGTCACTACAGTCCCCAAACCTCGTCCAGAATTGGGTCACAAAGTCCTCTGTCCTGCCTGAATGTCTGCAGCAGCTCACGACACAACGTCCAGAAAAACATCCAAAGCACCTCCACTAACTTTACAATGGCATTAGCAAGTCAAAAGCCCCTCACCTGTAAGTTCGATGCCTGGTCCTTTGAAATAACAAGTGACTAACACAGGTTGTCAGTGGACATCCACAGACCAAGTTTCAAGGATAGACATCAGCACTGTTGGGCTGGTGCACTGACGTCACCTTGAACCCTCCTTGCACTAACAGCACATACATAGAACGCCCGGGCAAGTCCCCTGCCCAGCATGGGGCACTGTGTTGGCCACACTGAAGTGGCCGGCCGTGCAGATAGCATAATTTTATGGATCAAGGTTTCTGTAACATTGGCACCAGCATGAAATTCACAGCCGGGGGGGATGGAGAGAAAAAGCAACTCACTTTCAATGGGGAATTGGGAAAAGAGTTGAAGGCATAAGATTTTCAAGAATATGGGAGATGGACAGGGAAATGGGACTAATTGGAGGGGTGAGGCCATGGAGGGATTCAAACACAAGAATGAAGATATTTAAATTAAGATGCTGCCAGACCGGGAGCCAATGTAGATCAGTGAGCACAGGGGTGATGGGTGATCAGGATTTGGGGTGATGGGTGATCGGGATTTGGTGTATATTAGTTTACAGGCAGCAGAGTTCTGGATGGTCTGTGGTTTATGGAGGTTTATAACTGGGAGGGTGACCAGGACAGAATTGGAATAGTCAAGTGTGGATTTAACAAAAACATGGATGAGGGCTTATGCAGGAGCTGTTTTGAGACAGAAGTGGACATGGGTGATATTACAGAAGTGGTATTAGGCAGGTGAACTCAGCTCAGGTATAAATAGAACATAGAGGTTGTAAACTGTCTGGTTCAGCCTCAGACATTGGCTAGTGAGGTCGATATAGACAGTGGATAGCGAGCAGACTTTGTGAGAGAGACTGAAGACAGAGGCTTCAGTATTACCAGGATTTACATGACAAGAACACATGTCAGTGACATATGGTTTATAGATATAATATTTGGATCCAGAGACTTACCAGTGGCACCAATAATAGCGAGGAAGGGATAGTAAATCGTTTGAATCATCTTTAGTGCATAATAGATTCGCATTTCTAATGTTCTCCAATAATAATCTGCAGTAACTTCGCCAAACCAATAGGATAAACTCTTGCTGCCCATTTTTGTAAAATTCCAATCTATTGTTCTCAGATTCTGATCAATCCTTTCCCACTCTCTGGAGCTGCTGTTAGTGTGGGGGTGATGCTCCCGGCTTGGAATAACACATTGAAAGAAATCCCTTATTAATGGAAGTGGAAAACTCTCCAATGACTCAATTAGGGTGCGTGGAGACTGACATTAATTACACACACTGAACAAACAGATTCAGTTAACCCCTGTCAAACCAACATTTAGTGTTCCAAAATAAAGTAGAACATTTATCCAGACTGGATGTTATGTATGAGGTTTGTTGAGGGAAGGAGTGGTAGATTCACTGGCCAGAAGCGTTCACTCCTCCTTGGCTATGGGAGTAGTGACAGGGGCGTGGAGTACTGTAAATTATGCACCCTGTTTAAAAAAAAAGAGATTGGATAAACCCTGTAACTTCTGACCAATCAGTCTAATGTCGGCGATTGGAAATTTCTAGAGGCCATAACCCAGCTCAAAAATATATCTTTCTTGGAAAAACATCTGATAATAAATGACAAACAGGATGGATAGCTTGATAACCAATCATGTCTGATAATCTTGATCAAGTTAGTTGATGACATAACTGTGAGTGTTGATGAGGTCAGCGTGTTTCGTGTTATGTATATGAACTTTCAAAAGGCCTGTCATCAAATGACATTTCATAGACTTGTTACGAAAAATGGAAGACATGGATTAATGTGACAGTGATAGTGTGGATATGACATTGACTCAGGGACAGAAACCAGAGAGAAGTGGTGAACAGACATTGTTTATTCTGGGGGAGGAGAATATACAGTGATGTTTCTCAGGGGTCAGTATCAGAACCAGTGCTGTTCCTGACATATAGATAGATGCATGATATCGACGTAAATGTAAAAATAAACAATTTCAACTCCTGCAGATGGCATGAAACTTATAAGTAAGGGTGACAAAGGCGCAGACCACAGAATTACCCAACCTCACAGACTGTATATATTTTTTTATTTATCATGGACTCTCATCCAACACCAATGTATTTCTCACTCTAATTTATTTGTGTGTGATTCTCGTGTGAATGTGTGCGTGAATGAGCAGCGTACATGTTTATTATTTTATTCAGATCCAGTTTAGATTGTTAAGTATAATAAACTCACCTCTTGTTTAATCTCAAGAAAACCTGTCTGACTGGTTCTTACACGAGCACAATAAAGGTATCAGATAAAATACTCACTGAGGTGGTCAGCACGTCCAATGCGAAAAAAAAAATAAACCCTATTGTGGTCAAATGAGAGATCGGATAAGAGGGGATCTGGGACCCCTCCTCACATGGCTGTAACAGAAATTGATTGTAACCCAATAACAAACGAGAAATTAGAAGGAGGTAAAACAATTGATTCCCAGAAAAAAAATGAAGATTTCAATGTAGGTTTTATCGTGGCTTTCGCTGCTACAGCACTAAAATGTTCAAATTCGGAGACAGTACCATCCTAAGCCACAGCTCATGAAAATATGAACAGATGAATTAGGATCACGAGTAGGCCACTCGGCCCCTAAAGCCTGCTCTGCCATTCAATAAGGTCATGACTAATCTGATTGTAAACTCGACTTCACATTTCCACCTGCCCCCGATAACCTTTCACCCCCTTGCTTATCAATAATCTATCTACCTCTGCCTTACAAATATTCAAAGACTCTGCTTCCAGCGCCTTTTGAGGAAGAGATTTACAAAAACACACGACCCTCACAGGAAAAAAATCTCCTCATCTGTGTGTTAAATGGGTGACCCCCTTATTTTTACATAGTGACCCTTAATTCTAGATTCTCCCACAATGGGAAACATCCTTTCCACATCCACTCCGTCAAGACCCCTCAGAGTCCTATATGTTTCAATCAAGTCGCCTCTTACTCTTCTAAAGTCCAGCGGATACAAGCCCAGTCTGTCCAATATTCCCACATAAGATGGCCCACCCATTCCAGGTATCAGTCTAAATAGCCTTCTCTGTACTGCCCCCAATACATTTACATTCTTCCATTAACAAGGAGACCAATACTGTACACAATACTCCAGATGTGGTCTCACCAATGCCCTGTAAAACTGAAGCATGACCTCCATACTTTGCTATTCAATTTCTCTTGCAGTAAACAGTAACATTCTATTAGTTTTCCAATTACGTGCTGTACCTGCTTACTAGCCTTTTGTGATTCATGCACTTGGACACCAAGATCCCTCTGCATCTCAGAGCACTGCTATCTCTCACCATTTAGATAACAGGCTTCTTTTTTATTCTTCCTGCCAAAGTGCACAATTTCACACTTTCCTGCCGTATACTCCATTTTCCACGTCTTTGCCCACTCACTTAACCTATCTATATTCCTTTGCAGTCCCCTATGTCCTGTTCACAACTTAGTTTCCTACATATCTTTGTGTCATGGGAAAATATAGCAATTCGGTCCCTTCATCCAATTAATTTATATAAATTGTAAAAATTTGAAGATCCCTTTGGTACACCACTCGTTTCATCTTGCCAACCAGAAAATTACCCATTTATGCTGACACTCGGTTTCCTGTTAGCTAGTCAATCTTCTTTCCATACCAATGTTTGACCCCCGACACCATGAGCTTTTATTTTCAGCGATAAACTTTGATGTGGCATCTTATCAAATACCTTATGGAAATCTAAGTCCAGTACATCCACCGGTTCCCCTTCATCCACAGCACATGTAACTCCATCAAAGAAATCCAACAAACTGATTAAACATGATTTAACTTTCATAAATCCATGTTGATCCTGCCTGATTACCTCGATTTGTTCTGAGTGCCGGCTATACCATGCCTAATAATATCTTCTAAATTTTTCCCCAAGACAAATGTCTCGCTAACTGGCCTGTAGTTTCCTGCCTTCTGTCTCCCTCCTTTTTGAATAAAGGAGTTATATTGCCAATAAAGGAGTTACATACAGAGTGAAGTAACTTGGTATTGGTTAAACGCCCTGTCTGCTGAAAAGTTGAATAATGTAGCCGGAAGGTTAGGGATTACACTCCGTCCAAAAACTAGGGAATGCATAATCGTAAGACTTCTGGCCAACCATTTTTCACATGAAGCTGACGGCTCAAACAGGGTTAGAATCACTAACAGATAGAGTAATGTTAGCTAAGGTAAAACTAGAACAGAAAGGACTAGAATTAGAATTCCAGAGAGAGCGAGAAAGAGCAGAGTGAGCGTCAAGAAAGGGAAAAAGTAAGAGTGTTCCAGAAGGAGAAGGAGGAAAGGGAGTTATGGCGGCTCAAACAACTAGATGAAGACTCAGTACACCCAGTGAAGGCACAGCTAGTGAGGGAGCTGCTCCTAGCTCAGGACCATGTGCTGATCTCTTAAAGTTCTCCCAGTTCATACTAAAGTTCAATGAGGAGGATGTGGCATCACTTTTCTTTCCTTTTAAAACATTTTCAAAGCAACTGCAATGACCGTCAGAGAACTGGACACTGGTTTTACAAAATAAAATGACAGGAAAGATGAAAGTTCATCAGATTATGAGAGGACTGAAATTGCTATCCTGGGCCCATATGAGATAGTACTGGAGCTGGACCAGCAGAAATTAAGAATCTTTGTAAAGCAGCCTGACCAAACCTACCTGGCGTTTGAAAGAGATAAGCAATTTCGGAACATTGGAACATAGGAGCAGCAGTAGGACATCGAGCCTGTTCCACCATTCAATATGATAATAGCTGATCATCCACTTCAATGCCTTTTTCCGACACAATCCCCATTTCCCGTTATGTCACTGGTATTTAGGCCGAGGCATTGAGTACACCAATTGGGACATCATGTTACAGTTGTACATAACATTGGTTAGGCCGCATTTGGAGTATTGTGGGCAGTTCTGGTCGTCGCACTGCACAAAAGATGTGATTAAGCTAGAGAGGGTGCAGAAAAGATTCACAAGGATATTGCCTGGTTTGAAGGGTTTGAGTTATAAAGAGAGACTGGATAGGCTGGGTCTGATTTCCCTGCAGTGAAGGAGGCTGAGAGGAGACATGATAGAGGTATATAAAATTAAGGGAGGCATAGATAGGGTAGATAGCCAGAGTCTGTTTCCCATGGTTGAGGTGACTAAAATTAGAGGGCGTAGGTTTAAGGTGAGAGGGAGGAGGTCTAAAGGGATCAAAGGGGTAAATGTTTCACACAAAGAATAGTGGGTATTTGGAATGATCTGCCTGAGGAGGTGGTGGAGGCAGGAAAAGTAGTGACATTTAAGAGGCATCTGGACAGGTACTTGAATGAACAAGGCATAGTGGGATATGGAATTAATGCAAGCAGTTGGGATCAGTATAGATCAGCATTATAGTCAGCCCAGACGCGGTGGGCCGAAGGGCCTGTTTCTATGCTGTACGACTCAATGACTCCATTTAGAAATCTGTTAATCTCTGCTTTAAACATACTCAATAACTGAGCTTCCACAGCCCTCTGGGGTAGAGAATTCCAAAGATTCACAACCCTCTGAGAAAAGGCATGTCTGCTCATCTCTGTCCTAAGTGGATTTCCACTTATTTTGAAATTATTTCCCCTGGTTCTAAATTCCCCAACCAGGGGAAGCATGTTAGCTGCATCTACCCTGTCTATCACTTTCAGTATTTTGTAGGTTTCAATGAGATCACCTCTCATTCTTCGAAACTCTAGAGAATACAGGCCCAGTTTCCCCACTTTCTCTTCATGGGATGGTCCCGCCATCTCGGGAACAAGTCTGATGAACCGTCATTGCACTCCCTCTATGATCATAACATCCTTCCTAAGGTAAGGGGACAAAAACTGCACACATTACTCCAGGGGCAGTCTAACCAAGGTTCCATACAATTGCAGCAAAGCGTCACTACCACTGCACTCAAATCCACTTCAATAAAGGCTAACATACCATTAGTCTTCCTAACTGCTTTCTGCACCTGCATGTTTGTTTTCAGTGACGTATTGACGAGGACATCCAGGTCCCTTCGTACAACTACACTTTCTAATCTCTTACCGTTTAAGAAATACTCTGCACATCGGTTCCTGCTACCGAAGTGGAAAATCTCACATCTTTCCACATTATATTTCAACTGCCATGTTCTTGCCCACTCACGAAGTCTGTCCAAATCCCTTTGAAGCCGCCTTGCATCTTCCTCACAACTCTCATTCCCATCTAGTTTACTGGCATCTGAAAACCTGGAAATATTACATTGGTCCCCACATCCAAGTCATTGATACATATTGTGAAGAGCCGGGTCCCAAGCACTGATCCCTGCAGTTCCCCACTCGTCACAGCCTGCCAAGGCAAGAATGACTCATTTATTCCTACTCTCTGCTTTCTGCCTGTTCTTCTTCTTTGGGCCTCCTTATCTCGAGAGACAATGGATACGCGCCTGGAGGTGGTCAGTGGTTTGTGAAGCAGCGCCTGGAGTGGCTATAAAGGCCAATTCTAGAGTGACAGGCTCTTCCACAGGTGCTGCAGAGAAATTTGTTTGTCGGGGCTGTTGCACAGTTGACTCTCCCCTTGCGCCTCTGTCTTTTTTCCTGCCAACTACTAAGTCTCTTCGACTCGCCACATTTTAGCCCCGTCTTTATGGCTGCCCGCCAGCTCTGGCGAACGCTGGCAACTGACTCCCACGACTTGTGATCAATGTCACAGGGTTTCATGTCGCGTTTGCAGACGTCTTTAAAGTGGAGACATAGGCGGCCGATGGGTCTGATGCCAGTGGCGAGCTCGCTGTCCAATGTGTCTTTGGGGATCCTGGCATCTTCCATGCGGCTCACATGGCCAAACCATCTCAAGCGCCGCTGACTCAGTAGTGTGTACAAGCTGGGGATGTTGGCCGCCTCGAGGACTTCTGTGTTGGAGATATGGTCCTGCCACCTGATGCCAAGTATTCTCCGGAGGCAGCGAAGATGGAATGAATTGAGACGTCGCTTTTGGCTGACATACGTTGTCCAGGCCTCGCTGCCATAGAGCAAGGTACAGAGGACACAGGCCTGATACACTCGGACTTTTGTGTTCCGTGTCAGTGCGCCATTTTCCCACACTCTCTTGGCCAGTCTGGCCAAAGCAGTGGAAGCCTTTCCCATGCGCTTGTTGATTTCTGCATCTAGAGACAGGTAACTGGTGATAGTTGAGCCTAGGTAGGTGAACTCTTGAACCACTTCCAGAGCGTGGTCGCCAATTCTGCCTGTTAACTAATCCTTAATCCATGCCAGTACATTATCTCCTATCCCTTGTGCTTCAATTTTACTAAACAACCTCCTGTCGGGGACGTTATCAAAAGCCTTCTGAAAATCCAATTATACCACGTCTACCGACTCCCCTTCATCATATCTGTGCGCAACATCCTCAAATAACTCCAACAGGTTCGTCAAACATTGTTTCCCATTTATATACCCATGTTGACTCTGCCCAATCAGATCCATTTATCACATTCTTTAGAATAGAGTATAGCTTGTTCCCAGCGACTGATGTAAGGCCAACATGTCTGTAGTGCCCTGTTTTCTCTCTCCCTCCATTCTTAAATACTGGGGAGACATTTTCTATCTTCTAATCTACAGGAAAAGTTCCAGAATCTACAGAATATTGAAAGATATTCACCAATGTATCCACTATTTCCAAAGCTACCTCTTTCAACAGTCTGGGATGTAGAATATCAGGACCTGGGGACTTGTCAACCTTCAGCTTTATTAATTTCTCCAAGACAACCTTCTTCCTCATACTAATTTCCTTCACTTCCTCAATCTCCCTAGTCCCTTAGATCTCTAACTCTGGGAGATTTCTTGTATCTTCCTCAGTGAAGGCAGACACAAAGTAATCATTTAGCTTCGCTGCCATTTCTCTATTCACCATTATAAATTCTCCTGACACTGCCTGTCATGGACACACATTTGGCTTAGCTAAACTTTTCCTTTTTCCGTACCTATAGAGGATTTTACAGTCCATTTTGTGTTTGTTTTTGGTCAGTGATATGAGCGCTCAAGATAGAGCCCACATATGAATACCTCAGAGCGGTGATCCTCCTCCAGGAGTTCACAAACCCGCCCCCTCGCATTAAACCCCACATAGAGGGTCAGAAGGTTCACAGATATTCTGGCTGATTAATTTTCCCTTGTACGCAAAGCCTTAACCCCAGAGGGAACTCCGTTCCTAGTCACCCCAAAGATCCGAGAATAAAAGGTGGAAGGGTGATCGGAGTCCGAGCAGCCATGGGCAAGAACGAAAAGCGGGACAGACAAGGGTCCATCCTCAGGCCAAATAGGAAGGTACTGAGAGCAGGAGTAATGGCTGAAGATCTGTATGTTTTCACTGGAATAAGGCAGATCACCATCGAGATGACTAATGGACATGACGGGGAAACCTGTAGGATTAATCAGGGTCCACCAGAGCAGTGCAGGTAAATGGGCCCTGATGGAAAGCACAGCAGATCAGGCTGTACGTTTAACTGTCGCAGTCAGACCCAGTAAACCTACCGCCGAGCATGTGGAAAACTTAACACAATCCCAGAGTTACCAGGATTTTGTATTCCAAGGAAAAGTGACCCCATACCCCTCGAGTGAGGCAAGCAAGCCCATCGTCATAGTGAGGGATACAGGGGCCACCCAATTCCTTCACCTGGGAAAAGGCATCACCTTTCCTCCAGAGAGTACAGTGAATGCTGGAGTGTGAGTGAATGCTATCGGAAGACAGTATATGTCCATATCTTTATATCAGCTGCACTGGGAGTGTGACCCAGTTTCAGGACCTGTAACCATGGGAATTGTACCTAGATTACTGGTCATTGGGTCGACCTGCTCCTGGGTAATGATCTGACAAGGGAAAAGGTGGCAGCTTCCCCAGTAGTTCTTGAGACACCAAAAGAGGTCAGAGGGACAGAAGTTACAGAAGAAGGTCCCAGGCATTCTCCCTGATTGTGTGGTGACTCGGTCCATGGCCAAACAATCTCCTGAACTTACACAGCAGACGGATGACCCTACTGTCTGGTTGTCTGAAACCTTCTTTGTGAAGTTAGAGGACCCAAAGTGTGTGTTAAACAGATCGTCCTTAGTTGAGTCTCTGTGCTAAAAAAAAGCACAGACTGCCCAAACCAAAACTGAAGCAGAGGGAGTTGCAGAGTGCTACTATTTAAAGAATGAGGAACTGATGTGGCAGTGGAGACCTGCTCACAGACCTGCGGATGAAGACTGGACAGTGGTTCACCGCATAGTGGTGCCGCTGGGGACCCTTACAGAAATATTAAGAATGTCCCACGAACATCCACTGACTGGACATGTCGGTGTACGAAAAATCGAAGACCGCATAAGAGAACATTTAGACTGGCCACAACTCACAATTCACCAAAGAGAAGGACTTGGTGGATGATAAGCCAATGGAAGGGAGTGTAGATAGTCTAGGTCATGTCGTTATCAAAAAGGAGGCGTTGGGCGTCTTGCAAAGCATTAAGGTAGATAAGTCCCCAGGACCTGATGGGATCTACCCCAGAATACTGAGGGAGGCAAGGGAAGAAATTGGTGGGGCCTTGACTGAAATCTTTGCATCCTCTTTGGCTACAGGTGAGGTCCCATAGGACTGGAGAATAGCCAATGTTGTTCCTTTGTTTAAGAAGGGAGGCAAGGATAATCCAGGAAATTATAGGCCGGTGAGCCTTACGTCAGTGGTAGGGAAATTATTAGAGAGCATTCTTCGGGACAGGATTTACTCCCATTTAGAAACAAACGAACTTATTAGCGAGAGGCAGCACGGTTTTGTGAAGGGGAGGTCGTGTCTCACTAACTTGATTGAGTTTTTTGAGGAAGTAACGAAGATGATTGATGAAGGAAGGGCTGTGGATGTTGTCTACATGGACTTCAGTAAAGTCTTTGACAAGGTCCCTCATGGCAGACTGATACAAAAGGTGAAGTCACACGGGATTAGAGGTGAGCTGGCAAGATGGATACAGAACTGGCTCGGGCATAGAAGACAGAGGGTAGCAGTGGAAGGGTGTTTATCTGAATGGTGCGCTGTGACTTGTGGTGTTCGGCAGTTCTGTGACCTTTGCTGTTTGTAGTGTCGGGGATAAATGATTTGGAGGAAAATGTAGTTGGGCTGATTAGTAAGTTTGTGGACAACACAAATATTGGTGGAGTTGTGGGTAGTGATGAGGATTGTCAAAGGATACAGCAGGATATAGATCGGTTGGATACTTGGGCAGAGAAATGGCTGATGGAGTTTAATCCGGACAAATATGTGGTAATGCATTTTGGAAGGTCTAATGCAGTGGGACATATACAGTCAATGGCAGAACCCTTAGGAGTATTGACAGGCAGAGAGATCTGGGCGTACAGGTCCACAGGTCGCTGAAAATGGCAACGCAGGTGGATAAGGTAGTCAAGAAGGCATACGGCATGCTTGCCGTCATCGGTCGGGGCATAGAGTATAAAAATTGGCAAGTCATGCTGCAGCTGTACAGAACCTTAGTGAGGCCACACTTAGAATATTGTGTGCAATTCTGGTCGCCACACGACAAGAAGGACGTGGAGGCCTTGGAGAGGGTACAGAAGAGGTTTACCAGGATGTTGCCTGGTATGGAGAGCATTAGCTATGAGGAGAGGTTGGATAAACCCGGAATGTTTTCACTGGAACGACGGAGGTGGAGGGGCGACATGATGGAGGTTTACAAAGTTATGAGTGGCATGGACAGAGTGGATGGTTAGAAGCTTTTTCCCAGGGTGGGAGAGTCAGTTACTAGGAAAAATAGGTTTACGGTGAGAGGGGCAAAGTTTAGAGGGGATGTGCGAGGCAAGTTCTTTACACAGAGGGTGGTGAGTGCCTGGAATTTGCTGCCAGTGGAGGTGGTGGAAGCAGCTACGATAGCGACGTTTTAAGAGGTATCTTGACAAATACATGAATAGGATGGGAATAGAGGATACAGTCCCCGGAAGTGCAGAAGATTTTAGTTTGGGCAGGCATCAAGATCGGCGCAGGCTTGGAGGGCCGAATGGCCTGTTCGTGTGCTGTACTGTTCTTTGTTCCACGAAGATGTGGTTGAGCTCTGTAAAACTGGTCACATGTGCCAGGTTGTGCGGAAGCCACAACTGACAATAAAACCTGCATCCCTAATTCCCATACGGTTTTTGGGGATCCCTTCAGCAGATTGCTGGTGGATTGTGTGGGACACCTGCTGAAAACAAAGTGGGGTCTACCAGTATCTTCTCACCATTATCGACGTAGTGGACCAATACCCAGAGGCCATTCCCCTGAGGAGCTATCTCAGCCAATGTAGTGGTGGAGGGTCTGAACCAATTCTTTACACGATATGGGTTGCCTGCTGAGATCCAGATGGACCTGGGCACACATTTAATGTCCACTATTTTTGAAAATGTCATGGGTAATCTGAACATAACCCAGCAAAACTCCTGAGCCTACCACCCGCAGTCACAACTGGCTTTGGAGCGGTACCACCAGACCCTAAAGGCAATGATCAGCTCATACTGCTATGAGTAACCATATGACTTTGACAAAGGGCTGGGATTTCTCCTGTTGGTTACCAGGGACTTATCCAGTGATTCCACTGGCTTTCATCTCTTTGAATCAGTTTATAGACACGAGAGGACAGATCCTCTTTAACTAATCAAGGAGAAGTTTTTGGGACACATGGATGAGTCTTCCATGTTAGACAACATTTCCATGCTCTGGGAATAGTTCACGAAAGCCTGTGCAATGGCTCAGGAATACCTAAAAACCTCCCAGATAGCTATGAAAATGTAAGCAGGCAAAAATGCAGCGGCCAGAACATTTCAGAACAGAGACCATGTATTGTTATTCCTCCCAATGCAAGGTGAACCCCTAAAAGCCCAGTTCAGTGGTCCATGTCGAGTGGCAAAAGGAATAGTAAGGTAAATTATTTAATTGAGACAGCAGACCAAAGGAAAAAAAGTGAAGGCTGTGGAGGGGACAGACAAGTACAGATCTGTCAGACAGTCAGGAGGGAAGGATTGAAAAGGACAGTGAGGACACGTTAGAGGAGGGCCAGGAGGATTCCCAACTAGAACCCCCTACTCTCCAATTAGCCAACCCTGAAATGTTAGAGAAATTAGACCACACGCTCTCCTCCTTAAATGCAGGACAAACAAGTACCCTAAAAAGGCTGCCAACAGCCTTTGCAGAAACGTGCAAGGACAAAGAAAGGTTTCCAAAAAGGTAAGCCAATAGTGAGGGAGATGGCTGACCTAGTGGAAGTGCTACAGGAGAGTGCAGTGAAAGCCGGACAGACACTTGTGAGCACTAATGTCCCAGAGGACATAGGGCAGATCAGAAAAATAATCCTCCCCATAGTAATGAGAAAAGGGAAGGGAAAATACCCTAAAGTGAACAGCGCTTGTGTACCTCAGCAGAAAGCTAAAAGTGAGGTCAGTGTGGATCTACCCATTGAAGAACCCAATGATCAGGTCCCAAACCCAAAGCTCATCAAACGCAACAATTGCAAAGCAGAACGCAGCAAGAACAAAGGCCCAGATGAAACATCAAACACCTCACAGGGGCTAAAATAAACAATGCATTACACACTGTCGGTTTAGGGAGAAAGGTTATCAATGTGCAGGGACCTGAATGGTTCAAGCTTCATTGCAAGAGAGAAAAAAAAAACCAATGTAATCGCTGATGAATTGTCCAGGGTGGAACCCGACACGTAACCATCCCAGACAAAACTCCAACGCAATTAAGTCAGCACAACTGTAACAGACAATGTCAGCTGCAGTAATTCTAAGATTAATGTGTCAATTTGAGTAGTTATTATTGAGATTGAATGTGTGTTTCCATGTATTTCTTCCCAGAATTATGTAATGAAATGTTCCTGTTATCACATTTCTTTCCGTGTGCTGCAGCGGTGTCAAGATTAGTCAATTAGTCAAATGAGGAATTTTAATTCATCGGTTGGAAACTTACAGTAAACTTTAATGGAAAAAATCCTACAGTTAGCCTTGAAAAATCTGGGAGCCAAGATTGCCACCGCAATTGGTATCTGAAACACCTTTTCACATTCCAAGATCTCCAAAAGGAGACACATGTCTGATGAGCGTGGAGCGAAAACGTTGGCTTTCTCTCGTTATCGAATTACCGTAGATTGCATTCATTAACACGGCATACAAGGCCATCCTGACACATTGACTTGAAAAGAACAAACTCCTCCAAGTGTAAATACTGGTATCCTGAGTCATGGGGAGATAGAAGTTCCTCACCTTGAATCACATTATAAGTGACCAGAGAACACAGTGAATCAGGCATGCGGCCTTCTGTCCATCTCTGTGAAAGCTGGGAGTTTCCCCTGGACAAAGACAGACAGGTCAGTGATTCAAACTGTGTAGAAGCAGAAGGACTGTATCCCCCCTCTCTCTCTCCATCTCTCTGTCAAGATCACAACACACGTTTGAAAAACACATGTGACTGTGGACCCTTCAAGCCTACAGATTACTACAGACAGAGACACCAGGGGAAGAAAGCCACCCACACGTCTGCCACCAAGAAAACACTGAGCCACGTGGGCCAGCAACAAAGGGCATTTTGACCAGCCAAATACTTCAAGAATACAAATTGAGCCAGAAGACCACCGAATCGTCCAACATCACAGAATAATTTTTTTTTTTTCAAAATTAATTTAGGACTCCAATCCAACCACAAATGTACTCCTCACTCTGTAATATCGTTGTGTGTGATTCTCGTGAGTGTGTGTGTAAGTGTGTGGTGTACTTTTTATGATTTTATTTCGATCGAGTTTAGATTGTTAAGCATAATAAACTCACGTCTTCCGTGTTTAAACTCAAGAGAACCTGTCCGATAGGTTCCTTCACTATCACATCAAAGGGAAACGGTAAAATACTCACTGAGATGGTTAGCACATCCACTCTCTAAAAAGGACAAACCCTATTGCGGTCAAATAAGAGGAAGGACAAGAGAAACGACTGTGACCCCTCCTCACCTGGCCGAAACAATAGGCAGGGTTGCGGATGGAGAGAATATGGGAATGAACTCAGATCAGCATTAAATAGATAGCAGAGGTTGTAAACTTCCTGGTTCAGCCTTAGACAATTGGCAGTGAGGGAATGTAGATCGTGAACAGGAATAGAGTTTGTGACAGAAAGTGAAGACACGATTTAAATGACAAGAACTCCAAATCCGTGAAATATGGTTATAAAACTAATAGTTGGATACAGAGACTTGCCAGGGACACCAATAATAGCGAGGATTGGATAATAAATCGATTGAATCATCTTCAGAGCATAAAAGATCCGCCGTTCAAATGTTATCCAACCATAATCTGCAGTGAGCCAGTAAAACCAATGGGAGAAATTCCTGCTGTCCATTGTAGTAACATTCCAATCTATTGTTCTCTGATTCTGATCCATTCTTGTAACATTCCAGTCTATTGTTCTCAGATTCTGACCCATTGCTGTAACATTCCAGTCTATTGTTCTGAGATTCTGACCCATTGCTGTAACATTCCAATCTATTGTTCTCAGATTCTGACCCATTGTTGTAACATTCCAAACTATTGTTCTCAGATTCTGACCCATTGTTGTAACATTCCAATCTATTGTTCTCAGATTCTGACCCATTGCTGTAACATTCCAATCTATTGTTCTCAGTTTCTGATCTGTCCTCTCCCTCTCTCTCTGGAGCTGCTGATCCCTGTCAATTCCGGTGGTGATGCTCACGCTGACAATATGGGATAATACATTGAAAGGAGCCTGTTATGAATAGAAGATGGAACCCTCCAGTGACACAATTAGGGTCCATGGAGACTGACATTGATTACAGTCATGGAACAAACAGGTTCAGTTAACTCCTTTCAATCCAACACTTTTTCTACCACAATAAAGTAGAACATTTATCCAGTCTGGATAGGATATCTGAGGTTCAATGAGGGAAAGAATTGTGGAAAAAGCAGTAGCACTGGTCAGAATCTTCGAATCCTCCTTGGATATGGGAGTGGTGACAGAGGAATGGAAGGCTGAAAATTCCTGTACTTTACCTGTCCTGGGAGTATTTGATGGAGACAGTGCAGAGGGAGCTTTACTCCGTATACAACCCCCGCACTGTCCCTGTCCTGGGAGTATTTGATGGAGACAGTGTAGAGGGAGCATTACTCTGTATCTAACCCCCGTACTGTACCTGTGCTGGGAGTATTTGATGGAGACAGTGCAGAGGGAGCTTTACTCTGTATCTAACCCGGACTGTACCTGTCCTGGGGAGTGTTTGATGGGGGACAGTGTAGAGGGATCTTTAATCTGTATCTAACCCACGTACTGTACCTGTCCTGGGAGTAATAGATGGGGACAGTGTAGAGGGAGCTTTTCTCTGTATCTAACCCGTACTGTACCTGTGCTGGGAGTATTTGATGGAGACAGTGTAGAGGGATCTTTAATCTGTATCTAACCCACGTACTGTACCTGTCCTGGGAGTAATAGATGGGGACAGTGTAGAGGGAGCTTTTCTCTGTATCTAACCCGTAACGTACCTGTGCTGGGAGTATTTGATGGAGACAGGAGAGAGGGAGCTTTACTCTGTATCTAAACCCCATACTGTACCTGTCCTGGTATTATTTGATGGAGACAGTGTACAGGGAACTTTACTCTGTATCTAACCACCGTACTGTACCTATCCTGGGAGTATTTGATGGACACAGTGTTGAGCGAGCTTTACTCTGTATCTAACCACCGTGCTGTCCCTGTCCTGGGAGTATTTGATGGAGACAGTGTAGAGGGAGCTTTACTCTGTATCTAATCCCCGTACTGTACCCGTCCTGGGAGTATTTGATGGAGACAATGTGGAGGGAGCTTGACTCTGGATCTCACGCCGATAATGTACCTGTCCTGGGACTATTTGATGGAGACAGTGCAGAGGGAGCTTTACTCTGTATCTAAACCGGACTGTTATTGTCCTGGGAGTATTTGGTGGACATAGTGTGGAGGGAGCTTTACTCTGTATCTAACCCCCGTACTGTACCTGTCCTGGGAGTATTTGATGGAGACAATGTCGAGGGAGATTTACTCTGTATCTAACCCCCGTACTGTACCTATCCTGGGATTATTTGATGGACACAGTGTAGAGGGAGCTTTACTCTGTATCTAACCACCGTGCTGTCCCTGTCCTGGGAGTATTTGATGGAGACAGTGTAGAGGGAGCTTTACTCTGCATCTAACCCCCGTACTGTACCTGTCCTTGGAGTATTTGATGGAGACAGTGTACAGGGAGCTTTACTCTGTATCTAACCCGGACTGCACCTGTCCTGGGAGTATTTGATGGAGAGGGTGCAGAGGGAGCTTTTCACTGTATCTAACCCCCATACTGTACCTGTGCTGGGAGTATTTGATGGAGACAGTGTAGAGGGAGCTTCACTACGGATCCAACCCCTGTACTGTCCCTGTCCTGGAGGTATATGATGGAGACAGTGTAGAGGGAGCTTTACTCTGCATCTAACCACCGTACTGTCCCTGTCCTGGGATTATTTGATGGAGACAGTGTAAAGGGAGCTTTACTCTGTATCTACCCCCATACTGTACCAGTCCTGGGAGTATTTGATGGAGACAGTGTAGAGAGAGCTTTACTCTATATCTAAAACCGACTGTACCTGTCCTGGGAGGATTTGATGCAGAACAGCAGAGAGGGAGCTTTACTCTGTATCGAACCCCCGTACTGTACCTGTCCTGGGAGTTCTTGATGGGGACAGTGTAGAGGGAGCTTTTCTCTGTATCTAACCCGTACTGTACCTGTGCTGGGAGTATTTGATGGAGACAGGAGAGAGGGCGCTTTGCTCTGTATCTAAACTCCGTACTGTACCTGTCCTGGGAGTATTTGATGGAGACAGTGTCGAGGGATCTTTAATCTGTATCTAACCCACGTACTGTACCTGTCCTGGTAGTAATAGATGGGGACAGTGTCGAGGGAGCTTTTCTCTGTATCTAACCCGTACTGTACCTGTGCTGGGAGTATTTGATGGAGACAGTGTAGAGGGAGCTTTACTCTGTATCTAATCCCCATACTGTACCTGTCCTGGTATTATTTGATGGAGACAGTGTACAGGGAGCTTTACTCTGTATCTAACCACCGTACTGTCCCTGTCCTGGGATTATTTGATGGAGACAGTGTGGAGGGAGCTTCACTCTGTATCTAATCCCCGTCCTCTTACCCGTCCTGGGAGTATTTGATGGAGAAAGTGTGGAGCGAGCTTTACTCTGTATCTAACGCCGATACTGTACCTGTCCTGGGAGTTCATGATGGGGACAGTGTAGAGGGAGTTTTTCTCTGTATCTAACCCGTACTGTACCTGTGCTGGGAGTATTTGATGGAGGCAGTGTAGAGGGAGTTTTACTCTGTATCTAACCCGGAATGTACCTGTCCTGGGAGTATTTGATGGAGACAGTGCAGCGGGAGCTTTACTCTGTATCTACTCCCTGTACTGTACCGATCCTGGAAGTATTAGATGGAGACCATGTACAGGGAGCTTTACTCTGTATCGAACCCCCGGACCTTACCTGTCCTGGGAGTATTTGATGGAGACCGTGTCGAGGGAGATTTACTCTGTATCTAACCCCCATACTGTACCTGTCCTGGGAGTATTTGATGGAGATATTGTGGAGGGAGCTTTACTCTGTTTCTAACCACCGTACTGTCCCTGTCCAGAGATTATTTGATGGAGACAGTGTGGAGGGAGCTTTACTCTGTATCTAATCCCCGTACTGTACCTGTCCTGGGAGTATTTGATGGAGACAGTGTGGTGGGAGCTTTACTCTGTATCTAACCCGTACTGTACCTGTCCTGGGAGTATTTGATGGAGACAGTGCAGAGGGAGCTTTACCCTGTATCTAACCCGGACTGTTCCTGTCCTGGGAGTATTTGATGGACATAGTTTGGAGGGAGCATTACTCTGTATCTAACCCCCGTCCTGTACCTGTCCTGGGAGTATTTGATGTAGACAGTGTCGAGGGAGATTTACTCCGTATCTAACCCCAGTGCTGTACCTATCCTGGGAGTATTTGATGGTGACAGTGTAGAGGGAGCTTTACTCTGTATCTCACCACAGTACTTTCCCTATCCTGGGAGTATTTGATGGAGACTTTGTGTAGGGAGCTTTACTCTGTATCTAATCGGGGTGGCACAGTGGCACAGTGGTTATCACCGCAGCCTCACAGCTCCAGTGACCCGGGTTCGATTCCGGATAATGCCTGTGTGGAGTTTGCAAGTTCTCCCTGTGTCTGCGTGGATTTTCTCCGGGTGCTCCGGTTTCCTCCCACAAGCCAAAAGAATTGCAGATTGTTAGGTAAATTGGCCATTATAAATTGTCACTCGGACAGGTAGGTGGCAGGGAAATATAGGGACAGGTGGGGATGTTTGGTAGGAATATGGGATTAGTGTAGGATTAGTAGAAATGGGTGGTTGATGTTCGGCACAGACTTGGTGGGCCGAAGGGCCTGTTTCAGTGCTGTATCTAGAATCTAAAAAATCAAATCTAATCCCAGTACTGTACCTGTCCTGGGAGTATTTGATGGAGACAGTGTCGTGGGAGCTTTACTCTGTATCTAACCCCCGGACTGTACCTGTCCTGGGAGTATTTGATGGAGACAGTGTGGAGGGAGCTTTACTCTGTATCTAACCCCTGTGTTGTGAGTGCTTGATGGAGACAGTGGAGAGGGAGCTTTAGTCTGTATCTAACCCACGGACTGTACCTGTCCTGGGAGTATTTGATGGAGACAGTGTCGTGGGAGCTTTACTCTGTATCGAACCCCCGGACTGTACCAGTCCTGGGAGTATTTGTTGGAGACAGTGTAGAGAGAGCTTTACTCTATATCTAACCCCGACTGTACCTGTCCTGGGAGGATTTGATGCAGAACAGCAGAGAGGGAGCTTTACTCTGTATTGAACCCCCGTACTGTACCTGTCCTGGGAGTATTTGATGGAGACAATGTCGAGGGAGATTTACTCTGTATCTAACCCCCGTACTGTACCTATCCTGGGAGTATTTGATGGACACAGTGTAGAGGGAGCTTTACTCTGTATCTAACCACCGTGCTGTCCCTGTCCTGGGAGTATTTGATGGAGACAGTGTCGAGGGAGCTTTACTCTGCATCTAACCCCCGTACTGTACCTGTCCTTGGAGTATTTGATGGAGACAGTGTACAGGGAGCTTTACTCTGTATCTAACCCGGACTGCACCTGTCCTGGGAGTATTTGATGGAGAGGGTGCAGAGGGAGCTTTTCACTGTATCTAACCCCCATACTGTACCTGTGCTGGGAGTATTTGATGGAGACAGTGTAGAGGGAGCTCACTACGGATCCAACCCCTGTACTGTCCCTGTCCTGGAGGTATATGATGGAGACAGTGTAGAGGGAGCTTTACTCTGCATCTAACCACCGTACTGTCCCTGTCCTGGGAGTATTTGATGGAGACAGTGTGGTGGGAGCTTTACTCTGTATCTAACCCGGACGATACCTGTCCTGGGAGTATTAGATGGAGACAGTGTGGTGGGAGCTTTACTCTGTATCTTACCCCCGTACTGTACCTGTCCTGGGAGTATTTGATGGAGACAGTGTCGTGGGAGCTTTACTCTGTATCTAACCCCCGTACTGTACCTGTCCTGGGAGTATTTGATGGAGACAGTGGTGATGGAGCTTTACTCTGTATCTAACCCCCGTACTGTACCTGTCCTGGGAGTATTTGATGGAGACATTGTAGAGGGAGCTTTACACTGTATCTAACCCGGACGTTACCTGTCCTGGGAGTATTTGATGGGGACAGTGTGGAGGGAGCTTTACTCTGTATCTAAACCCCGGAATGTACCTGTCCTGGGAGTATTTGATGGAGACAGTGTGGATGGAGCTTTACTCTGTATCTAACCCGTACTGTACCTGTCCTGGGAATATTTGATGGGAACAGTGTTGAGGGAGCTTTACTCTGTATCTAGCCTGGACTGTTCCTGTCCTGGGAGTATTTGATGTGGACAGTGCAGAGGGAGCTGTCCTCTGTATCTAACCCACTTACTGGACCTGTCCTGGGAGTGTTTGATGGAGATAGTGTGGAGGGAGCTTTCCTCTGTATCTAACCCTTTTACTGTACCTGTCCTGGGCGTATTTGATAAAGAAAGTGTCGAGGGAGATTTACTCTGTATCTAACCCCCATACTGTTCCTGTCCTGGGAGTATTTCATGGGGACAGTGTGGAGGGAGCTTTACTCTGTATCTAACCCCCGTACTGTACCTGTCCTGGGAGTATTTGATGGAGACAGTGTAGAGGGAGCTTTACTCCGTATCCAACCCCTGTACTGCCCCTGTCCTGGGAGTATATGATGGAGACAGAGTGGAGGGAGCTTTACTCTGTGTCTAACCCCCGTACTGTACCTGTCCTGGGAGTATTTGATGTGGACAGTGTACAGGGAGCTTTCCTCTGTATCTAACCCCCTTAC
The DNA here is from genome assembly GCF_036365525.1 of Heterodontus francisci. Lineage (NCBI taxonomy): Eukaryota > Metazoa > Chordata > Chondrichthyes > Heterodontiformes > Heterodontidae > Heterodontus > Heterodontus francisci. The sequence goes on from NW_027141568.1 coordinate 635,843, forward strand.
TGGACCTGTCCTGGGAGTGTTTGATGGAGATAGTGTGGAGGGAGCTTTCCTCTGTATCTAAACCTTTTACTGTACCTGTCCTGGGAGTATTTGATGGAGAAAGTGTCGAAGGAGATTTACTCTGTATCTAACCCCCGTACTGTTCCTGTCCTGGGAGTATTTGATGGAGACAATGTAGAGGGAGCTTTACTCTGTATCTTACCCCCGTACTGACCCTGTCCTGGGAGTATTTGAAGGGGACAGAGTGGAGGGAGCTTTACTCTGTGTCTAACCCCCGTACTGTACCTGTCCTGGGAGTAGTTGATGTGGACAGTGTAGAGAGAGCTTTCCTCTGTATCTAACCCCCTTACTGGACCTGTCCTGGGAGTGTTTGATGGAGATAGTGTGGAGGGAGCTTTCCGATGTATCTAACCCTTTTACTGGACCTGTCCTGTGAGTATTTGATGGAGAAAGTGTCGAGGGAGATTTACTCCGTATCCAACCCCCGTACTGTCCCTGTCCTGGGAGTATTTGATGGAGACAGTGGTGATGGAGCTTTAGTCTGTATCTAACCCCCGTACTGTACCTGTCCTGGGAGTATTTGATGGAGACATTGTAGAGGGAGCTTTACACTGTATCCAACAACCAGTCTGTACCTGTCCTGGGAGTATTTTTTGGAGACAGTGTAGAGGGAGCTTGACTCTGCATCTATCAACCAGTCTGTACCTGTCCTGGGAGTATTTGATGGAGACAGTGTAGAGGGAGCTTGACTCTGTATCTAACCCGTTTTTGTTTTTTTTTTATCTATCCCCCGTTTATTTTTTTATTTTTTTTTCCAGGTGACCTTTATACCCCAGGCCCCTTTTATATATTTTATGTCGAGGGAACCATTATTCCTCAGGCCCCCTTTATACATTTTTTATGTCGAGGGGGCCTTTATTCCTCAGGCCCCCTTTATATACACACTTATATTTTTAAAATAACTTTATTAAAACCAGATAAATAAACAAAAAAAAAACTCAAATTAAAATGCCATTCTCGGCGTCGACGATGCACTCCAGTCCCTGCGGTGCCCACCTGTCGCGGAAGGCCTCAAGCGTACCGGCGGACACCGCATGCTCCTTTTCCAGGGACACCCGGGCGCGAACGTAACCGCGAAAGAGGGGCAGGCAATCGGGGAGGACGGACACCCCGACGGCCCGCAACCTGGACCTGTGAATTGCCACCTTGGCCAGCCCCAGGAGCAGACCGACGAGGAGATCCTCCTCCCGGCCCAAGCCCCTCCGCACCGGGTGCCCAAAGATCAGGAGCGTGGGACTGAAGTGCAGCCAGAATTTGAGGGCCAGCCCCTTCAGATACTCAAATAGGGGCTGGAACCTCGCACACTCCATATAAATGTGGAACACGGACTCGTCCAGGCCGCAGAAAGTACAGGTGGCCTGGGAGTCCGTGAACTTACTTAAAAGCCTATTGCTCGGGACTGCTCTGTGCAGCACCCTCCACCCCAGGTCCCCGATGTAAAGGGGGAAGACTCCCGCGTAGAGAGACCTCCATCGGGGTTTCCCCTCGCCGCCAGATGGCAACGCGGACCGCCAGGGCGTGTCCGGCCGGCTGACGAGGGCGAGGAAGTGGAGAGTGTGCAGGAGCAGCCCGTACAGGAAACCCCTCCGCGCCGATTGGAATGGCACGGAGGGCATTTCCGAGAGGCGGCTCGGGTTGTGCGGGACCGGCTCCCGAGGAGGGTTTCGGGGCCTCGGTCCGATGAGCAGTTCCGGCCGAGCGGGGGTCAGCTCGGCCGGGATCGCTCCGCACTCCCGAGCCGCCTCGCCACCCGCAGTGAGGGGCGTCCCGGGGGTTTCGGCTACTCCTCCGCCCGCCGGACCGTCCCCGGAGTCGGCCGCCCGGACAGCCGAGGCGCTCTCCTCCGCCGGCGGGGGAGCGCCCTGACTGGAGGCGACCATGTTCCAGACTCGGAAAAGATCCCGGTAAGACAGGCAACTCCCTCAGAGAGGCGCGGCTAACGGACTCCACCGGGAGCTGCGTGTCGTCTTGAAGGCAGTGACACTGGTGGAAAAAATACGTCGCCAGCGCACACCATCTGGGAGGACGCTCGACGTACAGGTATCTCTGCAGGGTCCGAAGGCGGAGAGTCGCAGCCTGGGTGCGGACGCACACCAGCGACTGACCGCCCTCCTCGATCGGGAGTCTCAGGACCGCGGCAGAGACCCAGTATTTCCTCTTGCCCCAGAAGAAATCGACGAGTTTCTTCTGGATCTTGGTGGCAAATACAGGGGTCGGGGCCAAAGTGACCAACCGGTACCACAGCATGGAGGCCACCAGTTGGCTTATGACCAACGCTCGGCCCCTGTAGGAAAGCACTCGGAGCAGTCCTGTCCAGCGCCCCAGCCAAGCGGTGACTTTCGCCTCCAACTCCTGCCAGTTTGCCGGCCAGGCTTCCTCAGCGGGGCTAAGGTGGACTCCCAGATAGAGGAGGTGCGTGGTGCTCCACGCAAAAGGTGTCATCTCCTCCGGCAGGGAGTCCACCCGCCACTGACCAACCAGGAGTCCAGAACATTTCTCCCAATTGATCCTCGCGGAGGACGCGGCAGAAAAGGTCTGCTGGCAGTCGCGCATCCTCCGCAAGTCAACGGGATCTGTGATTGCGAGGAGCACGTCGTCGGCGTAAGCCGAGAGGACGACCCGCATGGCCGGCTCGCGCAGAGCCAATCCCGTCAACCTCCTGCGAAGCAGGCACAGGAAGGGCTCCACGCAGATGGTATACAATTGGCCGGACATGGGGCAACCCTGACGCACTCCTCTCCCAGAGCGAAGGGGCGCCGTCAAGGACCCGTTAACTTTGACTAGACACTCTGCGGCGGCGTATAAAAGTCGGACCCGGGCCACAAAATGCGGCCCGAGTCCGAAAGCGCGCAGAGTCTCGAAAAGGTAATCGTGATCCACCCTGTCGAACGCCTTCTCCTGATCGAGGGAGAGAAAGGCGACCGACTGACCAGTCCTCTGGGAAAGGTCCCGGACCAGGTGGATGTTGTCCCGGATGGACCGGCCCGGGACCATGTAGGACTGGTCGGGGTGGATCATGTGGGCCAGCACGGAGCCCAGGCGGGTAGACATAGCCCGGGCAAAGATCTTATAATCCGTGCTGAGGAGGGAGACCGGACGCCAGTTTTTAAGCAGGTGGAGATCGCCCCTCTTCGGCAGCAGGACGATGACCGCCCTGCGCCACGAGAGGGGCATCTCCCCGGTGGCCAGGCTTTCCCCCAGGACCCGCGCGTAATCGTCCCCCAGGACGTCCCAGAACGCCTTGAGGAACTCCACGGTCAACCCATCCAGCCCTGGGGATTTGCCCCTCGAGAGCTGGTGGAGGGCGCCAGTCAGCTCGGCCAACGTGAGCGGAGCCTCCAATCCTTCTGCGCCCTCCGGGCTGACCTGCGGCAGGTCCTCCCACAAAACTCTGCACGCATCCTCGCTGGACGGATCTGGAGAGAACAACGCACTGCAATAAGTCTGGACCAGGAGGCCCATTCCCTCTGGATCTGTGATGGAGGATCCGTCGTCGGCCAGCAGCTCGACGAGCTGCTTACGGACCCCCCGCCATTTTTCCAGCGAGTAGAAGAAGGGTGAGGCGCGGTCCAAATCTTCCAGGATCTGGATCCGCGACCTCACGTACGCACCTCGGGACCCTGTGAGCTGCAGGTTCCTCAGCGCGCCCTTCTTCTCTTTGTACGCCTGCCACAGGGCCGGGTCCGCGACGGCATGACCGAGGCGGGATTCCAAGTCGAGCACCTCCCTCTCAAGGCGCCCGATCTCGGCTTCCCGCCTCTTGGTCGACCCCTTCGCGTACTCCTGACAGAAGACGCGGATGTGAGTCTTGCCCACATCCCACCATAGCCTCAAGGAGGGGAAGCCTCCCTGCTTCCTTCTCCAGTCGGCCCAGAATCGACAGAACGAGACCCGAAATCGCACGTCCACCAGCAGCCGGTTGTTAAAGTGCCAGTACGCGGACCCCGCGTGCGGAGCGGAGTGAACTCCGCCCACACCAGGCGGTGGTCCGAGCACGGCACCAGCCGCATGGAGGCCGCCGAAACGCGGGAGACGTACGCCTGCGAAATGTAGAGGCGGTCGATTCGCGACCCCCCTCCTCCAGACCTCCATGTGAAGGCGCTGGAGTCGGGATGGAGATTCCGCCAGACGTCCAACAAGTTAAGGGAGCTGATCAGTCCCCTCAACTTCTCCACCGACGCTTGGCCGCGCTGGGGACCGGAGCGATCCCCCACCTCGAGGGTGCAGTTAAAATCCCCCCCGAGGATGATGCACTCGCCGCTATCGATGGAGCTCAAGAGAGCGGACACTTCTTCAAAGAAGCGCGCTTGCAACGCGCCGGGCCTGGGCGCGCACACGTTCACAAAGTGGAGCGGCACGCTACCCAAGCGAACGGCGAGGTGGAGCAAGCGGCCCGGCACTAGCTCCTTGACCCCCAAGATCTCCGGCTGAAAAGTCGGGGCCAACAAGATAGCCACCCCACTAGAAATAGGGGTGAGGTGACTCATGGAGACCCCACCCTGCCACTCCAGGAGCCAGGTGGCTTCGTCTCCCGGAACGGTGTGGGTTTCCTGCAGAAAGCTCACCGCGTATCTCCCTTCCCTAAGGACTGAGAGATTGTGAAATCTGCGGTGAGCCCCTCTGCTGCCGTTGATGTTGAGGCTGGCTATGGTTATCTTCATGTCAAAGGTACTTAAAACCCGTCACCAACAGATCACTGTGAGGAGGGAGTGGAAGTGCACCTGGCCCTCCACTCCCCCAGCAACCCATTGAGGAACACATTAAAACGGCGCCTCTCAACCAGTTTCACGTCCGCGCGCTTGCCCGCTATCATAAGGGCGGCAAGGACGGACTGCATGATCAGCGCCAGATTCGACCAACGGTCGAGGGCCAGCTGAACTTTATTGCGGCAACCCCTGCAAGCCGCGAGGAAATTCCGGAGTTCCGCCGTGGGGATGAGAGGAGATTCGGTGGGAGGCACGAGGGACTCCACCACCTCACTGGCGATGGAATCAAGATCATCCTCCGTGCCCCGCACCGAATCCCCATCCTCCTCCGGGTCGTCACCGCCAGCGGCCGACACATCTACCACACACTGTGGGGCGGACGTCCCGGCCGTGCCAGCTGGTCCCGCCTCCGTCACGATCCCACCCCCAGGATCGATGGCGGAGGAGTCCTCTCTGGGTTCTATTGTGAAACTGGAGCCTGTAGGCACCAGCGGTTCAGGACCCCCCTCCACCTCCGTCCCCAGGGCAATGAGTGGTCCAGGGGAGACAGAAGTTCCCGACTCCGGGAAACCAGCCGGAGCCGAGACTGGAGGCAGTGGGAGGAGGCTATCTCCCGCTCCGCCAGCACCCACAGGCCCAGCAGATGGGGCAGCATTCTCAGTTTTAACTGGGTCGGGTGTCTCCTGGTTGGTGGTGGACTCCGGCTGGGAGGCCCGACCCTCTGGGGCCTCGCCCTCCCCTTCATTCAGGACACCCGACCCAGTAGCAGTGGCAGAATGGGCGGCTTCCCCAGGCTCCCCCACCACAAGCAGGGCCCCACTTACTCTTTCAGGAGGGGCCTCACGTACCGGGGCCATCCCCTCCCCTCCATCCTGAGGAATAGGGAGCACCTGCCCGGACTTTGCAGCCTTGGTGGTGGCGGTAGGGGAAACCTGGGGACCCGAAACAGGAGACAGTTCCCCTCCAACAGATGGGCCCTGCGCCTCAGGGCCCCTTGTTACCTCTGTGGAGGGGTGCCTTCTCCTCTTTTTCCCAGTTGTGTGCGGAGGCTCAGAGACCTCCATATCATCAGAGGCCTCCACCTCCACACTCTCCTTTTTTTTATTCACCCTGGGCCTGAGCCCAGCCCTGGGGCAAGTTGACTTCCCGAGATCGGGCCTTGGGCTGAGCTCAGGCTCGGGTAGTGTCACGATATCCAGGGGACGCGCCTCTCGATGTTTATTTCTCCTCCGCGCCTTCCTTACACTTGGACGGTCACCCCGCTCCCTGCTGGAGGCCGTGAAAACCACAGCCTCCGGTACCGACTGAATGGTATCTGGTGGTGGTGTAGTAGGGGTGGGAGGAGGTGCAGCGTCGCCACCCTGGGCCGCTGAGTTGGAGTTGGCAGCCGGGAGGTTGGGGCAGTTCTTACGAACATGCCCCACCCCCTTACAGACATGGCACCGCACCCCGTCCAAGGTCCAGAAGACGCGGTAGGCCGTCCCCTGGAATTCTACATTGAAGTGGCCCTCTGTCACCTCCTCCCGCGCCAGCTGCATGAATAACTGGCAGCGGAAGGAGTACACGTGTCGGAGGCTGTTCTCCCGAAGACCGAGCGGGACTGGGGTGAGCCCCGTCTTTACCTCCCCCAGATGGTGCAGGTGGGGAAGGAGGAGCTCACCAGGGATGAAGGGTGGGACATTGGATAAAATGAGCCTTTGCGCAGTGGCCTCCAGGAGGTCCACTGGCAGAAAGGTCCCACCCACGGTGAGCCCCTTGCTCAGAGCCAGGGACACCGCCCGCTCGGTCTTCAGGAAAAACACTGCCTTCCCGTACATTTTAGAGGCTGCAACAATGGCCGAAGGGCCGACAACCTCGGCCATTGCTTTCACGCATGCCTCTATAGTCATGTTCGGGTGGACGTAGCTCTTGACCCCATGCTTCGTTGTTAATAAAGCAAACGGTGACGGGGCAACAGGTGCAGCTGCAGCAGCCGCAGCAGCATATGAACGGGAAGGCCCCGCCACCGGCAAAGAGGGGCTTGCCATGGGGCCGCAGAGCTACGCCCACCCCCAAGAAACAAAACAAATTTACACAATTTTTAAAAAAAGCAAACTTTAAACAAGGTGGAGTGGGAGTAGAGGAGGATGGCGTAGGATGGTGAAGGAAAAGGGGAGGATAGGTGATTGAGGCGACTGAGTGGAGGAAGGGAGAGAAAGGCTGAAAAGGATGTTTGTTCCAACTGCCAGTTGGAGCACCTTTATCACAATTATTCCAAACTTGTTTGTTGTCTTCCAGTTGGGGGAGGCTTCTTCGCCCGGGACAGCTGGAGCCGCCCGGTACTCTCCTCTTCTGATTTTAACAAGACAGTCTTCACCCGGGCAACTCCAGCTGTCCCGAGCAGGCAGTTGGGGTGGGGAGGGAGCTCCCTGTGTGCAAACACCAAAACAAACACAGGGGCCCCTACTGGATTTGGCTGCCCCAGCCCTGAGTCTTCAGGCCTCTTCTCCCTCCCCCAAACAGTTTAAACTTAATAGTCTTTCAGGTGCCCTGACACCCACCTCTCCAGAAAAATTGCAGCCTTCCTTGATGGTTTCCCTCCACTCTGTATTCACCTTTCTCCAGTCTCTCTCTCCAGTTGCTGCAGTCTCCACTCTGTATTCACCTTTCTCCAGTTGCTGCAGCCTCCACTCTCCACATTGCAATTGCTGCAACACAGGTGCAGCTGCTCCCCCTGATTGCTGGCAGGAACTGCTCCAAATTGACCAGCCAATCCCAGTGCTGTACCTGTCCTGGGAGTGTTTGATAGGGACAGTGTAGAGGGAGCTTTACTCTGCATCTAACCCCCGTACTGTACCTGTCCTGGGAGTATTTGATGGAGACAGTGTAAAGGGAGCTTTACTCTGTATCTAATCCCCGTACTCTTACCCGTCCTGGGAGGATTTGATGGAGACAGTGTGGAGCGAGCTTTACTCTGTATCTAACGCCGATACTGTACCTGTCCTGGGAGTTCTTGATGGGGACAGTGTAGAGGGAGTTTTAGACTGTATCGAACCCCCGGACTGTACCTGTCCTGGGAGTATTTGATGGGGACAGTGTAAAGGGAGCTTTACTCTGTATCAAACCCGGACTGCACCTGTCCTGGGAGTATTTGATGGAGACAGTGCAGAGGGAGCTTTAGACTGTATCGAACCCCCGGACTGTACCTGTCCTGGGAGTATTTGATGGAGACAGTGTAAAGGGAGCTTTACTCTGTATCAAACCCGGACTGCACCTGTCCTGGGAGTATTTGATGGAGACAGTGCAGAGGGTGCTTTACTCCGCATCCAACCCCCGTACTGTGCCTGTCCTGGGAGTATTTGATGGAGACAGTGTCGTGGGAGCTTTACTCTGTATCTAACCCGGGCTGTTCCTGTCCTGGGAGTATTTGATGGACATAGTGTGGAGGGAGCTTTGCTCTGTATCTAATCCCCGTACTGTACCTGTCCTGGGAGTATTTGATGGAGACAGTGTAGAGGGAGCTTTACTCTGTATCTAACCCGGATTTTACCTGTCCTGGGAGTATTTGATGGAGACAGTGTGGAGGGATATTTAATCTGTATCTAACCCTCGTACTGTACCTGTCCTGGGAGTACTTAATGGGGACAGTGTAGTGGGAGCTTTACTCTGTATCTAACCCGGACTGTACCTGTCCTGGGAGTATTTCATGGAGACAGTGTAGAGGGAGCTTTACTTTGTATCTAACCCGGACTGTACCTGGCCTGGGAGTATTTGAGGGAGACAATGTAGAGGGAGCTTTACTCTGTATCTAACCCCCTACTATACCTGTCCTGGCAGTATTTGACGGAGAAAGTGTAGAGGGAGCTTTGCTCTGTATCTAACCCCCATACTGTACCTGTCCTGCGAGTATTTGAAGGAGACAGTGTGGTGGGCGCTTTACTCTGTATCTAACCCCCGTACTGTACCTGTCCTGTGAGGATTTGAAGGAGACAGTGTGGAGGGAACTTTATTCTGCATCTAACCCCCGTACTTTACCTGTCCTGGGAGTATTTGATGGAGACAATGCAGAGGGAGCTTTACTCTGTATCTTACCCCCGTACTGACCCTGTCCTGGGAGTATTTGATGGGGACAGAGTGGAGGGATCTTTCCTATGTATCTAACCCTTTTACTGGACCTGTCCTGTGAGTATTTGATGGAGAAAGTGTCGAGGGAGATTTACTCCGTATCCAACCCCCGTACTGTCCCTGTCCTGGGAGTATTTGATGGAGACAGTGGTGATGGAACTTTAGTCTGTATCTAACCCCCGTACTGTACCTGTCCTGGGAGTATTTGATGGAGACATTGTAGAGGGAGCTTTACACTGTATCCAACAACCAGTCTGTACCTGTCCTGGGAGTATTTTTTGGAGACAGTGTAGAGGGAGCTTGACTCTGCATCTAACAACCAGTCTGTACCTGTCCTGGGAGTATTTGATGGAGACAGTGTAGAGGGAGCTTGACTCTGTATCTAGCCCGGACTGTACCTGTCCTGGGAGTATTTGATGTGGACAGTGTAGAGGGAGCTGTCCTCTGTATCTAACCCCCTTACTGGACCTGTCCTGGGCGTATTTGATGGAGAAAGTGTCGAGGGAGATTTACTCTGTATCTAACCCCCATACTGTTCCTGGCCTGGGAGTATTTGATGGCGACAGTGTGGAGGGAGCTTTACTCTGTATCTAACCCCCGTACTGTACCTGTCCTGGGAGCATTTGATGGAGACAGTGTGGAGGGAGCTTTACTCTGTATCTAACCCGTTCTGTACCTTTCCTGGGAATATTTGATGGGAACAGTGTAGAGGGAGCTTTACTCTGTGTCTAACCCCCGTACTGTACCTGTCCTGGGATTGTTTGATGGAGATAGTGTGGAGGGAGCTTCCCTCTGTATCTAACCCTGACTGTACCTGTCCTGGGAGTATGTGATGTGGACAGTGTCGAGGAACCTTTACTCTGTATCTACTGTATCTACTCCCCGTACTGTACCTGTCCTGGGAGTATTTGAAGGAGTCAGTGTGGAGGGAACTTTACTCTGTATCTAACCCCCTGTCTGTACCTGACCTGGGAGTATTTGATGGAGACAGTGTAGATGGAGCTTTACTCTGTATCTATCCACCATACTGTACCTGTCCTGGGAGTATTTGAAGGAGACAGTGTGGAGGGAGCTTAACTCTGTATCTAACCCCTGTACTGTACCTGTCCTGGGAGTAATTGATGGAGGCAGTGTGGAGGGAGCTTTACTCTGTCTCTAACCCCCAATCTGTACCTGTCCTGGGAGTATTTGATGGAGACATTGTAGAGGGAGCTTTACTTTCTATCTAACCACCATACTGTACCTGTCCTGGGAGTATTTGAAGGAGACAGTGTTGAGGGAGCTTTACTCTGTATCTAACCCCCATACTGTATCTGTCCTGGGAGTACTTGAAGGCGACAGTGTGGAGGGAGCTTTACTCTGTATCTAACACCCGCACTGTACCTGTCCTGGTAGTATTTGATGGAGACAGTGTCGAGGGATCTTTACTCTGGATCTAACCCCCGTACTGTGCCTGTCCTGGGAGTACTTGATGAAGACAGTGTTGAGGGAGCTTTCCTCTGTATCTAACCCGGACTGTACCTGTCCCGGGAGTGTTTGATGGGGCCAGTGTCGAGGGACCTTTACTCTGTATCTAACCCGTACTATACCATTCCTGGGAGTATTTGATGGAGACAGTGTTGAGGGAGTTTTACTCTGTATCTCACCCCCCGTACTGTACCTGTCCTGGGAGTATTTGATGGAGACAGTGTGGAGGGAGCTTTACTCTGTATCTAACCCCAATACAGCTCCTTTCCTCGGAATATTTGAAGGAGACAGTGTTGAGGGAGCTTTACTCTGTATCTAACCCCCATACTGTATCTATCCTGGGAGTACTTGAAGGCGACAGTGTGGAGGGAGCTTTACTCTGTATCTAACACCCGCACTGTACCTGTCCTGAGAGTAATTGATGGGGACAGTGTCGAGGGAGCTTTACTCTGTATCTAACCCGCACTGTACCTGTCCTGGTAGTATTTGATGGAGACAGTGTCGAGGGATCTTTACTCTGGATCTAACCCCCGTACTGTGCCTGTCCTGGGAGTACTTGATGAAGACAGTGTTGAGGGAGCTTTCCTCTGTATCTAACCCGGACTGTACCTGTCCCGGGAGTGTTTGATGGGGCCAGTGTCGAGGGACCTTTACGCTGTATCTAACCCGTACTATACCATTCCTGGGAGTATTTGATGGAGACAGTGTTGAGGGAGTTTTACTCTGTATCTCACCCCCCGTACTGTACCTGTCCTGGGAGTATTTGATGGAGACAGTGTGGAGGGAGCTTTACTCTGTATCTAACCCCAATACAGCTCCTTTCCTCGGAATATTTGAAGGAGACAGTGTTGAGGGAGCTTTACTCTGTATCTAACCCCTATACTGTATCTATCCTGGGAGTACTTGAAGGCGACAGTGTGGAGGGAGCTTTACTCTGTATCTAACACCCGCACTGTACCTGTCCTGAGAGTAATTGATGGGGACAGTGTCGAGGGAGCTTTACTCTGTATCTAACCCGCACTGTACCTGTCCTGGTAGTATTTGATGGAGACAGTGTCGAGGGATCTTTACTCTGGATCTAACCCCCGTACTGTGCCTGTCCTGGGAGTACTTGATGAAGACAGTGTTGAGGGAGCTTTCCTCTGTATCTAACCCGGACTGTACCTGTCCCGGGAGTGTTTGATGGGGCCAGTGTCGAGGGACCTTTACTCTGTATCTAACCCGTACTATACCATTCCTGGGAGTATTTGATGGAGACAGTGTTGAGGGAGTTTTACTCTGTATCTCACCCCCCGTACTGTACCTGTCCTGGGAGTATTTGATGGAGACAGTGTGGAGGGAGCTTTACTCTGTATCTAACCCCAATACAGCTCCTTTCCTCGGAATATTTGAAGGAGACAGTGTTGAGGGAGCTTTACTCTGTATCTAACCCCTATACTGTATCTATCCTGGGAGTACTTGAAGGCGACAGTGTGGAGGGAGCTTTACTCTGTATCTAACACCCGCACTGTACCTGTCCTGAGAGTAATTGATGGGGACAGTGTCGAGGGAGCTTTACTCTGTATCTAACCCGCACTGTACCTGTCCTGGTAGTATTTGATGGAGACAGTGTCGAGGGATCTTTACTCTGTATCTAACCCGTACTTTACCTGTCCAGGGAGTATTTGATGGAGACAGTGTCGAGGGATCTTTACTCTGTATCTAACCCCCGTACTGTGCCTGTCCTGGGAGTACTTGATGAAGACAGTGTTGAGGGAGCTTTCCTCTGTATCTAATCCGGACTGTACCTGTCCCGGGAGTGTTTGATGGGGCCAGTGTCGAGGGACCTTTACTCTGTATCCAACCCGTACTGTACCATTCCTGGGAGTATTTGATGGAGACAGTGTTGAGGGAGTTTTACTCTGTATCTAACCCCCATACTGTACCTGTCCTTGGAGTATTTGATGGAGACTGTGTGGAGGGAGCTTTAATCTGTATCTAACCTCTGTACTGTACCTGTCCTGTGAGGATTTGAAGGAGACAGTGTGGAGGAACTTTATTCTGGATCTAACCCCCGTACTGTACCTGTCCTGGGAGTATTTGATGGAGACAGTGCAGAGGGAGCTTTTCTCTGTATCGAACACCCGTACTGTGCCTGTCCTGGGAGTATTTGATGGAGAGAGTGTTGAAGGAGCTTTCCTCTGTATCTAACCAGTACTGTACCTGTCCTGGGAGTATTTGATGTGCACAGTGTCGAGGGACCTTTACTCTGTATCGAACACGTACTGTACCATTCCTGGGAGTATTTGATGGAGACAGTGCAGAGAGAGCTTTACACTGTTCCTAACCCCCAGTCTGTACCTGTCCTGGGAGTATTTGATGGAGACAGTGTGGAGGGAACTTTACTCTGTATCTAACCCCCGTACTGTAACTGTCCTGTGAGGATTTCAAGGAGACAGTGTGGAGGGAACTTTATTCTGTATCTAACCCCCGTACTGTGCTTGTCCTGGGAGTATTTGATGGAGACAGTGGAGATGCACTCTTTACTCTGTATCTATCCACCATACTGTACCTGTCCTGGGTGCATTTGAAGGAGACAGTGTGGAGGGAGCTTAACTCTGTATCTAAATCCCAGTCTGTACCTGTCCTGGGAGTATTTGATGGAGACATTGTAGAGGGAGCTTTACTTTATGTCTAACCACAATACTGTACCTGTCTTGGGAGTATTTGAAGGAGACAGTGCAGAGGGAGCTTTACTCTGTATCTAACCCCCATACTGTACCTGTCCTGGGAGTACTTGAAGGCGACAGTGTGGAGGGAGCTTTACGCTGTATCTAACCCCCGTACTGCTCCTGTCCTGGGAGTATTTGAAGGAGACAGTGTGGAGGGAGCTTGACTCTGTATCTAACCCCCGCACTGTACCTGTCCTGGGAGTAATTGATGGAGACAGTGTAGCGGGAGCTTTACTCTGTATCTAACCCGTACTTTACCTGTCCAGGGAGTATTTGATGGAGACAGTGTCGAGGGATCTTTACTCTGTATCTAACCCCCGTACAGTGCCTGTCCTGGGAGTACATGATGAAGACAGTGTTGAGGGAGCTTTCCTCTGTATCTAACCCGGACTGTACCTGTCCTGGGAGTGTTTGATGGGGCCAGTGTCGATGGACCTTTACTCTGTATCAAACCCGTACTGTACCATTCCTGGGAGTATTTGATGGAGACAGTGTAGATGGAGTTTTACTCAGTATCTCACCCCCCGTACTGTACCTGTCCTGGGAGTATTTGATGGAGACAGTGTGGAGGGATCTTTACTCTGTATCTAACACACATACAGTACCTGTCCTGGGAGTATTTGAAGGAGTGGGTGTGGAGGGAGCTTTACTCTGTATCTAACCCCCGTAATGTACCTGTCCTGTGAGGATTTGAAGGAGACAGTGTGGAGGGAACTTTATTCTGTATCTAACCCCCGTCCTGTGCCTTTCCTGTGAGTATTTGATGGAGACAGTGTGGAGGGAGCTTTGCTCTGTATCTAACACCCATACTGTACCTGTCCTGGGACTATTTGAAGGAGACAGTGCAGAGGGAGCTTTACTCTGTATCTAACCCCCGTACTGTGCCTGTCCTGGGAGTATTTGATGGGGATAGTTTAGAGGGAGCTTTACTCTGTATCTAACCCGTACTGTACCATTCCTGGGAGTATTTGATGGAGACAGTGTGGAGGGAGCTTTTCTCTGTATCTAACCCCCGTACTGTGCCTGTCCTGTGAGTATTTGATGGCGACAGTGTGGAGGGAGCTTTACTCTGTATCTAACACACATTTTTTTTTTCTTTTTTTCTTTTTCTTTCTTTTTTTTTGTCGTGGGGGCCTTTATTCCTCAGCCCCCCTTTATACATTTTTTATGTCGAGGGGGCCTTTATTCCTCAGGCCCCCTTTATATACACACTTATATTTTTAAAATAACTTTATTAAAACCAGATAAATAAACAAAAAAACTCAAATTACAATGCCATTCTCGGCGTCGACGATGCACTCCAGTCCCTGCGGTGCCCACCGGTCGTGGAAGGCCTCAAGCGTACCGGCGGACACCGCATGCTCCTTTTCCAGGGACACCCGGGCACGAACGTCACCGCGGAAGAGGGGCAGGCAATCGGGGAGGACGGACCCCCCGACGGCCCGCAACCTGGACCTGTGAATTGCCACCTTGGCCAGGCCCAGGAGCAGACCGACGAGGAGATCCTCCTCCCGGCCCAAGCCCCTCCGCACCGGGTGCCCAAAGATCAGGAGCGTGGGACTGAAGTGCAGCCAGAATTTGAGGGGCAGCCCCTTCAGATACTCAAATAGGGGCTGCAACCTCGCACACTCCATATAAATGTGGAACACGGACTCGTCCTGGCCGCAGAAAGTACAGCTGGCCTGGGAGTCCGTGAACCAACTTAAAAGCCTATTGCACGGGACTGCTCTGTGCAGCACCCTCCACCCCAGGTCCCCGATGTAAAGGGGGAAGACTCCCGCGTCGAGAGACCTCCATCGGGGTTTCCCCTCGCCGCCAGATGGCAACGCGGATCGCCAGGGCATGTCCGGCCGGCTGACGAGGGCGAGGAAGTGGAGAGTGTGCAGGAGCAGCCCGTACAGGAAACCCCTCCGCGCCGATTGGAATGGCACGGAGGGCATTTCTGAGAGGCGGATCGGGTTGTGTGGGACTGGCTCCCGAGGAGGGTTTCGGGGCCTGGGTCCGATGAGCAGTTCCGGCCGAGCGGGGGTCAGCTCGGCCGGGATCGCTCCGCACTCCCGAGCCGCCTCGCCACCCGCAGTGAGGGTCGTCCCGGGGGTTTCGGCTACTCCTCCGCCCGCCGGACCGTCCCCGGAGTCGGCCGCCCGGACAGCCGAGGCGCTCTCCTCCGCCGGCGGGGGAGCGCCCTGATTGGAGGCGACCATGTTCCAGACTCGGAAAAGATCCCGGTAAAAGACAGGCAACTCCCTCAGAGAGGCGCGGCTAACGGATTCCACCGGGAGCTGCGTGTCGTCTTGAAGGCAGTGACACTGGCGGAAAAAATACGTCGCCAGCGCACACCATCTGGGAGGACGCTCGACGTACAGGTATCTCTGCAGGGTCCGAAGGCGGAGAGTCGCAGCCTGGGTGCGGATGCACACCAGCGACTGACCGCCCTCCTCGATCGGGAGACTCAGGACCGCGGCAGAGACCCAGTGTTTCCTCTTTCCCCAGAAGAAATCGACGAGTTTCTTCTGGATCTTGGTGGCAAATACAGGGGTCGGGGCCAAAGTGACCAACTGGTACCACAGCATGGAGGCCACCAGTTGGTTTATGACCAACGCTCGGCCCCTGTAGGAAAGCACTCGGAGCAGTCCTCTCCAGAGCCCCAGCCAAGCGGTGTCTTTCACCTCCAACTCCTGCCAGTTTGCCGGCCAGGCTTCCTCAGCGTTGCTAATTTGGACTCCCAGATAGAGGAGGTGCGTGGTGCTCCACGCAAAAGGTGTCATCTCCTCTGGCAGGGAGTCCACCCGCCACTGACCAACCAGGAGTCCGAACATTTCTCCCAATTGATCCTCGTGGAGGACGCGGCAGAAAATGTCTGCTGGCAGTCGCGCATCCTCCGCAAGTCAACGGGATCTGTGATTGCGAGGAGCACGTCGTCGGCGTAAGCCGAGAGGACGACCTGCATGGCCGGCTCGCGCAGAGCCAATCCCGTCAACCTCCTGCGAAGCAGGCACAGGAAGGGCTCCACGCAGATGGTATACAATTGGCCGGACATGGGGCAACCCTGACGCACTCCTCTCCCAAATCGAAGGGGCGCCGTCAAGGACCCGTTAACTTTGACTAGACACTCTGCAGCGGCGTATAAAAGTCGGACCCGGGCCACGAAATGCGGCCCGAGTCCGAAAGCGCGCAGAGTCCCGGAAAGGTAATCGTGATCCACCCTGTCGAACGCCTTCTCCTGATCGAGGGAGAGAAAGGCGACCGACTGACCAGTCCTCAGGGAAAGATGGATCAGGTCCCGGACCAGGTGGATGTTGTCCTGGAAGGACCGGCCCGGGACCGTGTCGGACTGGTCGGGGTGGATCATGTGGGCCAGCACGGAGCCCAGGCGGGTGGACATAGCCCGAGCAAAGATCTTATAATCCGTGCTGAGGAGGGAGACCGGACGCCAGTTTTTAAGCAGGTGGAGAGCGCCCCTCTTCGGCAGCAGGACGATGACCGCCCTGCACCACGAGACGGGCATCTCCCCGGTCGCCAGGCTTTCCCCCAGGACCCGCGCGTAATCGTCCCCCAGGACGTCCCAGAACGCCCTGAGGAACTCCACGGTCAACCCATCCAGCCCTGGGGATTTGCCCCTCGAGAGCTGGTGGAGGGCGCCAGTCAGCTCCGCCAACGTGAGCGGAGCCTCCAATCCTTCGGCGCCCTCCGGGCTGACCTGAGGCAGGTCCTCCCTCAAAACTCTGCGCGCATCCTCGCTGGACGGATCCGGAGAGAACAACGCACTGTAATACGTCCGGACCAGGAGGCCAATTCCCTCCGGATCCGTGATAGAGGATCCGTCGTCAGCCAGCAGCTCGACGAGCGGCTTACGGACCCCCCGCCTTTTTCCAGCGAGTAGAAGAACGGTGAGGCGCGGTCCAAATCTTCCAGGATCTGGATCCGTGACCTCACCTACGCGCCTCGGGACCCTGAGCTGCAGGTTCCTCAGCGCGCCCTTCTTCTCTTTGTACGCCTGCCACAGGGCCGGGTCCGCGACGGCATGACCGAGGCGGGATTCCAAGTCGAGCACCTCCCTCTCAAGGCGCCCGATCTCGGCTTCCCGCCTCTTGGTCGACCCCTTCGCGTACTCCTGACAGAAGACGCGGATGTGAGTCTTGCCCACATCCCACCATAGCCTCAAGGAGGGGAAGCCCCCCTGCTTCCTTCTCCAGTCGGCCCAGAATCGACAGAACGAGTCCCGAAATCGCACGTCCTCCAGCAGCCGGTTGTTAAAGTGCCAGTCCGCGGACCCCGCCCGCGTGCGGAGCGGAGTGAACTCCGCCCACACCAGGCGGTGGTCCGAGCACGGCACCAGCCGCATGGAGGCCGCCGAAACGCGGGAGACGTACGCCTGCGAAATGTAGAGGCGGTCGATTCGCGACCCCCCTCCTCCAGACCTCCACGTGAAGGCGCTGGAGTCGGGCTGGAGATCACGCCAGACGTCCACCAAGTTAAGGGAGCTGATCAGTCCCCTCAACCTCTCCACCGACGCTTGGCCGCGCTGGGGACCGGAGCGATCCCCCAACTCGAGGGTGCAGTTAAAACCCCCCCGAGGATGATGCACTCGCCGCTATCGAAGAAGCGCGCTTGCAAAGCGCCGGGCCTGGGCGCGTACACGTTCACAAAGTGGAGCGGCACGCTACCCAGGCAAACGGCGAGGTGGAGCAAGCGGCCCGGCACTAGCTCCTTGACCCCCAAGATCTCCGGCTGAAAGGTCGGGGCCAACAAGATAGCCACCCCACTAGAAATAGGGGCGAGGTGACTCATGTAGACCCCACCCTGCCACTCCAGGAGCCAGGTGGCTTCGTCTCCCGGAACGGTGTGGGTTTCCTGCAGAAAGCTCACCGCGTATCTCCCTTCCCTAAGGACTGAGAGATTGTGAAATCTGCGGTGAGCCCCTCTGCTGCCGTTGATGTTGAGGCCGGCTATGGTTATCTTCATGTCAAAGGTACTTAAAACCCGTCACCAACAGATCACTGTGAGGAGGGAGTGGAAGTGCACCTGGCCCTCCACTCCCCCAGCAACCCATTGAGGAACACATTAAAACGGCGCCTCTCAACCAGTTTCACGTCCGCGCGCTTGCCCGCTATCTTAAGGGCGGCACGGACGGACTGGATGATCAGCGCCAGATTCGACCAACGGTCGAGGGCCAGCTGAACTTTATTGCGGCAACCTCTGCAAGCCGCGAGGAAATCCCGGAGTTCCGCCGTGGGGATGAGAGGAGATTCGGTGGGAGGCACGAGGGACTCCACCACCTCACTGGCGATGGAATCAAGATCATCCTCCGTGCCCCGCACCGAATCCCCATCCTCCTCCGGGTCGTCACCGCCAGCGGCCGACACATCCACCACACACTGTGGGGCGGACGTCCCGACCGCGCCAGCTGGTCCCGCCTCCGTCACGATCCCACCCCCAGGATCGATGGCGGAGGAGTCCTCTCTGGGTTCTATTGTGAAACTGGAGCCTGTAGGCACCAGCGGTTCAGTACCCCCCTCCACCTCCATCCCCAGGCCAATGAGTGGTCCGGGGAGACAGAAGTTCGGGACTCCGGGAAACCAGCCGGAGCCGAGACTGGAGGCGGCGAGAGGAGGCCATCTCCCGCTCCGCCAGCACCCACAGGCCCAGCAGATGGGGCAGCATTCTCAGTTATAACTGGGTCGTGTGTCTCCTGGTTGGTGGTGGACTCCGGCTGGGAGGCCCCACCCTCTGGGGCCTCGCCCTCCCCTTCATTCAGGGCACCCGACCCAGTAGCAGTGGCGGAATGGGCGGTTTCCCCAGGCTCCCCCACCACAAGCAGGGCCCCACTTACTCCTTCAGGAGGGGCCTCACGTACCGGGGCCATTCCCTCCCCTCCATCCTGAGGAATAGGGAGCACCTGCCCGGACTTTGCAGCCTTGGTGGTGGCGGTAGGGGGAACCTGAGGACCAGAAACAGGAGGCAGCTCCCCTCCAACAGATGGGCCCTGCACCTCAGGGCCCTGTGTTATTTCTGTGGAGGGGTGCCTTCTCCTCTTTTTCGCACTTGGGCCCGGAGACTCAGAGACCTCCATGTCATCAGAGGCCTCCGCCTCCGCACCCTTTTTTCCCTTTTTAGTCACCCTGGGCCTGAGCCCAGCCCTCGGACAGGTGGATTCCATGGGAATGGGCTTTGGGCTGAGCTCAGGCTCGGGTTGAGTCAAAGTGTCCAGGGGACGCGCCTCACGATGTTTCTTTTTTCCCCGCGTCTTCCTTCCGCTCGGACGGACGCTCCGCTCCCCGCCAGAGGCTGTGAAAACCACAGCCTCCAGAACCGACTGAGCGGTGTCTGTTGGATGTGTGGGGGGAGTGGGAGGAGGTGCTGTGGAACCACTCTGGGCCGCCGAGGTGGAGCTGGCGGCTGGGAGGTTGGGGCAGTTCTGACGAACATGCCCCACCCCCTTGCAGACGTGGCACCGCGCCCCGTCCGAGGTCCAAAAGACGCGATAGGCCGTCCCCTGGAACTCCACATTAAATTGGCCCTACGTGTCCTCCTACCGCGCCAGCTGCATAAATAACTGGCGGCGGAAGGAGTAGACATGTTGGAGGCTGTGCTCCCGAAGACCAAGCCGGACTGGGGTGATCCCCGACCTCACCTCCCCCAGATGGTGCAGGTGGGGGAGGAGGAGCTCACTGGGAATGAAGGGTGGGACGTTGGACAACATTATCAGATGCGCAGTGGCCCCCAGAGGGTCCACTGGCAGGAAGGTCCCCCCCACAGTGAGCCCTTTACTCAGGGCCAGGGACACCACCCGCTCGGTCTTCAAAAAGAACATAGCCTTCCCATACATCTTTGAGGCCGCAACAATGACCGAGGGGCCGACAACCACGGCCATTGCCTTAACGCAGGCCTGAATAGATATGTTGGGGTGGGGATTGCTCTTCACCCCATGGCTGCATGTCAATAATTTAAAGGGTGACGGGGCCACGTGGGCAGCCACAGAAGCTGCAGCTGCGTAGGTAGTAGAGGGCCCCGCCACCGGTGATGAAGGGCTTGCCATGGGTCTAAGAGCTAAACCCACCCCAAATTGTGGACTTGCACACTAAATAACAGCGACTCACAGAAAAATTTGAAAAGACAAACAAACAAACAACAGGTTAGTGGGAGGCTGAGGTAAGAGAGGAGAGGCAAAGGCAGGCTGGAAGGGATGACTTGCTTTCTGGAGGTGGTGCTCACAGTACACTTAAAACAAACAGTCTTTGAAGTTGGTCTTCCGGTCTTCTGGTTGGGGGAGTCGTCTTCACCTGGGTCAGCTGAAGCTGCCCAGGCACTATCTATCCCCTTCCGTCTGTTTCGCTGGGCAGCTTCAGCTGACACAGGCTTGGCAATTGGGGTGGGGAGGGAGCTTCCCTATGTGCTTTTGCAGCAGCACAGATTCTTGCTGAATTGGCAGCCCCACCCCTTGTTGTTCCAGCCACTTGTTCCTCCCCCAACAGTCCAAAGTAAATTACTGGTGTTCAGCACCCACCTCCAGACAAAGCTTTGTTTCCAAAAAATGTCCCTTTCTTCTCTTTAATGGAGACTGTTGTTGGAGTTTTCCTCTGCATGTTGGTAGCTGCTCTCCCTTGCTCAGTGCAGCTCCTCTCTCCACCTCTGCATCCTCCAACTGCCACCAGCACTCTCAGCTGCACCTCGTTGAGGCTCTCAACACTCAGGCTCCCAAATCAGAGAGCAGCCAATCCCAGTGCTGTACCTGTCCTGGGACTATTTGAAGGAGACAGTGCAGAGGGAGCTTTACTCTGTATCTAACCCCCGTACTGTGCCTGTCCTGGGAGTATTTGATGGGGATAGTTTAGAGGGAGCTTTACTCTGTATCTAACCCCCGTACTGTACCTGTCCTGGGAGTATTTGATGGGGATAGTTTAGAGGGAGCTTTACTCTGTATCTAACCCGCACTGTACCTGTCCTGTGAGTATTTGATGGGGATAGCTTGGAGGGAGCTTTACTCTGTATCGAACCCCCGTACTGTCCCTGTCCTGGGAGTATTTGATGGAGACAGTGTAGAGGGAGCTTTACTCTGTATCTAACTGCCGTACTGTGCCTGTCCTGTGAGTATTTGATGGAGACAGTGTAGAGGGAGCTTCCCTCTGTATCTAACCCTGACTGTACCTGTCCTGGGAGTATGTGATGTGGACAGTGTCGAGGAACCTTTACTCTGTATCTAACCCACATACTGTACCTGTCCTGGGAGTATTTGAAGGAGTCAGTGTGGAGGGAGCTTTACTCTGTATCTAACCCCCAGTCTGTACCTGCCCTGGGAGTATTTGATGGAGACAGTGTAGATGGAGCTTTACTCTGTATCTATCCACCATACTGTACCTGTCCTGGGAGTATTTGAAGGAGACAGTGTGGAGGGAGCTTAACTCTGTATCTAACCCCTGTACTGTACCTGTCCTGGGAGTAATTGATGGAGACAGTGTGGAGGGAGCTTTACTCTGTATCTAATCCCCAGTCTGTACCTGTCCTGGGAGTATTTGATGGAGACATTGTAGAGGGAGCTTTACTTTCTATCTAACCACCATACTGTACCTGTCCTGGGAGTATTTGAAGGAGACAGTGTTGAGGGAGCTTTACTCTGTATCTAACCCCCATACTGTACCTGTCCTGGGAGTACTTGAAGGCGACAGTGTGGAGGGAGCTTTACTCTGTATCTAACACCCGCACTGTACCTGTCCTGAGAGTAATTGATGGAGACAGTGTAGAGGCAGCTTTCCTCTGTATCTAACCCGGACTGTACCTGTCCCGGGAGTGTTTGATGGGGCCAGTGTCGAGGGACCTGTACTCTGTATCTAAACCTTACTGTACCATTCCTGGGTGTATTTGATTGAGACAGTGTTGAGGGAGTTTTACTCTGTATCTCACCCCCCGTAATGTACCTGTCCTGGGAGTATTTGATGGAGACAGTGTAGAGGGAGCTTTACTCTGTATCTAACCCCAATACTGTCCCTTTCCTGGGACTATTTGAAGGAGACAGTGTGGAGGGAGCTTTACTCTGTATCTAACCCCCGTACTGTACCTGTCCTGGGAGTATTTGACGGAGACAGTGTGGAGGGAGTTTTACTCTGTATCTAACCCCCATACTGTACCTGTCCTTGGAGTATTTGATGGAGACTGTGTGGAGGGAGCTTTAATCTGTATCGAACCCCTGTACTGTACCTGTCCTGTGAGGATTTGAAGGAGACAGTGTGGAGGGAACTTTATTCTGTATCTAACCCCCGTACTGTACCTGTCCTTGGACTATTTGATGGAGACAGTGTAGAGGGAGCTTTACTCTGTATCTAACCCCAGTACTGTAACTGTCCTGGAAGTGTTTGATGGAGACTGTGTAGAGGGAGCTTTACTCTGTATCTAACTCCGATACTGTACCTGTCCTGGGAGTATTTGATGGGGACAGTGTAGAGGGAGCTTTACTCGGTATCTAACCCCCGTACTGTATCTGTCCTGGGAGTATTTGATGGGGATAGTTTAGAGGGAGCTTTACTCTGTATCGAAACCGTACTGTACCATTCCTGGGAGTATTTGATGGAGACAGTGCTGAGGGAGCTTTACTCTGTATCTAACCCCCGTACTGTACCTGTCCTGTGAGTATTTGATGGGGATAGCTTAGAGGGAGCTTTACTCTGTATCTAACCCGTACTATACCATTCCTGGGAGTATTTGATGGAGACAGTGTCGAGGCAGCTTTACTCTGTATCTGAGCCCCATTTTTTTTTATTTTTTTAACCCCGTTTTTCTTTTTTCTTAAGGTGACCTTTATACCCCAGGCCCCTTTTATATATTTTTTATGTCGAGGAGGCCTTTATTCCTCAGGCCCCCTTTATATACACACTTATATTTTTAAAATAAGTTTATTAAAATCAGATAAATAAACAAATAACTCAAATTAAAATGCCATTCTCGGCGTCGACAATGCACTCCAGTCCCTGCGGTGCCCACCGGTCGCGGAAGACCTCAAGCGTACCGGCGGACACTGCATGCTCCTTTTCCAGGGACACCCGGCTGCGAACGTAACCGCGGAAGAGGGGCAGGCAATCAAGGAGGACGGACCCCCCGACGACCCGCAACCTGGGCCTGTGAATTGCCACCTTGGCCAGGCCCAGGTGCAGACCGACGAGGAGATCCTCCTCCCGGCCCAAGCCCCTCCGCACTGGGTGCCCAAAGATCAGGAGCGTGGGACTGAAGTGCAGCCAGAATTTGAGGAGCAGCCCCTTCAGATACTCAAATAGGGGCTGCAACCTCGCACACTCCATATAAATGTGGAACACGGACTCGTCCAGGCCGCAGAAAGTACAGGTGGCCTGGGAGTCCGTGTACCAACTTAAAAGTCTATTGCACAGGACTGCTCTGTGCAACACCCTCCACCCCAAGTAAAGGGGGAGACTCCCGCGTAGAGAGACTTCCATCGGAGTTTCCCCTCGCCGCCAGATGACAACGCGGACTGCCAGGGCATGTCCGGTCGGCTGACTAGGGCGAGGAAGTGAAGAGTGTGCAGGAGCAGCCCGTACAGGAAAGCCCTCCGCGCCGATTGGAATGGCACGGAGGGCATTTCCGAGTGGCGGCTCGGGTTGTGTGGGACCGGCTCCCGAGGAGGGTTTCGGGGCCTGGACAGTGGAGAGGGAGCTTTACTCTGTATCTAACCCCATGTTGTCCCTGTCCTGGGTGTGTTTGATGGGGACAGTGTAGAAGGAGCTTTACTCTGCATCTAACTCCATGCTGTACCTGTCCTGGGAGTGTTTGATGGGGACAGTGCAGAAGGAGCTTTACTCTGTACCTAACCCCATGCTGTGAATGTCCTGGGAGTGTTTAACTTAACAGTTTAGAGGCAGCTTTATTCTGTATCTAAGCCGTGCTGCCCCTGCCATAAAATTCAGCACAAATAAAATTCCCATCCAAACTCGCACCAAGATAAAGGTCTGCTCAAGTCACAAACAAAAACCCGGCCCGAACCCGACAGAACGACATGGGAGCAGATCCAAGCCCAAAGGTCGAGTTCGGAAGATTGGCCCGACACATGTCATCGGGTCCCATCGGGTTCGGGTCGGGTAACAGGCCTTTACACCAAGTCTCGTTCCTCCATCACTCCTGTGCTCACTGACTTACGTTGGTTACTGGTTCAAGAATGCCTCGATTTTAAAATTCTCATCCTAGCTTTCTGACCCAACTCATTCCGAACTACTCAGAAATGAAGCTGCCTCCTCAAAATCTAGATGTTAGTTTGTTTGAGGGAAAACCTTCACCACATGGACTGCTGTGGTTCAGGATGAAGGCCCACCATTTTCTCATGGTCACCAGGGATGGGGAAGTAATGCACGCATTGTCAGTATCACCCATATCCTGAGAATAAATAGACAGGAAATAAAATAGGAATAAAATCAATGAGTTTGTCATTGACGGATTGAAACCAGGCGAGGTCTGTGATCAGCGTGAGACGTCATAACCCAATAAACAAATTGTCAACACAATTTACCTCACCAGCTCCTTGTGTTTGTCTTTCTGTTGTTGTCTTCATCAGAAAACAAATAACGATTAATCTCGGGATTAAAAACTGCTGAATGTTAATTGTACACGTGAGATACGTACTCAATGGTTTCTGTTATCAGACAGTCAGAGAATCACACAGCACAGGAGGAGACCATTTAACAAATCATACCAGTTCCAGCTCTTTGAAGGAGATTTCCAATTATTCCTCTCCCCTGTTCTTTTCTCCAAGTCCAGTAAATCACCCTGTTAGTATTGATCCAATTCCCGACTGAAAGTTTCTGTTAAATCTGCTTCTACAACCCTTTCAGGAAGTGAATTCCAAATCATAAACACTCGCTGTGTAAAGAAAAGAAAATCTGCTCATCTCTCCTCTGTTTGTTTGTTAATCAACATTAAACTGTGTTCTTTGGTTACTGAACCTTCATCCAGTGAAACCAGATTCTCCTTATTTATTCGAGAAACACACATCATCATTTTGAGCCCCTCGATTAAATCTCCCTTTTATCTTCTCTGCTCTGAGGGAAACAATCCCAGCTTCTCTCCACATACCTGAAGTCCCTCATCCCTGTTACCATTCTAGTATATCACCTAGCAGCATCTCCAAGGCCTTGGAATCCTTCGTAAAGTGTGGTGTCCAGAATGGGACACAATATTCCAGCTGTGACTTAAGCAGTCATTTATCTAGTCTTCGCAGAATGTTCTTGTTTTGTTATTTTTAAATTCTTTGTCTCTAGTTCTAAAGCTAACGATCCCCTATGCCGTTTTAAATCCTTCACCACTTGTCCAGCCACCATCGAAGATGTCTGTACATACACACCCAGTCTCTGTGCTCCTGTACCATCTATTAAATGGTGCAGTTCAGTTTCTATTCACTCCCCTTATTATCCCTGCCAAAATAACCACTTCCGCAATTCTATGTGTTAGATTTCAGTCACCTTGTGTATTCTCATGTCACCACCAGACTGTCCATTTCCTCCTTAATACTGCTACTGCCTACCACACTAATGACAGCATTTATGATTTACATGTCATCTGCAAGAGTTTAAATTATGTTTTTGTTTTACTCTAAGTCTATGTCATTTATATATTTATCTACATGTCAGGACGAGCACTCGTTTATCTAATCTCTCCTTTTCAAAAGAGGATGTAACATTTACAACACTTCTGGCCAGTGCCTTTGCTATTTCCACCAATCCTTCCTTCAGCAACCCTCACACATCCCATCCAGAGCAGCTAAATGTTCCACTTTATTGTGGTACAAAAGTACTGGATTGAAAGGGGTTAACTCAATCTGTTTGTTCAGTGACTGTAATTAATGTCAGTCTCTTTGGACACTAATTGTGTCACTGGAGGGTTCCTCTCTTCTATTAATAAGGGTCTTCATTTAATGTCTTACCCATAGTGTCAGCTGGAGCATCAAACCCGGCACTAACAGGGATCAGCAGCTCCAGAGAGAGGGAGAGGATAGATCAGAATCTGTGAGCAGTAGATTGGAATGTTACAACAATGGGTCAGAATCTGAGAACATTAGATTGGAATGTTACAGCAATGGGTCAGAATCTGAGAACAATAGATTGGAATGTTACAGCAATGGACAGCAGGAGTTTCTCCTTTTGGTTTGGTTTAGTTACTGCAGATTATACTTGGCTAACATTAGAACGGCGGATCTATTATGCACTGAAGATGATTCAAACAATTTACTATCCCAGCCTCGCTATTATTGGTGTCCCCGGTAAGTCTCTGTATCCAACTAATAGATTCATAAACCATATTTCACTGAATTAGTGTTCTTGTCATTTAAATCGTGAGAAGACTGAATCCATTGTCTTCACTTTCTGTCACAAACTTATTCCCTCTCCACGATCTGCAATCCCCTCACTGAGGCTGAACCAGGAAGTTTACAGCCTCTGGTATCTTTAATGCTGAGCTCAGTTCACCCCCATATTAACTCCATCTCCAACCCTTCATATTGTTACAGCCAGGTGAGGAGGGGTCACACTCCTTCCTCTTAATTGACCGCAATAGTGTTTGGTCTTTTTTAACCGTGAATGTATTTACCATTTTTGTGATGTTTTACTTTTTACCTTTGGTGTGATAGTGAAGGAACCAATCGGAAAGGTTTTCTTGCGTTTAAACATGAAAGAGGTGAGTTTAATACACTTAACATCTAAACCCGATCAAAATAAAATAATAAAAATGTAAGTTATACAGTTATGCTGCCACTGACACAAGAATCTCACGTACACAAATAGATTACAGAATGAGAAGTAAAATCGTGGCTGGATTAGAGTCCAGAATAAATCAAAACATAATATGCAGTCTGTGAGGTTTGATAATTCCCTGATCCTCCGGCTGAAGGTGTACTCTTGACGTCTTTGGCTGGTCGAGGTGTCCATTGTGGCTGGTCCACATTGCTCAGGATTTTCTTGAAGGCAGACTGGTAGATGGCCTTTTTCCCCTGGTGCCTCAGTCTGTCGCCATCTGTAGGTTTGGAGGGTCCACAGTCGCAAATAGTTTTCAAACTTGTGATGTCATCTGGAGAGAGACAGAAAGTGAACGGGGCTTGGGGTTGGTTGGGAGGGGGCGCGGGTGCGGTGGTGCTAGGGGAGGGGGGAAGGAAACCAACCTTCTGCTTCTTCCATTTTGAATCACTGGCTTGTCTGTCTTTGTCCAGGGGAAACTCCCAGCTTTCACAGAAATGGTCAGACGATCTCATGGCTGCCTCAATATATTTTCTGGAGCCTTCTAATGAGATTCAAGGTGAGGAATTTCCATCTCCCCAGGGCTCAGGATGCCATTATTTACACTTGGAGTAGTTTACGCTTTCAAAAGTCAGTGTGTCAGGATGTCCTTGAATTCCATACTAATGAATGCAATCTTAGCAAATTCAGTCTCAAGAGCAAGCCATTATTTTGGGTCCAGGCTCAACAGACATGTGTCTCCTGTTGGAGACGTTAGAAAGTGAAAAGGTGCTTCAGATACAAATTGCAGTGGCCATTTTGGCTGCCAGTTTTTTGCTGGATTTTTTCCATTAAAACTTTAATGTAAGTTTCCAACTGATGAATTAAAATTCCTCATTGGCATATTGTGTTTCCTTGACACGAATAACACCTCTGTAATATCTGCCTCAGCCTACCAGCTGCGTAAACCCTCATTGTATCTTTGTTAAATCCACACTTGACTCTTCAAATTATATCCTGGCCGCCCTCCAGTTATAAATCTCCATAAACCACAGCCCATCCAGAACTCTGCTGCCTATATCTATCTCACACCAAATACCGATCACACATCACCCCTGTGCTCACTGATCAACAGTGCCTCTCGGTCTGGCAGCACCTTAATTTTAATATTCTCAGCCTTGTGTATGAATCCCTCCGTGTCCTCACCTGTCCAATTAATCCCATTCCCCGTCCATTCCCCATAGTCTTGTAAATCCTATGCCTTTGAGTCTGCTACCAATTCCATTTTTAAAGTGAATTGCTTTCCCTCTCTATCTCCGCCAGCTGTGGTTTTCACTCCGCGGTCCCACCGGTGCCATCATTATAGAAACCTAGATCCATAAAATGATGTGAACTGACAGCTGGTGACTTTTAGTGTGGTCAGCACAGTGTCCCATGTTGGGCAGGAATCTTGCCTGGGTGCCATGTATGTGCTGTTAGTGCGAGGAGGGGCTTGTACCGATGTCAATCAGCCATTTTAGCAGCACTGATGTACGATATTGAAACTTGGTCTGTGCATGTCCACTGACCACCTGTGTAAGTCACTCTCAGCAGAGCATAGATTCAGCAGCATGAGGAACCCCCACCCCACCCTCCCCCACTGACACCCCCCAAAGTTATTTCAAAGGATCAGGCATCCAACTTACAGGTGAGGACCTTTTGACTTACTTCTGCCATTGTAAAGTTAGTGGAGGTGCTGTGGATAGTTTTCTGGAGGTTGTGTTGTGAGCTGCTGCAGACATTCAGGGAGGGCAGAGGATGTGGTGAACCAACTCTGGACGAGGTATGGGGACTGTAGTGACAGTGTCTCTGAGTCTGAAACATGACCAACAAATGGAGCAGAGGCTGCAGAGAGGGGAGTCTCTGTAAAGAGGGAGGAGGAGGGGGCTCTGCCCTACCCACCTGGGGTGTTCCAAGGGCACTTTTTCTAGCTACACCTAACCCAGGAGCAGTGTGTGAGGTGACTCTGATTCAATAAGGAGGTGGTCACAGAGCTGTGTCGACTGCTGTAACACGACCTGGAGCCTCACACGAGGGTGAGGACGGAGCTATCAGTGGCTGTTAAAGTCACAGTTTCATTGATCTTCACTGCATCCGGATCTTTCCCCAGGCAGGAGTGGGCGGCATATCCAACATAGTCACAGAGAGTCATAGAGTCATTTACGACACAGGAGGAGACCAGTCAGACTCTCCATGTGTCTCTCTGTGTAACAATGCAGTCGGTCCCATTCCCCCACTCAATCCCCGTATCCCTGCAAGTTCATTTCCTTCAGGTGTCCATCCAATTTCTTTTTGAAATCATTGATTGTCTTTGCTTCCATCACCCTCATGGGCAGTGAGTTCCAGCTCATTACCATCCACTGTGTAAAAAAAGTTCTTCCTCATATTCCCCCTGCATCTCTTACCTAAAACCTTCCATCTGCGTCCCCTATTCCGTGTTTCATCAGTTAATGGGAACAGTTTTTCTTTATCTATCTTACCTAAGCCTATCATAATCTTGTACACTTCTTTCAAATCTCTCTCAATCTCCTTTACTCCAGGGAGAGCAACTCCATCTTCTCCAAACTAACCTTGTAACTAAAACACCCCAATCCCTGGAAGCATTCTTGTATTCTAGTAGAATCACATAAAGTTAAGGCACAGATATCGGCCACTTGGCCCATCTTGTCTGCGCCAGCCAGAAAATGATCCACCTATTCTAATCCCACCTTCCAGTATTTGGTGCGTAGAGCTGCAGATTACAGCACGTAAGGTGCATATCCAGACTATTTTTGAATGAGTTAAGGGTTTCTGCCTCAACTATCCTTTCAGGCAGTGAATTCCAGACCGCCACCACTCTCATCTCCCCTCTGATCTTTCTACCAATCACTTTAACTCTATTCCCCCTCTTCGATGTGATGGTGAATAGAGTCTTCACCTCCACTCTATCCAGGCCCGTTATAATTTTGTATATTGCAATCAGATCACCCCTCAGCCTTCTCTGTTCCAAGGAGAACAACCCCTGTCTATCCAATCTTTCTTCATAGCTGCATTTTTCTATTCCTGGCAACATCCTCATAAATCTCCTCTGTTCCCTCTCTCGTACAATTACATCCTTTCTGTACTGAGGAGACCAGAGCTGTGCACAGCACTCAAGTTGTGGCCTAATCAATGAGTTATACAGTTCCAGCATAACCTCCCTGTTCTTGCATTCTGTACCTGGGCTAATAAAGGAAAGGATTCCATATGCCTTCCTAACCACCTTATCGATCTCTGCTGCGACTTTCAGGGATGTGTGGACATTCAATCCAAGGTCCCTCACTTTCCCTACACATCTCAGTATTTTGACATTATTCCTGTATTCCTTGTTTGACCTCCACAAATGCATCACCTCATATTTCTCCAAGTTGAATTCCATTTGCCACGTTTCTGCCCATCTGACCAGGCCATCAATATATTTCTGCAGTCTACAGCTATCCTCCTCGCTATCTACCACACGGCCAATCTTCGTGTCGTCTGCAAACATCTTGATCATACCCCCTACATTTACGTCCAAATCATTAACTTGCACCACAAAAAGCAGGGGACCCAGTACTGAGCCCTGTGGAATGCCACTGGAAACAGCCTTCCAGTCTCTAAAACAGCCATCAACAATTACCCTTTCTTTCCTGCCACTGAGCCCATCTTGTATCCACCTTGCTGCATTTCCCTGGATCCCGTGGGATTTTATTTTTTGAACCAGTCTGCCATGTAGGACCTTGTCAAAAGCCTTGCTAACATCCAAGTAGACCACGTCAACTGCACTACCCTCATTTATCTTCCTTGTTGCTTCTTCAAAACATTCGATCAAGTTGGTGAAACAATATCTTCCCTTAACAAATCCATACTGAATATGCAAAATTAAGTAGAGGTGGTGAGTACAGAAGAAGGCAAGTTATGCTGAACCTTTATAAAGCTCTGGTTAGGCCCCAACTGGAGTACTGCATCCAGTTCCATTCACCATAGTTTAGGAAGGATGTGAGGGTCCTTGACAGGGTGTAGAGGAGATTTACCAGAATGGTTCTAGAGATGGAGGATTTTAGCGACAAAGTTAGTTTGGAAAAGCTGGGATTGTTTTTCTTGGAGTAAAGGAGATTGAGGGGAGATTTGATAGAGGTATACAAGATGATGTCATGTTTGGATAAGGTAGACAGGAAAAGATGTTCCCATTAGTTCATGGTACAAGGACTAGAGTTAAGGTTGTGGCAAGAGATACAGGGGGATGTGAGGAACAACTTTTTTACAGAGCGAGTGGGAATGGCCTGGAAATCACTGCCTACGAGGGTGGTGGAAGCGGAGATGGTGAATGATTTCAAAAGGATATTGGATGAACACTTGAGGGAAATCGACTTGCAGGTATATGGAGACAGAGCTGGGGAATGAGACTGACTGGATTTATCTACAAAACTGTCATGGACTCGAAATGACTATGACTCTCTGACAGGGGATTACTATTAATATTGCTTTCCTACACTTGGAAAATTTATAATGGACTGGACAGTATCAGCCTGTTGAACCCCGTGATGTAAGTGAAATGATTGATGTCCCAGAACGTGGTTAACAAATGTCCTTCACAAACAGAGTAAATCAGTTCAGTCCCACTCACAATTCTGGATCATTCTCAATGGGGAGTAGTTTCTCCTGGTTTTCTCTACATAGGACAGCAGCCAGGCTTTTCACAGTGTCCCCAACCTCCATGTGGGAAGTCTTGTCAGGGTTAGGTGAGATCAGACACGTTACCGAGGCGACAGCTTTCTTCAGTTGTGTTGCTGCTTCTGAGCTCTCTTCAGTACAACTGGGTTAAAACTGGTCGTCATCACCATTAGGTAGTTCATAAATAGGAGTCACAGTCTCTGCAAATTGAGGGATGAGGGTCCGCTGATACCCCACCAGCCTGAGAATAGGACACAGGGCAGTCTTTGAGGTGGACAGCGGTAGACACTGGATGAGGGTCTGCTGATACCCCACCAGCCTGAGGATAGGACGCAGGGCAGTCTTTGAGGTGGACAGGGGTAGACACTGGATGAGGGTCTGCTGATACCCCACCAGTCTGAGGATAGGACACAGAGCAGTCTTTGAATTGGACAGGGGTAGACACTGGATGAGGGTCCACTGATACCCCACCAGCCTGAGGATAGGACACAGGGCAGTCTTTGAGGTGGACAGGGGTAGACACTGGATGGGGTCTGCTGATACCCCACCAGCCTGAGGATAGGACACAGGGCAGTCTTTGAGGTGGACAGGTGTAGACACTGGATGAGGGTCTGCTGATACCCCACCAGCCTGAGGATAGGACACAGGGCAGTCTTTGTGGTGGACAGGGTAGACACTGTATGAGGGTCCATTGAAACACCACCAGTCTGAGGATCGGACACAGGGCAGTCTTTGTGGTGGACAGGGGTGGACACTGGATGAGGGTCGGCTGAAATACCACCAGCTTGAGGATAGGACACAGGGCAGTCTTTGAGGTGGACAGGGGTAGACGCTGGATGGCCTCGACCTGATGTTGGTCTGGGCTGATGCTGAATGATCCAATCTGGACACCTACAAACGTGACACGATCTTGCACCAGCTCGGCCTTACGTGGATGGTCTTTTAGACTAGCTCCCAAAGTAGCAGCAGAAGTTCCAGTAAAAGGTTTAAATGTGTGGACACGGTCTGTGGCAATGAGGAGGCGATCATCAATTTATTTCAGCAAGCAGGAAGACTGTGAAAAGCTCATAAATTCCCCGGCCATATGTTTGTGTAAAATAGTGGGGTTATTGTGGAATCCCTTGTAACAGACATATCCAGGGGTATCTTTGGTCCTCAGAAGTGAATGTGAATTTAAATTGTTTCTCTAGTTTTACTGGGATACTCCAATAACCATTAGAGATAT
Organism: Heterodontus francisci; assembly: GCF_036365525.1. Taxonomy (NCBI): domain Eukaryota; kingdom Metazoa; phylum Chordata; class Chondrichthyes; order Heterodontiformes; family Heterodontidae; genus Heterodontus; species Heterodontus francisci. The sequence continues at coordinate 668,526 of NW_027141568.1, forward strand.
CCATGGTGCTGAAGACAGTCCTGCCGCTGGGAATCTGGGTGAGTAGGGTGGGTGTCTATCAGACAACAGGGTTCACACAGGGGTGACTGTGTTGAGTTTGTGGTGGTCAACAGTCAGTCTCCAGCTGCCATCCCGTTTTCTAACTGGCCAAATGGGGCAGTTAGTTAGTAGTGAATGTGTCTTTGTGAACTACACCCTGGTATAACAATGACATGATAGTGTCTGGAATATATGATATAATCTCAGCTCGGTAAGAATACTGCTTCATGGATCATGCAATGGTCAGTTAATTTCTTCAGTTCTGCTCATGTTTCCACAGTCATCTTTATGGGTTGTGGATACACTCAGCACCGACTCGAGAATCGCCTGTACCTCAGGGTCATCAGAGGTGTCTGGTTCACACTCCTCTGATATTTTAATCATGAATATTGTGGGTGCAATGGACACCAGAGTAGGGTATGTTTTAATGTTCCATAATTAGAATTAGAATTAGAATTAGAATTAGAATTAGAATATTACAGCGCAGTACAGGCCCTTCGGCCCTCGATGTTGCGCCGATCATCTGACCTACACTATTCCATTTACATCCATATGTCTATCCAATGACCACTTAAATGCCCTTAAAGTTGGCGAGTCTACTACTGTTGCAGGCAGGGCGTTCCACGCCCCTACTACTCTCTGCGTAAAGAAACTACCTCTGACATCTGTCCTATATCTTTCACCCCTCAACTTAAAGCTATGTCCCCTCGTGTTTGCCATCCTCATCCGAGGAAAAAGACTCTCACTATCCACCCTATCTAACCCTCTGATTATCTTGTATGTCTCTATTAAGTCACCTCTCCTCCTCCTTCTCTCTAACGAAAACAACCCCAAGTCCCTCAGCCTTTCCTCGTAAGACCTTCCTTCCATACCAGGCAACATCCTAGTAAATCTCCTCTGCACCCTTTCCAAAGCTTCGACATCCTTCCTATAATGCGGTGACCAGAACTGCACGCAATACTCCAGGTGCGGCCTCACCAGAGTTTTGTACAGCTGCATCATGACCCCGTGGCTCTGAAACTCGATCCCCCTACTAATAAAGGCTAACACACCATATGCCTTCTTAACAGCCCTATTAACCTGGGTAGCAACTTTCAGGGATTTATGTACCTGGATACCAAGATCTCTCTGCTCATCTACACTACCAAGAATCTTCCCATTAGCCCAGTACTCTGCATTGCTGTTACTCCTTCCAAAGTGAATCACCTCACACTTCTCCGCATTAAACTCCATTTGCCATCTCTCAGCCCAGCTCTGCAGCCTATCTATGTCCCTCTGTACCCTACAACACCCTTCGACACTATCCAAACTCCACCGACCTTCGTGTCATCCGCAAATTTACTAACCCACCCTTCTACACCCTCATCCAGGTCGTTTATAAAAATGACAAACAGCAGTGGCCCCAAAACAGAACCTTGCGGTACACCACTAGTAACTAAACTCCAGGATGAACATTTACCATCAACCACCACCCTCTGTCTTCTTTCAGCTAGCCAATTTCTGATCCAAAGCTCTAAATCACCTTCAACCCCATACTTCCGTATTTTCTGCAATAGCCTACCGTGGGGAACCTTATCAAACGCCTTACTGAAATCCATATACACCACATCCACGGCTTTACCCTCATCCACCTGTTTGGTCACCTTCTCGAAAAACTCAATAAGGTTTGTGAGGCACGACCTACCTTTCACAAAACCGTGCTGACTGTTGCAAATGAACTTATTCTTTTCAAGATGATTATAAATCCTGTCTCTTATAACCTTTTCCAACATTTTACCCACAACCGAAGTAAGGCTCACAGGTCTATAATTACCAGGGCTGTCTCTACTCCCCTTCTTGAACAAGGGGACAACATTTGCTATCCTCCAGTCCTCCGGCACTACTCCTGTCGACAATGACGACTTGAAGATCAACAACAACGGCTCTGCAATCTCCTCCCTGGCTTCCCAGAGAATCCTAGGATAAATCCCATCTGGCCCAGGGGACTTATCTATTTTCACTCTTTCCAAAATTGCTAACACCTCCTCCTTGTGAATCTCAATCCCATCTAGCCTAGTAGGCTGTATCTCAGTAATCTCCTCGGCAACATTTTCTTTCTCTACTGTAAATACTGACGAAAAATATTCATTTAACGCTTCCCCTATCTCCTCTGATTCCGCACACAACTTCCCACTACTATCCTTGATTGGCCCTGTTCTAACTCTTATCATTCGTTTATTCCTGATATACCTATAGAAAGCCTTAGGGTTTTCTTTGATCCGATCCGCCAATGACTTCTCGTGTCCTCTCCTTGCTCTTCTTAGCCCTCCCTTTAGATCCTTCCTGGCTAGCTTGTAACTCTCAAGCGCCCTAACTGAGCCTTCACGTCTCATCCTAACATAAGCCGCCCTCTTCCTCTTGACAAGCGCATCAACTTCTTGAGTAAACCACGGCTCCCTTGCTCGACAACTTCCTCCCTGCCTGACAGGTACATACTTATCAAGGACACGCATTAGCTGCTCCTTGAATAAGCTCCACATTTCGTTTGTGCCCATCCCCTGCAGTTTCCTTCCCCATCCTACACATCCTAAATCTTGCCTAATCGCGTCATAATTTCCTTTCCCCCAGCTATAATTCTTGCCCTGTGGTATATACCTGTCCTTGCCCATCGCTAAGGTAAACCTAACCGAATTGTGATCACTATCGCCAAAGTGCTCACCTACATCTAAATCGAACACCTGGCCGGGTTCATTACCCAGTACCAAATCCAATGTGGCATCGCCCCTGGTTGGCCTGTCCACATACTGTGTCAGAAAACCCTCCTGCACACACTGGACAAAAACAGACCCATCTAAAGTACTCGAACTATAGTATTTCCAGTCAATATTTGGAAAGTTAAAGTCCCCCATAACCACTACCCTGTTACTCTCGCTCCTGTCGAGAATCATCTTCGCTATCCTTTCCTCTACATCTCTGGAACTATTCGGAGGTCTATAGAAAACTCCCAACAGGGTGACCTCTCCTCTCCTGTTTCTAACCTCGGCCCATACTACCTCAGTAGACGAGTCCTCAAACGTCCTTTCTGCCGCTGTAATACTTTCCTTGATTAACAATGCCACACCCCCCCCCCCCCTCTTTTACCCTCTTCTCTGTTCTTTCTGAAACATCTAAATCCCGGAACCTGCAACATCCATTCCTGCCCCTGCTCTACCCATGTCTCCGAAATGGCCACAACATCAGGATCCCAGGTACCAACCCATGCTGCAAGCTCACCCACCTTATTCCGGATGCTCCTGGCGTTGAAGTAGACACACTTTAAACCAAGTTCTTGCTTGCCAGTGCCCTCTTGCGTCCCTGTAACCTTATCCCCTACCTCACTACTCTCAACAGCCTGTACACTGGCACTGCAATTTAGGTTCCCATTCCCCTGCTGATTTAGTTTAAACCCCCCCGAAGAGCACTAACAAATCTCCCCCCCAGGATATTGGTACCCCTCTGGTTCAGGTGAAGACCATCCTGTTTGTAGAGGTCCCACCTACCCCAGAAAGAGCCCCAATTATCCAGGAAACCAAAACCCTCCCTCCTACACCATCCCTGCAGCCACGTGTTCAACTCCTCTCTCTCCCTATTCCTCTCTTCGCTAGCACGTGGCACAGGCAACAACCCAGAGATAACAACTCTGGTTGTTCTCGCTCTAAGCTTCCACCCTAGCTCCCTGAATTTCTGCCTTAAATCCCCATCTCTCTTCCTACCTATGTCGTTGGTGCCTATGTGGACCACGACTTGGGGGTGCTCCCCCTCCCCCTTAAGGATCCCAAAAACACGATCGGAGACATCACGTACCCTGGCACCTGGGAGGCAACACGCCAACCGTGAGTCTCTCTCGTTCCCACAGAACCTCCTATCTGTTCCCCTAACTATGGAGTCCCCAATGACTAATGCTCTGCTCCTCTTCCCTTTTCCCTTCTGAGCAACAGGGACAGACTCTGTGCCAGAGACCTGCACCCCATTGCTTACCCCTGGTAAGTCGTCCCCCCCAACAGTATCCAAAACGGTATACCTGTTGTTGAGGGAAACGGCCACAGGGGATCCCTGCACTGCCTGCTGGTTCCCTTTCCTTCCCCTGACGGTAACCCATCTACCTACTTCTTTTACCTGAGGTGTGACTGCCTCCCTATAACTCCTGTCAATAATCCCCTCCGCCTCCCGAATGATCTGAAGTTCATCCAGCTCCAGCTCCAGTTCCCTAACGCGGTCTGCGAGGAGCTGGAGTTGGGTGCACTTCCCGCAGATGCAGTCAGCAGGGACACTCTTGGCGACCCCTACCTCCCACATTCTGCAGGAGGAACATACAACTGCCTTTACCTCCATTCCCACTATTCTAGATTCCCAATAAATCTACTGAAAAACCAATCGAAAAAAAAAGTCAAAACTTGTTCGTTTAGCAATCCGACGGACTGAAGTTTTAAATAAAAAGCTTACCTTATCAACACCCTAGAGTCCTTTTTTTTTTGGTTAGAGGAGGAGGGTGGGTGGGAGACACTACACGTGTAGTGTCTCGGGTACTGCCACTGCCCAAATAAATAGTTTTCCCCTACCCAGCAGTCCCCGGTCCTCCGAAACAAAAAAGGGATTAACTTGTAACTTACTGAAATTGACCGCTCAGCTGAAAGTCCGCTCCGCACCCCGTTCTATCAAGGCTGCTCCTCGCAAAAGACAAAGATTTTAAAACTGCCCAAATAAATAGTTTTCCCCTACCCAGCAGTCCCCGGTCCTCCGAAACAAAAAAGGGATTAACTTGTAACTTACTGAAATTGACCGCTCAGCTGAAAGTCCGCTCCGCACCCCGTTCTATCAAGGCTGCTCCTCGCAAAAGACAAAGATTTTAAAACTGCCCAAATAAATAGTTTTCCCCTACCCAGCAGTCCCCGGTCCTCCGAAACAAAAAAGGGATTAACTTGTAACTTACTGAAATTGACCGCTCAGCTGAAAGTCCGCTCCGCACCCCGTTCTATCAAGGCTGCTCCTCGCAAAAGACAAAGATTTTAAAACTGCCCAAATAAATAGTTTTCCCCTACCCAGCAGTCCCAGCAGGGATAATCAATTGCTGCTGATAACCTTTGAGCACATTACTGCCCAGTAGTCCCTGTCCATTGTGCAGGATCATATAAAAGGGATTCAGGACTTTGAAATGAACTCTGTTCCCTCTCCTACACCACTGTAAGATCTGATCAAGGGTCACAGATTAAGCAAAAGGAGGTCGAAGGGTCACAAGCAGTTTATTGCAGGGAAACTATTGGAAAATATTCAGAGGGACCGGATTAATCTCCACGTGGAGAGGCAGGGATTAATCAGGGATTGTCAGTATGGCTTTGTCAGGGGGAGATCGTGTCTAACTAACTTGATTGAATTTTTTCGAGGCATTGACTAGATGTGTAGATGAGGGTAAAGTAGTTGATGTATTCTACATTGACTTCGGTAAGACATTTGATAGGGTTCTACATGTGAGATTGGTTAAGAAGGTAAGCGCCCATGGGATCCAGGGCAATTTGGTAAATTGGATCCAAAATTGGCTCAGCGGCAGGAGGCACAGGGTGATTGTCAAGGGTTGTTTTTGCGAGTGGAAGCCTGTGACCAGTGGTGTACTGCAGGGATCGGTGCTGGGACCCTTGCTGTTTGTCGTGTACATTAATGATTTGGACGTGAATATAGGAGGTATAACCAGTAAATTCGCAGCTGACACGAAAATCTTTGGTGTTGTAAATAGTGAGGAGGAGAGCCTTCGATTACATGTCGGTTTCGATGGGCTAGTAAGATGGGCAGAGAAGTGGCAAATGGAATTTAATCCTGAGAAGTGTGAGGTGATGCATTTTGGGAGGACTAACCAGGCAAGGAAACATACAGTGGATGGTAGGACGCTAGTATGTACAGAAGGTCAGAGGGACCTTGGTGTACTTGTCCAGAGATGACTGAAGGCAGCAGCACAGGTAGGCAATGTGGTTAGGAAGGCATTTGGGACACTTGCCTTTATTAGCTGAAGCATAGAATATAAGAGCAGTGAGGTTATGATGGAGCAGTATAAAAATCCTGTTAGGCCACAACTGGAGTACTGTGTATAGTTCTGGTTGCTGCACTATAGGAAGGATGTGATAGCACTGGAGGCGGAGCAGAATAGATTCACCAGGATGTTGCCTGGGCTGGACAATTTCAGCTGTGAAGAGCGACAGAAAAGTCCAGTGTTATTTCCCTTAGAGCAGAGAAGGATGAGAGGGGTCATGATTGAGGAATGCAAAATTATGAGGGGCATTGATAGGTTAGATAGGAACAATCTTTTTCCCTTAGCAGAGGGGTCAATAACCAGGGGCATAGATTTAAGGTAAGGGGCAGGAGGTTTAGAGGGGATTTGAGGAAAATAATTTTCACCCAGAGCGTGGTTGGAATCTGGAACACACTGCCTGAAGGGGTGGTAGAGGCAGGAACAGTCACAACATTTCAGAAGTATTGAGATGAGCACTTGAAACGCCATACCAAACAAGGCGACAGGCCAAGTGCTGGAAACTGGGACAGGAATAGTTAGGTGCTTGATGGCTGGCACAGACACAGTGGGCCGGAGGTCATGTTTCTGTGCTGTATATCTCTATGACTCTATTGAGGACTAACAGTTCAAATACCGCACAACATCAGAATAAATATAGTGGACATACGACCTGTGGCAGGTGAGAAAGGCTTTCTGGCTATGGATCAGATGTTAGAAGCTATTATTAAAGACGTTATAGTAGGGCAGGTAGAAACATTCAAGGTTTTTGTGAAAGGGAAATCATGTTTAACCAATTTATTGGAGTTCTTTGAATAAGTAACATGTGTTGTTGGAAAAGGGGAACTGGGAGATGTTCTGTACTTAGATTTCCAGAAGGCATCTGATAACGTTCCACATCAAACGTCATTGTGGAAAATAAAAGCTCATGGTGTATTGGGTAACATATTGGCATGGATGGAAGATTGGCGAGCTAACAGGAAACAGCGTAGGCATTATGGCTGGCAAGATGTAACGTGTGGTGTGCCAGAGGGGTCAGTGCTGGGGACTCAACTTTTTACAATTTATATAAATGATTTTGAGTGGACCGAAGGTATGCTTGCTAAATTTGCTAATGATTCCAAGATAGTTAAGAAGATAAATTCTGAAGAGGACATAAGGACGCTACAAAGGGATATAGATAGGTTAAGTGAGTGGTCAAAGATCTAGCAAATGGAGTATAATGAGGGAAAAGGTGAAATTGTCCATTTTGGCAGGAAGGTTTGACTGTCACCTCGAGACTTGACTATTGTAACACACTCCTGGCTGCTCTCCCACATTCTACTCTCTGTAACATTGTGATCATGCCAAGCTCTGCTGCCAACTTCTAATTTACACCAGATTCTGTTCACCCAACATCCCTGTGCTCACTTACCTACATTGGCTCTTGGTCCAGTAACACCTCAATTTTAATATTGTCACTCGTATGATCAAATCCCTGCACGGCCTCAGCCCTCTGATTATCCCAATCCCCTGCCCATTTCCAATATTCCTGAAACTTGTTCATCTTAAAATCTTTATCTAATTCCATTTTAAAGTGAGTTCCTTCCCTCTGTCTCTCTCTCTGATCACACATTTCATCTCTCCAGCTCTACTGGTGCTGTGGAAGTTTGGATCCAGAAAATGGTGTGAGCTGCACTGCTGGTCACATCCAGCACATTGTACAGGAAACCCAGGCTGGCCGGGGTGCTAGCGTGGGTGCAACGTGTGTGTGTCTGTAGTGTGAGGAGGGTCTGAATGTGGTGTCAATCAGCCATTCCATCAGCTTTGATGTACGTCTTTGAAACTTGGTCTTTGCATGTCCACTGACCGCCTGTGTTAGTCACTCTCAGCTGAACATACATTAAGCAGCACGAGGAACCCCGTCTAGTGTTATTTAAAAATACCAGGCATCCAACTTACAGGTGAGGGGCTTTTGACTTACCTCTGCTATTGTAAAGTTATTGGAGGTGCTGTTAATGGTTTTCTGGAAGTTGTGTTGTGAGCTGCTGCAGACATTCAGAGAGGACAGAGGATTTGGTGACCCAACTCTGGACAAGGCATGGGGACTGTAGTTACAGTGTCGCTGGGTCTGTAACATGACCAACACATGGAGCAGAGGCTGCAGAGAGGGGAATCTCTGTAAGGAGGGAGAAGGAGGGGGCTCAGCCCTACACATCCCCTGGTTTTCCAAGAGCACAAAGAGCAGTGGTCCTAATACCGAGCCCTGGGGAACACCACTGTATACTCCCATCGTGTCTGAACAACAACCTTTCACAACTTCTCTCTGTTTACTGTTCCTTAGTCAATGTTATATCCACACTGTCACTGTCCCTTTAATCCATCGGGTTCAGTTTTCCAAAGCTGTCTATTGAATGTCACTTGATCAAACACCTTTTGAATGTCCATATATATAACTTCAATCACACCACCCTCATCAACTCTCTCCATTGTTTTATCAAATAACTCCATCAAGTTTACCTCAGCACCACCTCTCTCCACTCCTCCACTGTTGTTAAATTATCAGACTGATTATCCGGCATCCAGTACTGGATGAGCAGAAATTTCCTCCAATTAAATATTGGGAAGACTGAAGCCATTGTTTTCACTCCCCACTCCTACTCTGTCCCCTTGCTATTTATTCCATCCCTCTCCCTGCTAATAGTCTGAGGTTCAGAAAGTCTGTTTGCAACCTTGTTGTCACAGTTGACCACAAAATGAGCTTATAACATAATATTCATTCTATTACTACGACCGCCTGTTTCCACCTCAGTAACAGCACGCAACATCACCCCTGTCTCAGCCCATCTGCTGCTGAAACTCATTCATGCCTTCATTTCCCCTAGAAATGACTATTCCAACACGGTCCTGTCTGGTCTCCTGCATGCTACTCTCTGTTAACTTGAAGTCTTCCAGAACTCTGCTGCCCATGTCCTAATTCGCAGCAAGTGCCATTCACATATCACTGACCGACATTGACTCCTGATCAAATAATGTCTTTATTTAAATTCTCCACCTTGTTTTCCCTCCAGGACCTCAACTCCCGTCCTGCATCTGTAATATCCAGCCCCACAACCCTTCAATGTATTTGTGCTCCTCTAATTCAGGCCTCTTCTGCGTCCCTCCTTATTGCTGTTGTTATTCCTGATGAATCTCTGTCTCTAGCTATTAGCTCTACAACCATTGCTAATGGTATTATAGTTCTTGTAATTTACCCTCATCTCTCCTGCTGTTACTGCCCTGGTAAGTCTTTATTTCCACATATACGATCTGTAAACCCTGGTTCACTGAAATACTATTCAAGTAATTTAGTTTGTTTTTTTCGAAGAATGAAGCCAGTGTTATTGGTCTCCATCAGAAATTCAGTCCCCTATCTGTGAACCACATACCCCTCCCTGCCCAATGTCTGAGGCGGAACCAGACAGTTTGCAACTGCTGTGTTCTATTTAAACCTGAGCTGAGTTCATCTCCATATTCTCTCCATCACAAACCCTGCCTACTCCACCTCTGCCTCGACCCATCTGCTGCATAAACCCTCATCTGTACCTTTGTTAAATCTACACTTGACTATTACAATTCCATCCTGGTCATCCTCCCAGTTATAAACCTCCATAAACTACCGCCCATCTAGAACTCTGCTACCTGTTTCCTCACTCACACTAAATCCCGATTATCCATCACCCCGGTGTTCACTGATATATATTGGCTCCCAGTCTGGCAGCACCTTAATTTAAATATTCTCATTCTTGTGTTAGAATCCCTCCATGGCCTCACCCCTCCAATTAGTCCAATTCCCCTGTACATTCCCATATTCTAGAAAATCTTTCGCCTTCAAATCTGTTTCCATGTCCCCTTTTAAAGTGAATTTCCTTCCCTCTCTATCTCTCCCTGGTGGTGATTTATGGCTCTACAGCACCACTGTTGCCCACACTTTGGAAGCAAGGATCCACAAAAGGATGTGATATGAGTTACCATCCACTTCCGGTGTGGTCTGCACACTGCCCCGTGCTGTGCCCGGGTTTACATTGTGTGTGCTAGTAGCATGAGGAGTTGTGGATTGTCACGTCAAACTTCTGTTCCAGCAGCTTTGATGTATGTCTTTGAAACTTGGACTTGTGCATGTCCACCATAAATGTTTGTTGCTTGGAAAAGCATAGCATAATAAATTTCAAGCAGCACGGATATGCTAATGACAAATCCTGTCTGGAAAACTTCAACAAGAACTTATCCCAAGGCACTTCACAGCAGCATTATGAAACAAAGTATGACACTGAACCACAAAGGACGATATTAGGTTAGGTTTCCAAACGCTTGGTCAAAGAGGCAGGTTTTCAAGAAGTGTCTTAAAGGATAAAAGCGAGGTGGAGAGGTGGAGCTGTGAAGGGAGGATATTCCAGAGTTTGGGGCTGAGGCAACTGAAGGTGTGGCCACAAATGGTAGAGTAATTAAAATCAGGGATGCACAAGAGGCCAGAATTAGAGGAGCAGAGATATCTCAGAGGTTTGTGGGGCAGGAGGAGATTACAGTTATCGTGAGGGGTGAGGCCATGGACGGATTTGAAACAAGGCTGAGAATTTTAATATCAAGACATTGTTTGACTGTGAGCTGATGTAGGTCAGTGATCGGGGAATGGGACTTGTTGTAGGTTAAGGCACAGACCGCAGAGTTTTAGATGACTTCAAGTTTACAGACAGTAGAATGTGGGAGAATGAGTTGGAATAGTCTAGTCTACAGGTAATGAAACCATGAATGAGAGCTTCTGCAGCAGATGAGTTGAGACAGGGGTGAAGTTGGGCGATGTTATTGATGTGGAAATAGATGGTCATAGTGATGGCACGAATATAAGGTTGGAAGCTCATTTTGTGGTCGAATGCCACGGAATCACAGAATTGTTACAGCGCAGAAGATGGCCATTCAGTCCATCATGTCTATACTGGCTCTCCAAAAGAACAATTCGTCTAGTGTCACTCCCCTGCCTTCTCCCTGTAACTCTGTGCAATCTTCCTTTTCAGATAACTATCCAATTTCTTCCTGAATGCCTCGATTGAATCTGCCTCCACCACACTCTCAGGTAGTGCATTCCAGACCTTAACCACTCACTGTGTGAAAACGTTTTCCTCATGTCACAGCTGCTTCTTTTACCAATTACTTTAATTCTTTGCCCTCTCGTTGTCGATCCTTTCAGGAATGGGAACAGTTTTCCCTATCCACTCTGCCCAGACGCATCATAATTTTGAATACCTTTTTTTCAAATCTCCTCTCAGCCTTCTCTTCTCTAAGGAAAATGTTCCAACTTCTCCAGTCTATCTTCAGAACAGATATTCTTGATCCCTGGAACCATTCTTGTGAATGTTTTTTCACACTCTCCAATGTCTTCACGTTACCTCAAGTGTGGTGCCCAGAACTAGACGTAATACTGCAACTGAGGCCGAACTAGTGTCTCGTACAAGTTCAAAATAACCTCTTTGCTCTTGTATTCCATGCTGCTGTTAACAAAGCCCAGGATACTGTATGTTTCATTAACTACTCTCTCAACTTGTCCCGCCCCCTTTAATGACCTATGCACATATACATCCAGGTCCCTCTGCTCCTCACCCCCTTTAGAATTGTACCCTTTATTATACATTGTATTTCCATGTTCTTCATACCAAAATGAATCACTTCACATTTCTCCACATTGAACTTCATCTGCCACCTGTCTGTCCATTCCACTAACTTGTCCATGTCCGTTTGATTTTCTACAATTTACTCCTCACAGTTCACAATGCTTCCAAGTTTTGTATCATCTGCAAACTTTGAAATTGTGCCCTGTACACCGAGGTCTAGGTCATTAATATTTGTCAGGAAGAGAAAGGGTCCCAACACTGATCCCTGGGAAATTTCATTACAAACCTTAAATAAAAACAAAAAGTGCTGGAAAGACGCAGCAGGTCTGGCAGCATCTGTGGAGAGAAAAGCAGAGTTAACGTTTCAGTTCTGTGACCTTTCATCAGAATTGGCAAAGGTTAGAAATGTAATAGGTTTTAAGCAAATAAAGCAGGGGTGGGGCAAAAGACAACAGAAGAGCTGTTGATAGAACAGAGGGTCAGAGAGATTAACTGACCAGGAGGTCATGGGGCAAAGGCAAAGAAAGTGTGCTAGTTGTGCGGTGAAAGACAAAGCATTAATGTAGTGAGGGTGTTAAATGACAGAATAATGAACAGCCCTGGCTAAAAGCCCCAACATTAAAAAATCAGTTTAAGGCTGGCACATGGCAAAAAATGGTAAAACAAAATGATCGTTGAACTCAGTGTTCAGACCGGCAGGCTGTAGAGTGCCTAATCGGACAATGAGGTGATGTTCCTCGAGCTGGCGTTGATGTTCACTGGAACACCGCAGCAGGCTAAACGCAGATTGGGTGACCACTTTGTGGAACACCTCCACTCAGTCCAAAAGTGTGACACCGAGCATCCGCTCGCTTATCATTTCAACACCCTCCATCCCCCACACCCGCTCTAATGGTCACATTTCTGTACTTGTGTTTCCCCCAAAACCCCCACTTTGCCAGTTCTGATGAAAGGTCACCGACTTGAGACATTAACTCTGCTTCTCTCTCCACAGATGCTGCCAGACCTGCTAAGTATTTCCAGCACTTTCTGTTTATATTTCAGATTTCCAGCATCCACGGTATTTTGCTTCGATTCCACTGCAAACCTTACTCCAGCCCGAAAAGCATCCATTAATCACCTCTCTCTGTTTCCTGTCACACAATCAGCTTAGTTTCATGTTGCTACTGTTCGTTTTATTTGATGAGCTATAACTTTGCTCATAGGTCTGTTGTGTGGCACTTGATAAAAGCCTTTTGGAATTCAATTTAGACCACATCAACAGCATTGCCCTCATCAAACTTTCTTTTTACCTTTTCAAAAAACTCCAGCCATTTAGTTAAACACAATTTTCCCTTAATTAACACCCATTTGTCCAAGTGCCCATTAATTTTATCCCAAATGTGACACCAAGGTTGCAATTAAACTGTCTGAATCTCAGACTGTTACCAGGGAGAGGGACGGAATAAATAGCAAGGGAACAGAGTTGGAGTGGAGAGTGAAAATAATGGCTTCAGTCTTCCCAATATTTAATTGGAGGAAATTTCTGCTCATCCAGTACTGGATGTCGGATAATCAGTCTGATAATTTAACAACAGTGGAGGTTTGGAGAGAGGTGGTGGTGACAGTACATGACAGTACATGACTGACAGTACATGGGTTCCCGCAACTCCTTTTTTAAACAAGGTGTAAAATTTACAGTCCTCCAGTCCTCTGTCGTCACTCTCATATACAAAGAGAATTGACAGATTCTGTCCAGTGCCTCTGCTATTTTCACCATTCATTCTCTCACGAACCCTCTTAATTCCCATCCAAACTGGATAAATGTTTAGTTTTTTGTGGTACAAAAAGTGTTTGATTGAAAGGGATTAACTAAACCTGTTTGTTCAGTGACTGTAATTAATGTCAGTCACCATGGGCCCTAATTGTTTCACTGGAGGGTTTCCCTCTTCTATTAATAAGGGACTCCTTTCAGTGTGGTATCCCATAGTGTCAGCAGGAGCATCATCCCCGACACTAACAGGGATCAGCAGCTCCAGAGAGAGGGAGAGGATAGATCAGAATCTGAGAACAATAGATTGGAATGTTACAACAATGGGTCAGAATCTGAGAACAATAGATTGGAAAGTAACAACAATAGGTCAGAATCTGAGAACAATAGATTGGAATGTTACAACAATGGGTCAGAATCTGAGAACAATAGATTGGAATGTGACAACAATGGGTCAGAATCTGAGAACAATAGATTGGAATGTTACAACAATGGGTCAGAATCTGAGAACAATAGATTGGAATGTTACAACAATGGGTCAGAATCTGAGAACAATAGATTGGAATGTTACAACAATGGGAAGAAGTTCCATCTGGGAGTTTGACTTTCTCTCTGCAAATTATGATTGGCTGCCATTAAACAGTCGGATCTATTACGCACTGAAGATTATTCAACACATTTTCTATCCCATCCTGGCTATTATTGGTGTCCCTGGTAAGTCTCGCTATCCAGATATTAATTCCATAAACCATGTTTAACTGCATTACCGTTCTTGTCATTTACTCTGCCCTCCTTTCTACTTTTGTTGTTCTTGGCAAATTTCCATCTCCAGATATTAGCTTTATAAACCATTGCTACGTGTATTAGAGTTCTTGTAATTTACTCTCTCAACTGTACTGCTGTTGCTGTCCCTGGTAAGTCTCTATTTCCTGCAATGAGATCTGGAAACCTTGTTTCACGGAAATAATTTTCTTGCGGTCTTAATTTTGGGAAGAGTGGAGCTAGTGTGATCAGTCTCCATAAGCAATTCTGTCCCCTATCCATGAACCACTTCCTCCTCCCTGGCCAATGTCTGAGGCTGAACCAGACTGTTTACAACCTCTGTGTTCCATATAAACCAGAGCTGAGTTCATCTCCATCACCAACCATGCCTAATACCACCTATGTAACATCACCCGTCTCCTCCACTGCCTCAGCCCATTTGCTGCATAAAGCCTCATCTGTGCCTTTCTTAAATGCACACTCGACTATTCCAATTTTCCAATTCTATTCTGGTCACCCTCCCTGTTAAAAATCTTCATAAACCGCAGCCCATCCAGAACTCTGCTGCCTGCATTCTAACTCACACCAAATCCTGATCAGCCATCACCCCTATGCTCACTGATCGACATTGTCTCCTGGTCAGGCAGCATCTTAATTTTAATATTCTCTTTCTTGTGTTTGAACATCCTCCATGGCCTCATCCCTCCAATTCCCCGACATAATTCCTATATTCCTGCCAATCTTTTGCCATGAATTCTTTTCTTCAATTTCTCTTTTAAAGTAACTGTTTGAAAAGGCACTGTTTGAAAGTTCGGGATCGCACTTTTAGGGCAGAGATGAGGAGATTTTTTTTCCTCTCAGAGGGTTGTGTGACTTTGGAACACTCTGCCTCTGAAGGTGGTGGAGGCGGGGGCATTGAATATTTTTAAGGCAGAGGTAGATAGATACTTGTTGGGCAAGGGAATCAAAGGTTATCGGGAGTAAATGGGAGTGTGGAATTCGAGACAGAAACAGATCAACCATGATCATATGAAATGGTGGAGCAGGCACGATGGGCTGAATGTCCTACTTCTGCTACTAATTCATACGTTCGTTTGTTCTTCCTCTCTGTATCTACTGCTGGCAATGACTTTCAGCTCTTCAGCATCACTGGGCCCAACGCCATGGAAGCTTGGATCCATAAAATGGTACGAGCTGAGCTGCTGGTCACTTCCAGTGCTCAATGCTGCACAGGGCTCTAGCCCCAGTTCACCAAGCATGTGCTCGTAGTGTGAGGAGTGATTTAAATGTGACATCAATCAGCCATTCCAGCAACTTTGATGTATGTCTTTGAAACTTGGTCTGTGTATGTCCATTGACCGCATGTGTTAGTCACTCTCAGCTGAACATACATTCAGCAGCACGAGTAACCCCCTCTAGTGTTAGTTAAAAAGACCAGGCATCTAACTTACAGGTGAGAGGCTTTTGAGTTACTTCTGCTATTGTAAAGTTAGTGGATGTGCTGTTGATGGTTTGTTGGAGGTTGTGTTGTGAGCTGCTGCAGACATTCAGGGAGGACAGAGGATTTGTTGACCCAACTCTGGACGAGGTATGGGGACTGTAGTTACAGTGTCTCTGGGTCTGTAACATGACCAACAAATGGAGTAGAGGCTGCAGAGAGGGGAAGCTCTGTACAAATAACAAAGACAATTACAGCACAGGAACAGGCCCTTCGGCCCTCCAAGCCTGCGCCTGTTTCATCAGTTAATGGAAACAGTTTTTCATTGTCTAAATTATCTAAACCTGTCATAATCTTGTAACCTAACCTTGTAACAAAAATCCTCCATCCCTGGAACCATCCTGTTAAATCTCCTCTGCACCATTTCAAGGACCTTCACAATCTTTTGGAAGTGTGTTGGCCAGAATTGGACACAATAGTCCAGCTGAGACCTAACCAGAGATTTCTAAACGGTCATCATAACTTCTCTGCTTTTGTATTCAATACCTCTATTTTTGAAAAGTACGATTGTATGTGTTTTACTAACCAATCTCTCAATATGTCCTGTCACCTTTAACGATCGATGCCCTCACAGGTCTCTCTGTTCCTGCACACTGTTTACAACTGTTACCATATTGCCTTCCAATCCTTTCTGTCAAAATGCATCACCTCACACTTGTCTCACATTTCTATCTGCCACGTGTCTGATTCTACTCACTATCTTTGTCCTGTCGTAAGTGGTTCTGAACATCCTCACTGTTTGTCACAGCTTCAAGTTTGGTATCAGAGACAGATTTTGAAATTCTACTCTGTATTCCAAGATCCAAATTACTTATACACAGCAAAATAAAACAGTGGCCCTTGCACCAACCCTGGGGGAACACACACTGTCTAACATCTTCCAGTCTGAAAAACAACCATTTAATATGACACACTGTTCTATGTACATTATCCATCTTTTTTATTCTATTGGACACTGACCCGCCCATTCCATAAGGCTCAACGTTGACAATTAACCTTTTATGTGGTATTTTATCAAACGCATTCTTCAAACCAATCTAGACAACATCCATCACATTCCCTTCATCAACCTTCTCTGTTACATAATTAAAAATTCAATTATATTTGTCAAACATGACTTTCCTTTTGTAAATCTATGTTGGCTATCCTGAATTAACTCAAACCTCTCCAGATGTCTGTTGTTTTATCCCTGATATTGTTCTAAAACCTTTACCACCACTGATTTTGGACTAACTGGCCTGTAGTTGTGAGGACTGTGTGTTGTCCGTTGATGTATCTGCTCTGTGATGGAGGCCATCTATGTCGGGTGAGGTGAATTATCCTGTCTGCTCCCGTGGCATGGAGAAGTAGGATGAGACATCCCGTGGCTTTGTCAGGATAACGGCATTCCTGATGATGTAGGTGTCTCTGCGGGGGCCCCATGTCAACGGGGAGAGGTACAGGAACTGAAAGAACTCTCACTCCATTAATGTACAGTTGGTGTGTGAGGATGCCCAGTACATCATGTTGGTGAGTGTCCACTATCCTGGCAGCAGCCACCAGACCTTCATTCTGAAGCAGGCAGACATTCCCATGACTGTCAGGACTCTGTAGAGAAAAAATATGTGGCTCCTCGGAGACAATGATTACCCCAATCTTTACATGACATTGGCACCAGGAATACGGAGGCAACCTCAGGAGGAGGAAGGGAGGATATTGCCTGGATGCCTTCGACCCAGACAGGCTGTTGGAGAGTGTCGACTAAGATACCGGTTCCCATAGGACAACTTCCCTTTCCCACCACGGATCCTCCATTCTCCACCATTAAATCCATCTGAGACGTCCCATCACAGTGTCCCCTTGGTCACCATCCTGCAATAAAGAACAACAACAAAAACCTTTTCATTAAAATATTTATCAAACAACACATCCAATTATACAAACAAAACTGAACTATTCACCCTTGTGTATTCCCTTCGTGCCTGTCTTGTGGGTTCCCTCGCCTTGCCTAGTGCTCCTGCACAGTGTTTCCCCAGTGGCTGCAGCATGGCTGGTGGAAGGCTGCTGACCTTTACTGGGGAGACTGCAGATGACCTTACAGGACGTCCTCGAGCAGCTCTGGGCCTTGAGGGCTCGGATTCAGACTGCACCACCTCGACATAGGCGACAGCAGCCTTGGCTGGCTGAATGGTAACAGCAAGGACTTTGGAGGAGTGACAGCGAAGGGAGAACAAATACTGTCATCCTGAGAGAGGGAAGCAGGTACATGCTCCAGGGAGACACTGTCACTGCCACGGGGCGACACCTCAGTAATCCTAGTAGTCTACTGGATCTCAGATTGCTGGGTGAGAGCCTGCAAAATCCTTTGAACACTGAGATCCACAGCCATGATGACAGCAGTCTGATCCTGCATGGCAGCAAGCAATCTGAGTCTGAGTTTCCACTGCAGCACTGAGACGTTGGGTGTCTGCCGTCTGTGCTGCAGTGGAAGCTGAGACAATGGTCACCAGACACTGTATCACGGCTGGGTCCGCTAGTGCTGTCATGGAGTTAGTGACCACTTCCACAGGGGAAAAAATGGGCTTCAAGCTCTGTGCAATGTCCTGTGCCATGTTGGAGCCGGACTCCTCCATGTTCCTTGACAGTGATAACAGACTGTCTGACAGACCTGTCAATGGCAAAGTATCTCACTGTACATGTCGATCAGCATTCTCCTGTATGCTGTACCAGCAATGCTCATATCTGAGTCCTGTGTATTATAACTCGTTTGTGACCTCGCCCTCCGGTGATCTGACACATGAACTATCCTTTCCCCCTGGCCTGGCTGCAGCTCACTCGTGCTCGGTGACTAACAACGTGCATATTCCGACTCTATACCAGCCTCGAAGGTACACAAAGCGAAAGTATTTGATCTGGTGACTGTGAGTTTCAGACCAAGTGATGGGGCTTCACTATCAGTGCTGTGCTGCTGCTGTCTCTCTCTCTGTCTCCTGGAGCTGCTGTGACTGGGAAACTGGCTGTTTTGGGCTATATTGGAAAGTATAAAAGCAGAAGGGGAGGGTTGTGGAGAGGGATTGGGGGCGGGATGGAAAGCAGGAGGTCCATGGTCCCACCATCTGCAGCTTGTACATCATCCCATACAGCAGGATGAGGGGAAGGTGGGAGTTAAGAAGGGACATAAGGCAGGAATATAGCATCATCCTGAATGCTCTCGGTGATGCCGGATGCCACGGGCTCAGTCAAAGCCGGTTCCATTATATGGAGAACCAGCTCCTCCCTCAGGCTCAGGGGATGAAGGTATGCCTGGCCCTCGCCGGAACACTGCTGCTCCCTGTGTTTATGGGCCGCCCTGTCCTATAAGAGAGAGGGCAGAATGTCAGTGATTGTGTGGCACTGTGTTTGGGTGATAGTTGAATAGCTCGTGAATGGGGAGGCAGTGAGAGGTGGGTGTGAGGCTGGTATCAGTGGAAGGTATGTGAGGGTGAGGTGGAGTATGTGAATGTTAGGTGTGAGTCCTGAGTGTTAGGGACTGCTGATGGGTGAGTGATGAGGGTGTGGTTTATTGAGCAGTGTGAGAGGTTGGTGATATTGGGAGTAGGAGATGCCATGTGGGGATGAATTCACTGACATTGATCACCCGTGTGAACTCATTAAACTTCTTCTGGCTCTGCTGCCAGGTCCTTGGGGCCAGAATTCTTGCATTGACCTCCCTGGCTGCCTGATCCCATTCCCTTCGGAGGCCGTTCCTTAAGGGACTCCACCCCACCTCACGGAAACATCACCTTTCTGCTCCTGTCACCCTCCATGACTAAGGCCTCCAGCACCATATCCGTGAACTACAGAGCCGTGTCTCCTGTCCGTGTATTACATTTACTTTGTCTCGAATTGCAACATTCACAGTCAGCAGCAGCAGCAGCCTTCTGTGATTCAGTGCAGCTTCCCTTTAAGAGGGACAGACTGCATTTAAGAGCTGAATGCTGGCTGAAACATGAGCCAGTCTCACACAGAGTTAGGTCCCTGTTAAGCGTGCAGACAGACAGCAGTGCTGGTCATTCTGGGCAGCAAGTGGAATTCATGGAAATGAGGAAACAGCAGGAGCTTTGTATGTCACCTGCCTCAACAGGAACGGACACAGGCACGTCACGAATCACAATCCCTATGACAGAAGGGGGCTATTCGGCCCATTGTGTCAGTGCTTTCACTTTGAAAGAACTATCTAATTAGTTCCTCTGCCCTCCTCTTTCCCCAGCCTCCTATTCAAGTATTTGTTAAATTATCTTTTGAAAGATATTATTGAATCAGCTTCCACCATGTTTTCAGCCAGTGAATTCCAGATCCCAACAACTCGCTGTGTCAGAAAATTCTCCTCATTTCACCTCTGGTTCTTTGTCAATTACCTTCAGTCTGTGTCTTCTTAATGTTTAACTTTCTGACACTGGAAATAGTTTCACATTAATTACCCTATCAAAACCCTTCGTGATTTTGAATTCTATATTAAATCGCCTCTTACCCGTCACTGCTCTATCGAGAATAATGCCAGCTTTTCCAATCTCTCCACGTAACTGAATTCCCAGATCCCTGGTACCATTCTAGTAAATCACCTCAGTATCTTCACTAAGTCCTTGACATCCTTACCAAAGGGTGGTGATCAGAATTGGACACAATTCTCCAGTTGGGACCAAATCAATGATGTATAAAAATCAGCATTTCCTCCTGAGTTTATTACTCTGTGCCTCTCTCTCTAACACCAAGGACACTACATGTTACATTCAAAGATCTGTGTGTGTACACCCCAGGTCTCTCTAATCCTGCACCCCTTTATAATGGTATCATTTAGTTTATATTGTTTCTCCACATACTTCCTACCCAAATGTCTCACTTCACACTTCACTGTGTTAAATTACATCTGCCATGTTCCTGCCTATTTCACCAGTGAGTTTCTGTCCTCCTGAAGTCTGTTACTATCCTTCTCACAGTTTGTTAACATTTCTGAGTTTCCTGCCCTCTGAAAACTTTGACATTATCCCCTCTGCACAGAAGCCCATTGCATTAACATACAGCCACAGTGATCCCAACAGTGACCCTGGGAAACCCCACTGTGCACTTCCCTCCAGACTGAACAATAACCATTCTCCACTCCTCTCTGCTTTCTGTCACAGAGCTAATTTCCCGCATGTTGGGATTGAAAATAAAAGAACAGGCTTCCATTTTTGTAGCGCCTTCATGATCACCATTTGTCCCAAAATGATTTACAACCAATAAGTACTTTTGAACGTTTAGTCAGTCTTGCAATGTAGCTAACAGGGCAGCTGATTTCTGCACAAAAAGATCCCACAAGTAGCAATGTGATGATGATCAGATCTGTTCTTGTCATGTTGAATGAAGGATAAATACTGACCAGGACACCGGGAATAATTCCCCTACTCTGATTCTACTTAGTGCGATAGGATATTTAACATTCACCTGAGAGGGGGGACGGGGCCTTGGTTTAACGTTTCATTCTAAAGATGGCACCTCTGACAGTGCAACACTCCCTCAGTACTGTCACTGCAGTGTCAGCTCGTTTCTTGTGATCAAGTCCTTCAATGACACTTGATCCTAGAATCTTGTGATTGAAAGGAGAGAGAGCTACAAACTTAGCCACTGCTGACATTGGTCCTTTCATCCCATGTGTTTCTAATTCGGTAACACAGCTGTTATGTGGTACATTATCAAACAGCTGCTGAAAGGATAGGAATATTGGGAAAGTACAGGCAGGAACAATCATAGAGTCATAGAATAGCACAGCCCTGAATGATGTCATTCTGCCCATCAAGTCAGTGCTGGCCCTTTCAAAGAGCAATCCAGTTACTCCCACTCCCTGACTCTTTCACTATATCCTATCATTTTTTCGGCTTCAGATATTTATCCAATTCCCTTTTGGGATCTACTATTGAATCTGTATCCATCAGCCTATCAGACAGTGCATTCCAAATCCAAACCACTCAGAAACAAAAATCCTCATATCTGCTTCTTTTACCTATCGCCTTAAATCTGTGTGTCTGGTTAGTGACCCCTTGGACATTGGAAACAGTTTCTCTTTATTTAATTTATCTAAACACTTCCTAATGTTAAACAGCTCAATCAAATCTCCTCTGAAAATTCTCTGCTCGAAGCAGAACAACCCCAGCTACATAAATGTCATCCCTCATGCCTGCACAAATTCTCGTAAAACAGTTCTTTACCCTCTCCGAAAGCTTCATGTCCTTCCTAAAGTGTGGTTCCCAGTATTCGACACAAGACTTCAGGTGCAGCTGAACTAGTATTTTATATATGTTTCACATAATGTCCTTGCTTTTGCTCTTTTTGCCTCTATTTATAAAACCCAGGATCCCATATATTTATTGACGGTTTGGCTGCAAGGATTTGTGTACAAATACTCCAGGTGTCTCTGTTATTTCACCATCTTTATAGTTGTACCATTTAACTTGTATTGTCTCTCCTCATTCCTCCTTTCAAAATGTATTACCTCACACATCTGCAATGCCAATTAAATATTGAGAAGATTGAAGCCATTGCTTTCTGTCTCTGCTTCAAATATTTCCTAGCTACACACTCCATCCCTCTCCTTTGTAAATGTTTGAGTCGAAAAGCCAAACTGTTCACACACTTGGTTACATAGTTAACCTTGAGATGCCTTGCGATGAGCTTCCGACCAAATATTCACACCATCAGTAAAATGGCTTATTTCCACCCGCGGTAGAATTGCATTTCTGGCTGAAAAGGAAAGGAATACAATAGTGAGGAATACAATAATGAGAGCTGATGATGTGGAGTCTGTATGGGTAGAGCTGAGAAACGCTAAGGGGCAAAAAACGTTAGTGGGGGTTATATATAGACCCCCAAACTGTGGTGCTGATGTGGGGATGGTCTTAAACAAGAAATTAGAGATGCATGCGACAAAGCAACATCTGTAATTATGGGTGACTTAAATCTGCATATCGATTGGTCAAATCAAATTTGTCACAATAACGTCGAGGAGGAATTACAGGAGTGTATACGGGATGGTTTTCTGGACCAATATGTTGAGGAAGCAAATAGCGAACAGGCCATCCCAGACTGGGTATTGTGTAAAGAGAGAGGAATAATTGACAATCTAGTTGTGTGAAATCCCTTGAGGATGAGCGACCATAATATAATCGAATTTGTCAAGAAGAAAGCCAACAGTGACGTCAGATGAGAGCTTCAAGCTGATCGGTTGGGTGAATAGCAGCTATTAGTGCATGTAGATATCTTTAAAAAAGTGAAAAGTTTATTTTTGTGGGAAAAGAACTCTGGTGATGAGGTGAGTACTACTGAAGTGTTTCTTTTTTAAATTCAGTGTAGTTTATTAAGAATCTTAGATTGAAGTGGGTAGAAAAAGGCCCTTCATGTAATTAGTATTTTTTTTAATTAAGGGTGTAACTAATTAGTGTAAGGGGAGGTCATGACAGGAGAGCTCAGCCCCGTGATCTGCTTCTCCGGCCCTTTGTGGGAAATCAGGGATGCTTCCAGTGTCCCTGGTGACCATGTGTGCAGGAAGTGTGGCCTTCTGCAACTACTGGCGACCCGCATTATGGAGATGGAGCTGTGGAGCATCCATAATGCTGAGGAAGTCGTGGATAACATGTTTAGCGAGGTGGTCACACCGCAGATAATAGCTGCACAGGCAGAAAAGGGATGGGTGACCACCAGACAGAGTAGCAGGCACAGGCAGGTAGTGCAGGAGTCCCCTGTGGCCACCCCGCTCTCAAACAGATAGACCGCTTTGGATACTGTTAGGGGGATGACCTCCTAGGGGAATGCGGCAACAGCCAGGCCCATGGGACCACAGAGCTCCCTGCCTCACAGCAGGGGAGGAAAAAGGGTGTAAGAGCTATCATGATAGGGAATTCTATCGTAGAGGGGTGCAGGTAGGCGTTTCTGTGGCCGCAAAAGAGACACCAGGATGGTATGTTGCCTCCCTGCTGCTGGGGTCAAGGATGTCCCGGAGTGGCTGCAGGAAATTCTGAAAGGGGAGTGTGAGCAGCCAGAGGTCGTGTCCATATTGGTGCTAACGATATAGACAGGAAGAGAGATAAGGTCCTGCAAAGTGAACATAGGGAGTTAGGCAGAAGGTTAAAAGTAGAACCTCCAGGGGTAATCTTAGGATTTGGCCTAACCATCAGCCTCAAGAAAATGAACATCATGGGACAGGATGTCAGAAATGCTCCATCCATCAATATTGGCGACCACGCTCTGGAAGTGGTTCAAGAGTTCACCTACCCAGGCTCAACTATCATCAGTTACCTGTCTCTAGATGCAGAAATCAACAAGCGCACGGGAAAGGCTTCCACTGCTGTGTCCAAACAGGCCAAGAGAGTGTGGCAAAATGGCGCACTGACACGATACACAAATGTCCGAATGTATCAAACCTGTGTCCTCAGTACCTTGCTCTATGACAGCGAGGCCTGGACAACGTATGTCAGCCAAGAGCGACGTCTCAATTCAGTCCATCTTCGCCGCCTCCAGAGAATGCTTGGCATCAGGTGGCAGGACCGTATCTCCAACACAGAAGTGGAACAGATACGAAGAAGGGTCACTGACCCGAAACGTTAACTCTGCTTCTCTTTCCACAGATGCTGCCAGACCTGCTGAGTGATTCCAGCATTTCTTGTTTTTGTTTCAGATTTCCAGCATCCGCAGTATTTTGCTTTTATTTTACTCTCTCCGATGAGATAGTTGAGGTAAATGTAGAGGTTAATGCAAGCAAGTCCAGTAGGCGGGCCTGGCAGTGGCCTGACAGGGAGTGTGGAATGTCTGGTCGGCTAAACTGCAAGGACTTTAAAGCAAGAGGCCTCACAGGTAAGGCAGATGAACCCAGAGCATGGATCAGGACATGGGATTGTGAGATTATAGCTATTACAGAAACGTGGTTGAGGGATAGGCAAGACTGGCAGCTCAATGTTACGGGGTACCGATGCTTCAGTTGGAGGGAAGAGAGGATGGGGAGTTGCACTATTGATTAGGGAGCATAACACGGCAGTAGTTAGAGAGGATATCTCGGGGGTAACGTCCAGTGAGGCCATATGAGTGGAGCTCAGAAATATGCAAGGGGTGATCTCTTTGATGGGATTATACTGTAGACTTCCCAATAGTCAGAGGGAATTCGAGGAACATATATGCAGGGAAATCACAGATAGGTGTAGGAATTTTCGGGTTGTAATAGTAAGTGATTTTAACTTTCCTAATATTGACTGGGACTGCCTTAGTGCTAAGGGATCAGATGGGCAAGAATTTGTTAAGTGTGTCCAGGATAGTTTTATGAAACATTATGTGGATGGCCCTACGAGAGAAAAGGCTACACTCGACCTCCTGTTTGGAAATGAGGATGGGCAGGTGGATGATGTGTTAGGGAGGGAGCAATTTGGGACCAGTGACCATAACTCTATTAGCTGCAAGATAGTTATGGAAGAGGATAGGACTGGTCCTCAGGATGAAGTCCTAAATTGGAGGAAGTTTAATTTCGATGGCAACAGACAGGAACTCTAAAAGGTTGAATGGGAGAGGCTGTTTACAGGTAAAGGGACGTCTGGCAAGTGGGAGGCTTTTCAAAGTGAGATAGGAAGAGTTATGGGCCGGCATATTCCTGTTAGATGGAAGGGCAAGGCTGGCAAGTTTAGGGAACCTTGGTTGATGAGGGATGTTGAGGGTCAGGTTAGGACAAAGAAGGAGGCATATGTCAGCTATAGGCAGCGGGGATCAAACGAGTCCCTCCAGGAGTACAGTGGATGTAGGAGTGCACTCAAGAAAGAAATTAGGAGGAAGAAAAGGGGCCATGAGATTTCCCTGGCAGATAAGATAATGAGAATCCTAAAATATTCTATAAGTATATTAAGAGTAAAAGGGTAGCTCGGGTGAGAGTCGGTCCCCTTAAGGATCAGTGTGGTAATCTACGTGTGCAGCCACGGGAAATGGGCGAGGTCTTAAATGAATACTTCTCATCTTTATTTACCATGGAGACGACATGGAAGCCAGTGAGTTCAAGGGAGGGAACAGCGATATTCTGGAGCATATCAACATTACAAAGGAGGCGGTGTTGGAGGTTTTGAAGCGCATTAAGGTAGATAAATTCCCAGGGACTGACCAGATGTATCCTAGGATGCGATGGGAAGAAAGAAAGGATATTCCTGGAGCCCGAGCAGAGATTTTTGCATTTTCGTTAGCCACGGGTGAGGTACCGGAAGATTGGAGCATAGCTAATGTTGTGCCTTTATTTAAGAAGGGCAGCAGTGATAAGCCAGGGAACTACAGGCCGGTGAGCCTCACATCAGTGGTGGGAAAGTTATTGGAAGGGATTCTGACAGACAAGATTTAGATACATTTGGAAAGGCAACGTCTGATTAGGGATAGTCAGCATGGCTTTGTGCATAGGAATCATGTCACAGGAATTTGATTGCGTTTTTTGGGGAGGTGACCAAAAGGATTGACGAGGGCAGGGCGATGGACGTTGTCTACATGGACTTTAGCAAGGCCTTTGACAAGGTCCCGCATGGTCGACTGGTCCAGAAGGTTCAAACACATGGGATCCAGGGTGTGCTAGTCAATTGGATACAAATTTGGCTTGGTGATCGGATGTTAGTGGGGGGTTGTTTTTCAGATTAGAGGCTGGTGACCAGTGGTGTGCCACAGGGATCGGTTCTGGGATCGGTTCTCTTCTTTGTCATATATATTAATGATTTGGATATGAATGTAGGGGGCATGATTGGTAAGTTTGCAGATGATACAAAAATTGATGGAATAGTAGAAAGTGAAGAAGGTTGTCTAAGGTTACAACAGGAAATAGATAAACTTGGAAAGTGGGCAAGGGATTGTCAAATGGAATTTAATGCAGACAAGTGCGAAGTAATGCATTTTGGGAAGTTAAACCAGGGCAGGACATATCCAGTGAATGACAGGGCCTGGGGAGTGTTGTTGAGCAGAGAGAACTTGGGGTGCAAGTGCATAGTTCCCTGAATGTGGCAACACAGGTAGACAGGGTGGTGAAGAAGGTGTATGGCATGCTTGTCTTCATCAACTGCGGCATGGAGTACAAGAGTTGGGACGTCATGTTACAGTTGTAGATAACATTGGTTATTCCGCATTTGGAGGACAGTGTGCAGTTCTGGTCGCAACACTACAGGAAAGATGTGATGAAGCTAGAGAGGGTGCAGAACAGATTCATAAGGATGTTGCCTGGTTTGGAGGGCTTGAGTTATAACGAGAGATTGTGTAGGCTGGGTCTGTTTTCCCTGGAGCAAAGACAGTTGACAGGGGGCATGATGGAGGTATATAAAATTATGAGAGGCATCGATAGAGCAGGTAGCCAGAGTCTGTTTCCCATGGTCGGGGTGACTAAAACTGGAGGGCATAGATTTAAGATGAAAGGGAGGAGGTTTAAAGGGGATTAAAAGGGTAAATTTTTCACACAAAGAATAGTGCGTATCTGGAATGAGCTGCCAGAGGAGGTGGTGGAGGCAGGAACAGTAGCCACATTTAAGAGTCATCTGGACAGGTATTTGAATGAGCAAAGCATAGACGGATATGGAATTAATGCAGGCACGTGGAATCAGTATAGATCCGCATTATGGTCGGCATGGACGCAGTGGCCGAAGGGCCTGTTTCTATGCTGCACGAATCGATGACTCTAAGATGGAGAGTGACGTAGTTGATTCTGAGACTAGGTTCGTGAATCTTAATAAAGGAAAGTATGAAGGTATGAGGCACGAGTTGGCTATGATGGATTGGGAAACGTTACTTAAAGGGATGATGGTGGAAAGGCAATGGCAATATTCAAAGAGTGCATTGATGAACTGCAACAATTGTTTACTCCTGTCTGGTGCAAAAGTAAAATGGGAAACGTAGCCAAACCATGGCTTCCAAGGAAAATTAGAGATAGTATTAGATCCACGGAAGAGGCATATACATTCGCCAGAAAGAAACAACAGAGCTGAGGATTGGGAGCAGTTTCGAATTCAGCAAAGGAGGACCAAGGGATTGATTAAGAAGGGGAAAATAAAGTACACGAGTAAGCTTGTGGGGAACATACAACCTGACTGTAAAGGTTTCTGTAGCTATGTGAAGAGGAAAGGATTGGTTAAGACAAATGTAGTTCCTTACAGTTAGAAACATGGGAATTTATTATGAGAAACAAAGAAATGGCTAACCAACTAAATGCATACTTTGATACTGTCTTCACAAAGGATGGCACAAATATCTTGCCAGAAATGTTGGGTAACACAGGGTTTAGTGAGAGGAAGGAACCGAAGGAAATCAGTATTAGTAGTGAAATTGTGTTGGGGAAGTTGATGGGATTTAAGGCCTATAAATCCTCAGAGCCCGATAATCTGCATCCCAGATTACTTAACGAAGTGACCCTAGAAATAGTGGATGCATTGGTGGTCATCTTTCAAGATTCTATAGACTTTGGAACAGTTCCAGCTGATTGGTGGGCAGCTAATGTAACCCCACCATTTAGAAAGGGAGGGAGAAATAAAGCAGGGAACTGTAGACAAGTCAACCTGACGTCGGTAGTGGGGAAAATTCTAGAGTCCATTATCAAAGATCTTATAGCAGAGCACTTGGAGAACAGTGTTAGAATCGGATAGAGTCAGCATGGATTTACGAAAGGGAAATCATGCTTGATAAATCTATTAGAATTCTTCGAGTATGTAACTAATAGAGTGGATGAGGGGGAGCCAAAGAATGTGGTTTATTTGGACTTGCAGAAGGCTTTCGACAAAGTCCCACAGAAGAGATTAGTGAGTAAAATTAAGGCGCATGGGATTAGTGGTAGTGTATTGCAATAGATAGAAAATTGGTTGGCAGACGGAAAAAAAGAGTAGTGTTAAACGGATCTTTTTCCAAATGGCAGGCAGTGATTAGTGGGGTACCACAGGGATCGGCGCTAGGACCCCAGCTATTCACACTCTATATTAATGATTTAGATGAAGGAACTAAATGTAATACCTCCAAATTTTCATAAGACACAATTTAGGGCGGCACAGTGGTTAGCACCGCAGCCTCACAGCTCCAGGGAACCGGGTTCGATTCAGGGTACTGCCTGTGTGGAGTTTGCAAGTTCTCCCTGTGTCTGCGTGGGTTTCCTCCAGGTGCTCCGGTTTCCTCCCACACGCCAAAGACTTGCAGGTTGATAGGTTAATTCGCCATTACAAATTGCCCCTAGTATAGGTAGGTGTTAGGGAAATATATAGGAACAGGTGGGGATGTGGTAGGAATATGGGATTAGTGTAGGATGAGTTTAAATGGGTGGT